>NC_141206.1:0-542500 GCF_054491065.1 Syngnathus leptorhynchus | reverse complement strand
CCTCCTTTCCCAACTTCTACTGGACGTGTTGCAGCCATGAAATTTAATTAGTTAATTATTATTTGGCAAAAAACAATTAAGTTTATCAATTTGAACATTAAATGTGTTGTCTTTGTAGTGTATTCAATTGAATATGGGTTGAGAAGGATTTTAAAATCGTTGTATTTTGTTTTTATTTACATTATACACAATTTCCCAACTTCAACCGAATCCGGTTTGTGTGTGTGTGCGTGTGCGTGTGCGTGTGCGTGTGCGTGTGTGTGTGTGTGTGTGTGTGTGTGTATATGTATATGTATGTGTACATATATATATATATGTATATATATATATATATATAGTGCGGAGTATAAGTCGCACTATATAATATATATCGTATTATATATATATAAGATATACATATACATATATATGTATGTATATATATATATATGTATGTATATATATATATATGTATATATATATATATATGTATATATGTATATATATATATATATATATATATGTATATATATATATATATGTATATATAATATAATAATATATATATATATATATATATATATATATATATATATATATATATACACACACACACACAAATTCATTCATTTTCTGAACCGCTTAGTCACCACGGGGGTCGCGGGCGTGCTGGAGCCTATCCCAGCCATCATCGGGCAGTAGGCGGGGGACACCCTGAACTGGTTGCCAACCAATCGCAGGGCACACAGAGACGAACAACCATTCGCACTCACACCTAGGGACAATTTGGAGTGCTCAATCGGCCTATCAAGCATGTTTTGGGGATGTGGGAGGAAACTGGAGTGCCCACGTGGACACGGGGAGAACATGCAAACTCCACACAGGGAGGGCCGGAGGTGGAATCGAACCCGCACCCTCCTAACTGTGAGGCGGACGTGCTACCCACTGCCACACCGAGCCGCTATATATATATATATATATATATATATATATATATATATATAAAGAGTACACCCTTCATTTCTGCAATGCTTTAATTATATCTTGTCATGGGACAACACTGAGGAAATGACACTGACATTGTATATGTATTTGTTATATATGTATATATAGTGTATATCGTATTTTTCGGACGATAAGTCGCTCCGGAGTATAAGTCGCACCAGCCATAAAATGCACAATAAAGTGAAAAAAACCATATAAGTCTCACTTTTGGGGCAAATTTATTTGTCAAAATCCAACACCAAGAACAGACGTGAACCAGCAACGACAGGCTAAACGATACGGTACGCTAACGTGACATTAACACAAACAAGGAGCTGAGAACAGGCCTGAGTAACATTCAGAGTTTTCCAAATAAGTATTACATAAATAACACGTTGATCAAACCATCTGTGTCACTCCAATTCATTAAATCCATCGATCGTCCTTTATTTAAACAATGCCGCGTATGCGTTGCATATGCGCCGCGCCGCTGACGTCGGACTCGTAAGTTGCATTTCTAATTATTCCACTGACCCATATAACTATATATAAAGTATATTTCAAATAACTATCGTATAACAACATTATCAAACCATCTGTGTCACTCCTAATCATTAAATCCATCGATCAAATTCCTCGTCCTTTATGTCAACAACAACGCGCGCCGCACAGATCTAGTTCATAACTATATTGTAGCGTTAAGTACCAGAAAAGACGTGGGTTTGGTAAACGGCTCTTTATTTAACAAAACAAGAGTTCAACGAGCCAACAACTATTGAACTGTAACGATAATAACATATACAAGTTACTACCCGTAATAAAATATATCAAATAACTCTAACATAAATACGTTTTTCAAACCTTGTGTCACTCCAAATCATTAAACCCTTCAAACGTGGGGCCCATCGGCATCTTCGTCATCCCGTGATCAAATCCTTTGTCCTTTTGTAAACAACCGCCGCGCTGCTGACTTGCAGTTCAAATGACAGTAATCCCTTGCTACATCGCGGTTCGTTTATCGCGGTTTCCACTACATCGCTGATTTTTGAATTTTGAAAATTTGTGAAAAAATTCACATTTAAGTAGCTCCTGAGTCCCCCCACCCAAACTATGAAAAAACCCACAACTTATAGTCCGAAAATTACGGTATATTTCTTTTTAAAACAACCATTTCTGCTTGCAAACTAAAAAAAACAATCAAACAATAACAGAGTGAAAATAATAAATTAATAACACTAATGAATATTGTTTTGTCCCATTATAATTATTTAACAATTAATTTATTAATCAACTAACATTAACACTCATACACCAGACACTCTTAGACAACAGAACAATGTCAAGTCTCATGCTGAGTAAAAAAACATTAATACATTTATAACATTGTTTAATTTATAAAAAATAAACTTTGCTAACAATATGCAGTTTTAATTTTGAGTCTGGGATGACAATCAACAAATCAGTATTTTTCTCAAATTCCAAAAATGCCTTCATAATTCATGGCTTTTATTTGCATGAACTGCTGTAAAAAAATCTATTTGGGGATGTCCATTTCTGCATTCCTCTGCAAATTTGCCTTTCACCCACTGAATTGCTACCCTCTTGCTATGCCTTTAAGGTTGTAATGTTATGCATTCGTATGACCACAGTGCTCTGATTAATCTTGTAATCGTGCAATATAAATTGAGCAGCAAAATCCACTCTTTTTTTTTTTTTCCCCATTTCAGAGGGCAGCCATTTTGCCATTTGCTGTCAAAATGGCTGCCCCCTAAGATGGGTAAAAATGTGTGAAGGTTGCTGCTTAATTAATATCTTTATCATATAGTCAGCAATATTTGTCAGAATTTGGGACTTTCTCGCTTGCTTCAGCCGAATGTCAAACGGATGTCAGTGCTGGTGTCGCACGGCTGTAGGTAACGGCCCAGAGTCCTTGCAGTCTATGCAGACTAAAGGGATGACGCAGCCGGTTGGGTTGCTCGCCTTCACCCATCCCCGTTACCGACCGGTCCTTCCCTACAAAATCATGCCGGAAGGTGTGCAGCTTCACCATCACTACCATATACCCGAGTAAAATCACAAAAGCTTATGACCAAAATATAGCAGGCATGCATTACCGTATTTTCACGACCAAAGGGCACACCGTACTAAAGGGGGCAGTCTCAATATTGTGTGCCATTACTGTATTTAACACACACATAGGTTACACCGCATCACAGGGCGCATGCATACCATGATTTACGATAAACAAACAAAACAAAAAAAACACAGGCGCAAGAAAGTGAGTTCGGTTATACTTTATTCTACTGTTTAACCATGTACTCTAATCACATTATTGTCGATTGATATTCATATGCGAATCCGTCCAAGTCCTCATCTTCTGTATCCAAATTAAACAGTTGGTCAAGTTCGCCATCTGACATGCCAATTTCCTTCGTCAGCAGCTCTGATCTTTCTTCCCTTCTTTTAGTGTTTTTCTGTGTGTTCTAGTGAGTTTTTTGTTGTTTTCTCCTTCTCACGTTATTGATTAGGCTAGTACGCGGCTATGGATGTTCACATTGTAACATTCGTAGTTTGTTCTTTACTGATTTTGGAACTTTTTGGTACGGCGTCGGGTGAGCCTTCCATACTCCGTTGTCTTCACCCGCGATCAGCTGCTAGCCTGGCACTACACACCCCTTCCCTGCGGGTTGCGACCAGAGATCCCCAAGGAGATACGGCCGCGGAGAAGAGGATGCCGAGCCGGAGTAAAGCGCAGGAAGCGAAAGAGACGTGCTTGCCATTGGTCATCATGCTAACTGCGCTAGCTCGGACGCAGCGGGAATATTGCGAACACAGTCCCATGTGCTTCACGGAGACGAGGCTGAACGATCTCTCGCCCGACTCACACCTCTCCCTGGATGGATTTCAAGTGGTGCGGGCTGAGAGGAGAGTTATGGAAAGCAGTAAGAGGAGAGACGGGGGACCAGCTCAGTGGCCTAGTGTCCACCCTGAGACTGAAAGGTTGTGGGTTCAAACCCGGGCGGGTCGTACCAAGGACTATAAAAATGGGACCCATTGCCTCCCTGCCTGGCACTCAGCATTAAGGGTTGGAATTGGGGGGTTAGATCACCAAAACTGATTTCCGAGCGCGGCACTGCTGCTGCTCACTGCTGCTCACTGCTGCTCACTGCTGCTCACTGCTGCTCACTGCTGCTCACTGCTGCTCACTGCTGCTTACTGCTCCCCTCTCCCCCAGGGGATGGATCAAAATCACACGGAGATGGGTTAAATGCAGAGGACAAATCTCACCACACCCAAATGTGTGTGTAACAATCATTGGGACTTTAACTCTTTAACTTTAACTCACTGTGTTTGTAAACACGTCAGTGTTAAGGAGCAATTCTGCTCTAGTAACTTGGAGCTGTTGCTGGTTAGCATGCGACCATACTACCTCCCGAGAGAGTTTTCACGTTATCGTACATCTGTGTACATCCATCCCTCAGCTGTCGCTGCTACCGCTACGAACCGGATCCACTCTATTGTTTCTAAGCTTCAAACTCAGCACCCCCGACCCCTCCTCATCATCTCCGGGGACTTCAATCATGCTTCCCTGGCCTCTTCCCTCCCCACCTTTACTCAACATGTCGACTGCCACACCAAAAACAATAGAACTTTGGACCTGTTGTATGCTAATATCAAGAATGCATACACCTCATCCCCCCTCCCCCCACTTGGTCAAAAACGGAACGAAAAAAAGGATCAAAACCTCGTCCATCTGGTCGCAGACTACACCCCGGTGATAAAACAGCGTCCACCTGAGAGGAGGTCTGTGATGTTGTGGTCTGAGGAATCTACTGCCAGGCTAAGAGGCTGCTTTGAAAATACAGACTGAGAAGCTCTCTGTAGCCCCCATGGCAGTGACATTGACAGCGTGACCCACTGCATTACGGACAACATTAATTTCTGTGTGGAGACCACTGTGCCCTCCAAGTTGGTCTGGTATTTTCCCAACAACAAACCCTGGGTGTCCTCCGAGATAAAGGCTCTGCTTGATGGGAAGAAGAGAGCCTTTGGTTCAGGGGACGTGGTGGAGCTGCGTAGAGTCCAGAAGAAAATCCGGCTGCAGATCAGGAAGGGTAAGGAGAACTACGGGACGAGGCTGGAGAAGCAAATGGGGCTTAACAACGCCAGGAACATCTGCAGGGGTCTGCAATCCATCTCGGGCCATGGTAAAACCAGCTGATGGGGACGAAGAGTGGGCAGATGAACTCAATCTGTTCTTCAACAGATTTGATTTCGCCTTCCCCCGCCCCTTCACCCCGCTCCGCACCTCAGCCTGCCACCTTCAACGCTCCAGCTCACCAACCCCCCCTAACCCCCCGAAGTCACGCTTCAGTCTTCACTCCATCACCCCAGTCTTCCAACACCCCCCTCTCCTTTACAGATCTTCAGGTGAGGAGTCAGGTCAGAAAGACCAAGGCAGGGAAGGCCCCGGGGCCAGATGGCATCTGTCCGAGACTGCTCAGGGACTGTGCGGAACAGCTGAGTGGCGTGGTCATGTACCTGTTCAACCTGAACCTGAGCCTGAACAAAGTTCCAACCCTGTGGATGACCTCCTGCTCCACAAGGAGCCTAACCACTTCAGGCCTATTGCCCTGACTTCCCACCTGATGAAGACTATGGAGAGGATCATCTTGGGTCACCTGCGTTCGCTGGTGGGAGCACAGCTGGACCCCCTGCAGTTTGATTACCGGCCTGGTGTTGGGGTGGACGATGCAGTGATTTATTTACTGCACAGAACACCGCTTCACCTGGAGGATATCGGGAGCACTGGGAGTATCATGTTCTTCAATTTCGCCAGCGCTTTGAACACCATCCAGCTCAGGGTGAAGATGGAGAAGGCGGGTGTGGACTAGCGCCTGGCTGCATGGACAACCGACTTCCTCACCGACAGGCTGCAGTTGAGGTTACATTGTTGTGAGTCTGACGTGGTGCGCTGCAGCACAGGGGTCCCCCAGGGTATGGTGCTCTCTCCTTTCCTTTTCATCCTGTTCACTTCGGACTTTACCCACGACACCGCACACTGCCACATCCAAAAGTTCTCCGACGACACGGCCATTGTTGGATATGTTTTGGAGGGGATCGATCTGGAATACAGGACGGTCTTCAAAGACTTTGTCAACTGGTATGAGCTCAACCAGCTTCAGCTGAACACCAGCAAGACGAAGGAGATGATTGTGAGCTTCGGGAGGACAGCACCCCACTTCACTCAGGTGAACATCCATTGAGGTAGTGGAGAACTACAAATTCCTGGGTGTTCGCCTTAACAACAAACTGGACTGGACTGATCACACCCACGCCCTGTACAAGAAGGGCCAGAGTCGCCTCCACCTACTGAGGAGACTGAGGTCCTTCGGTGCGTACAGGACGATCCTCAGGACCTACTATGACTCTGTGGTGGCCTCAGCTGTGGTCTGCTGGGGTGGGGGCAGTACGGACCGGGACAGGGGGAGACCGAATAAGATGGTCAGCTCTGTCTGTTCTTGTCTGTTATTTATCCTTTTTTAAATTTGACAGTTGTATTATTGCACTCGTGTACGCTGCTGTGACAAGTAAATTTCCCTGCTGTGGGATGAATAAAGTTCTATCGTCATCATCATCATCAACTTTAACAAATGTCAGTATTTCTGAAGTTAACTTTTTAATATCATGGATTTTTAGAAAATATCAATTCATGTCTGGCAATATTGATGATAGCCTGGAAAAGGAGATGGAGCAACTAAAACCGCATTTGATTGCAAATGAGTTTTGCTCTCCTCTCTCCCTCCCTCCCTTAGAGAGTAAGCAAACTAGAACAGTGGTCCCCAACCTTTTTTGCGCCACGGACCGGTTACATGTCAGAAATATTTTCGCGGACCGGCCTTTATATAAACAAATAATTAATTTATATAAATAAATAATACATCTATGATAACTATATAAATACAATGAAATAAAATGACACGACTAGCATAAAAACAAGTATAAACAACATCATTTTTTATTTATTTATTTATTAGTAATTATTTATTTATTATCTATTAAATTCTATTAATAAAACTCACCATTACGTGTAATTAGTGGGAGCACTGAGCTTGTTTCTCAGAAACGAGCCGGTCCCATCTAGGTGTAATTGGAGACAATGACACCCGAAGTGGTTAAGGTTTGTCCTAATGCAGGATGCTTGGTCTCCATGTGCCGAAGCAATTTTAAAGGCTCCATTGCCGCGTTAGCTTGCCTGTCGCCACATATTATGCAGAGTGGACTTAGCGCGTCAGAGTCACCTGTGACGATAAATCCATATTTTAAGTAGGACTCCAGAAATGTTCTTTTAAATGCAGCTTTTCTTACAAGTTGTAGCCTCTTCTTCCATCTCTTCATTGGGCTTTTTCCCTTCGTGAAGAAGCATTCCAAACATCTGTTTCATGCTCATTTTTGCTTGCTTCGTGGGCTCGACTGAGGTGACACGTCACGTGACCGAGACAAGCGTCTTGACCTGAACCGACGGATGTAATTGGGAGAGAATCGACAATTTTTTAAAATATTTTTCAAAATAAAGTCTTACTCATTTTTGCTAGCTTTGCGGGCTTGACTGGGGAAACTTGTCGCGTGACCCAGACGAGCGTCTTAACCTAAATTAATTGATCGTCGATAAAAAAATTGTTTATTTTTTTTTCCTGTTCAGCTTGGCACCGGTACCGGTCCGCGGCCCAGTGATTGGGGACCTCTGAACTACAAAGTGAAATAAAATAAAAAACAATTTCAGGATTCAAATTTCGATGGAGACAAATAGAAAACTTTTTGAAAAGAGACAGGACTGAAGCGAGACAACTAATTCATGGCCAGCCTACTATAATCACGGTAAGATAGATAAGAATCCCTCGCTCCGATTGACCAATCAGAGACGTTGACAACAAAGAAGCGCTAGCATGATGATTGACGGTCAAGGCAAAATAAAAATTAACAACTAGCAAAAATGATTTGTCTAGCAATGACACGCCACTTGTGCCTGGAACTTTCAAGAAGAATACTGCTCCGGAAACACTAAACATATGCGTGGAAGAGAAACGCCAAACACCTGCGTAGAAGAAGAGCTTGACCCAGACGACAGATTGGATGAGTGAGCGTGTCAAGTAGTGTCAAGTGCATTGCTGTAGTGGAGAAGTGAAGCAATGTGGGCGTCACAAAAGTCTGCTACGAAGCAGCCTTCACACTAAATAGTATTTTTTAACAACAAAGTAAAAAAGACAAGCCAGTCAAAATACTTAACTGTTACTCATGTAACAAATCTGAATAAAAATACATTTATGTTATTAAAATGGCTAACTGGCATATTTACAAAAGTCGATACAACCAACTGACTGTTGTGTTTATATGTTCTGAAGAAAGTTTTTTTTTTTTTTTAAATGGAGCCTTTGTTCAGGGCCCGTTGCTATGGAAAAGAAAGTTACATTTAAAGGTGGGATTTAAAGGTTGTGTGTGTCAGCATAAATTTGGTCACCCTGTGTGGTCTTTTTGTGCCAGAAATTACATCACAAAAGAGTGGCTGAAAAAAACAGCCTTTGGAGGACGCAGCCTGTGAAACAACTTTTGTCTTTACATATTGATGCTTCTGCTCAACCAGCAGGTGAATGAGCTCATTTAACTGGCTGTTGATTAGAAGCACCTTTAACTAAAGTGTTACTGCTAAAATTTCATTAATTGTCATTGACTAAAACTAAAAACACTTAAATGTCATCAGTTTCTTTCAATTAAAACTTAAATACGCATCCACAATTCTAACAAAAGTAAAAAAAGACTAAAATGCTCAGACTTTCAAGTGATTAAAGCTAGACTAAAACTAGTGTGGGTGGCTCGGTGGTGCACTGGTTAGCACGTCCGCCTTACATTTAGGTGGGTACGAGTTCGATTCCACTTCTGACCCACCCTGTGTGGAGTTTGCATGTTCTCTCCATGCCCGCGTGGGTTTTCTCCGGGCACTCCGGTTTCTTCCCACATCCCAAAAACATGCTTGGTAGGCCGATGGAGCACTCCAAATTGCCCCTAGGTGTGAGTGCGAATGTGGATAGTCTCTGCGTGCCCTGCGATTGGCTGGCAACCGGTTCAGGGTGTCTCCCGCCTACTGCCCGATGACCGCTGGGATAGGCTCCAGCACGCTTGCGACCCCCATGGGGACAAGCGATATAGAAAATGGATGAATGGGTAAAACTAGTGTGAACATAACTACCGTATTTTCCGGTCTATAAAAGGCCACTTTTTGCATAAGTGTTGAAGCCTGGGGCTTATAGTCCACTGCTGCTTATCTATGGATTTTTTTTTCATGATTTTAATTATACATGATGATTTGTGCATAATCTCTTACATATGAAAATTAAACATTAAAATACCCGAGTCTTATAGTCCAGTGTGGCTTATATATATGAACAAAACAGGATTTTCCTCGAATTTCAGATTGTGCATTTTATATTCAGCTATGGTTCATAGTCCAGAAAATACGGAAAATCTAATAAAAACTAAAATGACAGATTTTTACACAGACTAGACTAAAACTAAAACATGTCATCAAAAAGAACTCAAATGGGAATAATATGGAAGCAAACAAAGACAAAATTAAAAGGCCGGGAACATTGTTAATCTGTAAAATAAACAGAGTAATAACACGTCAAAGCTTGGAACTGTCAAAATCAAATCTGTAAATTCTAGTGTTGTGGGGTTAACCGTTCCATTATCACATCAGCAGGAAGAAAATGCAGATAGCAGACCTTGGTGTTATTTGTAACTACAAATCTATCTCTGCAAACTCCCTGCATACACTGCTCATCAAAGCAGTTATACCGTGAAGAATATAGAAGAATAGAAGTATATGTGGGCAGTACCGGAAAGTGGGATGCCTCTTGAGAATTGACTGGAAATACAACACATCACTCTGTGCATATAGTCCATATGAATTATCAGGTTAACTGTTATTTTAAACAAGATACTTGAGTAGTCTATGAAAACATGATGCTATGATAGAGCACTAATTAATAGAGCACAAATAGGATTTGCCTAGATATTTTTGCATTAACTGGGTGGCTGCATCACCCTTGTCAGAAAAACTATTTGCAAAATAAATCTAGGGTTGTATCCGTCTTCTGGCCGATGATTATCTGGTCACAGATTATTACTTTTAAATTCAACACATGGGGTAGCACCAAGTTCATCAGACACCCCACCCTGATGATTCATCCACATCATGCAACCTCCTTTGCACAATATAATCTTTTGGTATGTGGTACACTAAAGTGACTCTTTATTTATTTTCATTTTACTTTCGATTGCCATGTGTGTGCACGCCAGTGGTCAGGGCATCAAACTGGGGAACCGGACAAAATTAAAAAACAGTAAAATCAGTAAGTGTTAACCACAGAGAAAACATATGAAAATCAGTAAGAGTTAACAACAGCGGGAAAAGTATAAAACATATTAAGATGAACAGAATATAAATAAAAGGTCAAAGTCAAAGTCCGCTTTATTGTCAATTCCTTCACATGCCAGGCACTCAAAGAGATCGAAATTACGTTTCCCACCGTCCCACGGTGACTAGACAGTACATAACACTCACATCAAATACCACAAAGAGTAAAAACGAACAGACAAGAGCAACGAATAAGTAATAAGCAAATAACCCAAATAATAAACAGACAAATAAGAGCAGCAAAATGGAGCAAGCGCGCTAATAGCAGACAGCCAGATCATAGCGCAAAAGAACAGGACGTCATGTAGCAGAGGGTGGAGGGGGGAGGAAATTCAGGATCCGGACAGCTTGGAGCACGAAGCTGTCCCTGAGTCTGGTGGCATCAGGCATCTGTATCTCTTCCTAGAGGGCAGAAGTACAAACAAAGAGTGAGCGGGGTGACTCTCATCACACCCAATCGCAGCCGCTTTGCGGGTGAGACGGGAGGCGTAAACCTCCTTCAGGGAGGGGAGTGGAGCCCCGATGATTTTACTCGCAGTGGTCACTATGCGCTGCAGGGCCTTCATGTTGTACTCAGAGCAGCCACCACCCCACACAGCGATGCAGCTGGAGAGGACGCTCTCAATGGTGCCACGGTAGAATGTGGTCATGACGGCGGGAGGAGCACTTGCCCGCCTGATTTTCCGCAGAAAGTACAGGCGGCGCTGAGCCTTCTTCGCCAGCGACGCAGTGTTGGTGGTCCAGGAGAGGTCCTCACTGATGTGCACCCCCAGGAATCTGGTGCTACTCACTCTCTCCACCACAGCTCCGTTGACGGTCAGCGGCAGATGGGGGGCGTGACCCTTCCGGAAGTCAATGATAATCTCCTTGGTCTTGTTGACGTTCAGCAGAAGGTTGTTGTCCCTGCACCAAGCGACCAAAAGGTTGACCTCCGATCTGTAGTGAGTCTCGCCGCCACCGGTGATCAGACCCACCACAGTCGTGTCGTCGGCATATTTCAGCACGTGGTTCCTGCTGTAGGTTGCAGTGCAGTCATGCGTCAGCAGGGTGAAGAGCAGCGGACTGAGCACGCAGCCTTGAGGGGCCCCCGTGCTCAGCGTGAGGCTGCCGGAGACACTGTCGCCCACACGCACTACTTGAGGCCTCTGACAGAGGAAGTCCAGTTGCAAAGGGAGTTCAACTCAAACTCTCAATTAATAAATTGCTATGTCTTATATTGGAATAATAAAAACAGATAAATGCTACACATAAAGCAATGGCATCATAATGAATTAAAGACTAGACTAAAGACTAAGACTGTCTTTGCTTTCCGTGGCCCTGACGTATTTAAGGGGGACAAATACTTGGAACGATCCCTCACTGTGGGTCTTTGGGTATTACTAAAAAGCCGGTACCTGATGGTCCGCAAGGGTTGATATAATTTAGGATCACATGTATCAGAAGGGTTTTAGAAAAGGACCCTAAAATCATGTTAATTTTCATACAGGTTATACTACAGAAAAGTGAAGTGGAGTCTGTGGTGCACAGTCCTGGTGATTACATCCTCCTAAGTGCTGATAAGTATGAAATTAAGGTAATGCTGATGTTCTAACTCCAAGATGCACTTATTCACTATTTCAGAACTGTTCTTCATTTCATGTAAAAAAAGGTGCCTGCACAATTTCATTTAGAAAATTAACTTTTAAAGGTATAAAACAGCGGGGAAAAAAAGAGAACTGGCCCAGGGCCTATAGAAATTGTGCCTGGGCTAATAAGTGTGCTGATATTTTCTTTTTAATCTATTTTATCAAGTACACTTAACTAATGAAAATGTGGATTTCAAATTCCCTCCTCTTAGTGTATTCAACTGATTATTCATACACTACAATTTTTTCATGTGCTGGAATTCAAAATCTTTATTTGGCGACCTTTATCAGAAATTAGATTAAAATGTGATTAATTAGATCATTAGGTCAGTTCAGGCTGCCGATGGAGTAGGACACTCCAAGATACAGCTGTAAACTGTTAGTGATAAGCCAAAAACAACTATCAGGCTGCATACATTATGTAGTCTGTGATAGCAGATAGAGAAAGAAAACGGGAAAAATCCAACATTTATAGCCACAAAAATCCAAAAGTGATGGCGCCAAAGAAGGCTGTCAACTGAAAGAAAGCTAGACGTCCAACTGCAAAATCTACATAAAGCAAAACGGATCATATCCAGAATACCAGACCGGTCCAGATCAGAGTGCTGAAGTACCGTATTGGCCCGAATATAAGACGGTGTTTTTTTGCATTGAAATAAGACTGAAAAAGTGGGGGTCGTCTTACATTCGGACACTTGGACATTATACCCATTCACAAGGCTAGATGGCACCAGAAATCTTTAAAGCGAATGCAGAACTTATCTCTCCAGGCCAAAGCAAAGCCCTGTCATGAAAAACAAAAATAGCAGTAACACGAAGAAAAAAATATAAAAATAGCAGTAAGAAAGAAAAGAGAAGAGAACAAGAGAACAGATAACAGAAAATGGAAAAACTGTTAGAAAGGTTCCTATGTCGATGTTAAAATGTTGGACAGTTACGTCACCGCACCTTAAGTCTCGCGTGAGTTACCTCAGGTTGTTGGAACTTGTGCGCAGCGGTAAGTTAAAAGTTGCTGTTATCGACTGAGTGTGTTGCTGTGATCGTGTGCGTCTTTGACACAAAGTGAGTATATACATTTAATTGTTACTACTGTCGACTGTTGTGCCGTTTGTCTAATCGCGGTTTGTTTCGTGTGTGCGCCGTTTGATTGATAGCTTCGGCGCGCTTCTTTAAGTTTTCCTCGCATCGTACGAGTAGCCGTTACACAGCGTCACGGCGACTAACGGTCGCCAGCAAATGTATTTTGTTGCCTCGATGAATTATGTTTGGTGTGTTGCCGACAGTATTTCATTTATTGTTATTTAGTATAGTGGAACCGTTACGTCTAGTCAGTTATGTAATGTGTGACGTCAGAAGTTGAGTGTTGACTTACGTGCTGTATTTGTCTGTTGCAGAACCCCCCCCCCCACACACACACACACACACACACACACACACCACACACACCCTTCACACGCTTCATACAATAATCACACACACAAGAATCACATTCACACACCTGCTCTCACATCCTTACGACCAAACGTATGCCTATACCCTTTTGCCAGTTTCTTGGCTTAACTTTAAGCCAATTAACTTTTTCTTCCATTTCCCACACGTCGCCCCTTTTTCTTCTCTCCACTCCTCCACACGCTTAGACACACAAATGGAAAAGAAACAGTCTTAATGTTGAGCAACAGTGCCTGTTACTTTTTTGCCAATAATTTAGTAAAGCAATCAAAACTGAACCACGTCTTCCCTCCTGTGTTCTGACCGACATCCGGGGACGAAAAGAGCATAACCTTCCGAGCCAACCCCCTATACAGTCTTCAGGCTCCCCAACAGAAACGTAGCAACAATCTGGAGAAAAGTGGGTCGAAGATCGGCTAGGTTAACCAGCAGCTGAGAAGTTATGATGCAAACCTCAAGATGATGGTGATAAATGAGGCAGAGTTTTCAAAGTATTGCAAAGCGGCTGTGAAATATGGTGTCACAGAGTGTAATGTACGGAGATGGAGAGCTCTAAAAGATCGCCTTAAAAATGCTCACAATCAGAGAAAAGCTTTCTGTGGTCCTCAGAGCGGTCGCTTTCAAGAGGTCGACAGGATAATTTGTTCCAGATGTACTGTAATTATTTTAATTTATTTTTTAAATTTGCTGTTCAAAAAGTTTTTTTTCAAACTTGAGTCTTGAAAAAGAGGGGGTCGTCTTATAATTAAGGCGTCTTATATTCGGGCCAATACAGTAGTTTGACAAATTCACAAATTGAGGTATGTCAAGCCCTATGTAAAGAAAAAAATTCATGAGCCCAGCTCATGCCACAATCAAATCATCACAAAGTAAGGAGGGAGAGAGGGAGACTATTGTGAGAGAGCCGTCGCTGACATTTCGAAAATATTTTTAAAGTCCTAATGGACTTTCCAAAATTTAAGTGGAGCTTAATTTGGTCCGATTGCGCAACCGCAGCGCGCCGGGCGCTCACTGTTCCATTGCTTTAGGAGCGTCCTTGTGTTTTAGGATGGCTTTACTGCTCCCACTTGCATGATTAGAGTTGACGCAATCCTCAGAGTAACGAGAATGTAATAACGAACGGAGTGAGTTGGCATGCGGCTCTTCTCGGCTCATCTCGCGAGTTTGTCCGACTTTCTTTCTTTCTTTCTTGGGGAAACACAAGGGAGGACTGGATAATGACTTTTGCATTTGATCATTAATAAACCATGAGTATTTTATTTTACATTACCTTTATTTTTGCCATTTACAAAGATTTTGCTATTTATTTTTACATTTACATTTTTGCAAGTTTTTTTTCCATCAATCATCATTTAATAGTCTTTTTTTCCACTTCTTTTTTTGATGATTGTTTTGACTTGTTTTTAAAATGAGCATTTTGACCCAGGTATGTAGTATCAGCCCTGTGTGTAATTCAACAGACAAATAGATACTTCACCCTGATTTTGTATCATTTTCTTAAATATGTTTTCTCCATAATATGGATCAAACCCTAACTTCTCTTTTCAGATCTGGCCTTTAGGAAAAGAAATTAATTGTAAGTGCTTAAAGACACTGTCGGTGTCAGAGAATCGCAGCATCAGCCTTCAACCCCGATTGCAGTTTGATGGACGCCACATTGTTTGCAGCTCTGACATCGGAGTACATCTGTGGGATTTTGCCAGTTTTGAGATTCTCAGGTAAAATTATAAACAAACCTTGTCTAATAGTGTTTCTCAACCTTTGCTGAATCTGGACCATATTTTTAGTTAAACAAAAACTCATAGCACACTCAAACTAAAGACATTGTCAAATAAAGTAAAAATAATGATAATCTCTTAATTTATTCACAAATTCAGTCAACCAGGGTGAAAAGTCACAGGTCCTGTCTTACTGTATTTTGTTTTATGAATTGTATCAGACGGTGACAGATTTATTTTACCTCGTGCCATCTGCTAGAACTCAAGGAGAGCATTTAATTGTTTTGGCTGTTGAGAGATAAATTGATATGGGTCTCTCTGCAGGGGTATGGTCTACAAACGTGGCATGAAAACCAAAAGATAAACTTGTTCCCGGTTTGTCCTTTGTCCATGAGCTGAGCACCCTTCCATCGTCATCACTTATTCTTATTACATGATTGCTCGTCCGCTGATCCGAGATCGAAAGTTTAGACACCCCGAGTAATTTTTTTTATTAATGTTTAGAAAGAAGCCAAGGAAAAATGGAAATGTCTCCAAAATGCACCGAATTACCGATAAGACAGGCAAACGGGAATCAGGTGGTAGGCATGTGTGTGTCAAGGCAGACAACCAGCCAAGCAATCCGCTACACAGCGGATCAGGCAAACGGGAGTCAGGTGGCAGGCATGCGTGTGTCAAAGCAGACGAAATGGCGAAGACTCACCAGCGAATGGGACAGGTGGTGGCGATCAGCGTCGATTAGTATGCGCAGTTCCGTATTGGCAACGGGTGCCACCGAGGTCTTGCACGGAAGGCCAGCAGGGCGAGAGAGGACGTGACACACACGAAGGAAAGAGTCAGTACAGCAGCAATGAGAGCAGGATGTGCTTCTCTGAGGACAAGCGGGGTGCACGGCTGGCTGCCGTGCACATAGGAAGAAAAAAAAACACTGCTGCCTAGGAGTCGGGACAGCGCCAATGAGCCCTGATCGCGCGGGGCGTGCCTCTGAGCAATGTGCGTCACTGCAGACGTGACTGAGTTCAAGCACTGGAGGCGGCAGCTGGCTACACTTGAGGGAAGAAGCACCAACCAGTGCAGAAGGAGTCGGGACACATGACAAGATCGCCTGTTTGTTCATTTATTTACTGTAAAGATACAATACATGCACAGAACAGTGTGGGAATGGTTATTGAGAAAATGGGAACGGTTTATGGTGCGTAAATGTATTGAGGAGGGTTTAAAAGCCTTCAATATTGTGGATAGGACCACAATGCAACAGAAGATTGATGCGCAACCATGACTCACTTTAGTTTCACTATGCATCATGTTAGTGTAGTGTGGTAATTCTGAATGTAGACAGTTTGCATTGAAAGAAGGAATGAAAACTACTTCCCAATTGATTTGCAACACACCCGTGCCCTCGAGCGGCAAATAAGAAACACTATGTGTTGGTAATTTCAATACAATGGTGTTTACAATACATGCACAGAACAGTGTGGGAATGGTTATTGAGAAAATGGGAACGGTTTATGGTGCGTAAATGTATTGAGGAGGGTTTAAAAGCCTTTAATATTGTGGATAGGACCACAATGCAACAGAAGATTGATGCGCAACCATGACTCACTTTGGTTTCACTATGCATCATGTTAGTGTAGTGTGGTAATTCTGAATGTAGACAGTTTGCATTGAAAGAAGGAAGGAAAACTACTTCCCAATTGATTTGCAACACACCCGTGCCCTCGAGCGGCAAATAAGAAACACTGTGTTGGTAATTTCAATACAATGGTGTTTAAATTTCTAAACAAACTTATAAAACCTTTTTAATACAATGGTGTTTCAATTTCTAAATATTACACATATACACTGCTCATAAAAATTAAAGGAACAGTTTTTTATCACGGTATGGCATGAATTCAATTACACTTTTCTGATAAGGTTTTGGTCAGGCACGTGGCAGAGGGGGTTGTTAATCACTTTCAGCTGCATTGGTGTTGATGGAATTAACAACAGGTACACTAGAGGGGCAACAACGAGATGGTCCCCAAAACAGGACTGGTTTTGCAGGTGAAGGCCATTTCAATCTCCTCACTCTTGATCTTTTTTAACTGTTTTATAGTGTGCCCTATGCTCACTATTCAGCACTGTGGAGCTCGATTGGCATTTGCTATAGAACACCAGAATTGGCAAGTCCGCCACTGGCGCCCTGTGCTTTTCACAGATGAGAGCAGGTTTACCCTGAGCACCTGTGATAGATGTGAAAGGGTCTGGAGAAGCCAAAGAGAGCGCTATGCTGCCTTCAACATCATTCAGCATGACCGGTTCGGTGGTGGGTCAGTGATGGTCTGGGAAGGCATTTCCATGGAGGGACGAACAGACCTTTACAGGCTAGAGAACGGCAGTCTGACTGCCATTAGGTATCGGGATGAAATACTTGCACCCATGGTCACTGATGCCCTTAGACAGATCTAGGAGGACATCCCACAAGACACCATCAGTCGTCTCATTAGGAGCATGCGGCGACGTTGTCAAGCATGCATACAAGCATGTGGGGGCTACACAAGATATTGAAAAGAGTTTTGAATTGCAGAAATTAAATTTAGGCAAAATGGACGAGCCTGCCACATAATTTTTTCACTTTGATTCTGGGGGTGTCTATATGCTGAGCCCTCTGTAGGCTGAAAACTTTTATTTCCATCAAAAGATGTGGCATCCTTTTGTTCCTGAGACATTAAACTGTCCATATCAGTATAGCTATCCAACTTTTCTTTTTTCACCATTGAAATCTGATGTGTTTTCAAAGTGTTCCTTTAATTTTTTTGAGCAGTGTATAATATACATCCAAAATAGTGTGTGTTTCGTTCTAATATTTTTAGGCTATAATTAGTGCATTTTTTTTCGAAACCCACAAAAATATGGTGAGGAATGGGCCAAGGTTTGGGGATGTGGCAGCTCAAGAAAACTCTTGGGGAAACTTGCAGTGTGAATTTGTGTGATGTTCTCTCTCCACTTTACATCTCTACATTGTGGAAAACAGAATCAAGAGATTCCTAATTAATTGTATCACAATTTGTCTGTACCTTACATTTTCTCGTCACTCTTATTTAGAAATTTTATTTTCCCAGGGTCATAAAAGTTCAGGATCCCGCCAACTTGTCCTTGCTGAGCTTTGGTGAGGTCTTCGCACTCCTCTTTGACAACGATTTCCTCTATGTGATGGATCTCAGGACAGAGTCCATTTCAGGTCGCTGGCCTCTACCACCATACAGAAAATCTAAACGTGGGTCCAGTTTCCTGGCTGGTGTGACATCTTGGCTTAATGGCTTGGATGGGAACAATGACTCTGGACTGGTGTTTGCAACAAGCATGCCAGACCACAGCATTCACTTAGTCCTTTGGAAGGAAAATGGCTAATGGCAATATGAAAATAACCGATGTCAATTTTGCAACATCATGTTTTAGTTATGAACATAAAGTATGGTTTAATTGAGGATTGTATTTTCCTCAGTTCCATCTAATCCTACAACACCCCACCACCACCCCTGGCTGGAGAAGTACAAAGTACAGCACATGGCATGGCAATGGCGACTCGACTAAAATCTTTGAGTTACAAATAACTGCACACATTTATTGTACATCACATTTAATAAACATTTGTGTTGAATTGAACAATGAAGCAAATTCCTAGAACTTTACAGTTACGCTGAAAAAAATTGGGTTTGACATAAAAAAATTAATATTACATAACAGATTTTTTAGCTTTCATTTCCATGTATTTTATGGCTTGTATAAAAGTTTGATCTTTTTCTTTTAGTCGACTTTTTTTTAAGCAGATTTTGGATCATCTGATTGACTAGGTCTGTCCTATTACATTGGTTCTTCAAACTAGGCTAATGCTTAAAAAATATTTTCTCATGATCCCAAGCATAAGCTTGTCTGTAAACATTGCAATAATGTCACCAATCCCTTGGGTTTGAGTGACCTACTCTGGGACCGACTCACTAATCTTTGTTAAGGAATAACACACACAAAAAATAAAAAGTAGGCGACATGGTAGCGCACTCTTCTGGGTCAGGATTCGATTCTGGCATCATCCTTCCTGGGTGGAGTATGCATGTTCTCCCTGTGCCTGCGTGGGTTTCCTCTGGGTGCTCCGGTTTCCTTCCACATTGCAAAGACAACTCCAAATTGTTTGAACGTGTGAGTGTGAATGGTTGTTAGTTTGTGTGTGCCCTGCTATTGGCTGGTGACCAGTTCGGGATACCCTGCCTACCGCCCCAAGACAGCTTGGATAGGATCCAGCATGCAAGCGACCCTTGTGAGGATAAGTAGTTCAGAAAAAGGATGGATGGATGATGTATCTGTTCTTTTAAATAAAGATGAAACCAAACGTATCCTTCATCATGGTGCTAGAAGATGCAAATTCAAACACTGTCACAATAAAGGAATTATAAGGGAAAACAAGCTTAAAAACGTTGATTGCCCAAGTTAATAGACTTAAACCCTATTGAGAATGCATTTTACCTGCAAGAAAGCAGATTAAAGCATGCAAAACAAAATAAACTGATTCTGTGGTGAAATTTAGAGAAAAAAAGAATGTCAATGACAAAATAACCAAATATAAGCAATTCAGGCAGATCTGAACAACTCTAAAAACAGAAATGCTACCTTTCATTCATATCTGAAGAGTCAGATAACATTGAACAAACTGTATGAAATACCTTAAATTTACACAAGTTTAAAATTATCTTTGCCTCATGAACATTTTAAACAGGAGTTATAAGTAATGCAAAGTTGTCTATTATTATTAAAACTTAAAACAAGTGAATTTTGCTCATGTCATTTACAACATCTTTCAGAAAGTAATAGTTTGTTTCATTTCTACAGGTTCATAACACCAACAGTATTAACATGGCCACTTCATAGCTTGCTTTAGTAATATATACTTTTGACTCACAGCCCCACATGAAGAATCGCTGTTGTGATGCCAGTTCTGCTTGGAGCTGCTTCACTTTATCAGCACGGTCACTCCCTGTTAGCTTGTGGTGTGTGTTAACATCTTTAGTCTGGTAGTGTCTCCTTAGGTTGAAATCCTTAAACAATGGTGATTGACAAGTGAAACAAAATGAACTTAGGACAACTAAGGCAACTGTCTCTTTACAAATTACCTTCTTCACCTTCTTCACCTTCATCTTCTTCCGCTTATCCGGGGTCGGGTCGCGGGGGCAGCAGCTTTAGGAGGGACTCCCAGACCTCCCTCTCCCCAGCCACTTCCTCCAGCTCATCCCGGGGGATCCCAAGGCGTTCCCAGGCCAGCCGAGAGACGTAGTCTCTCCAGCGCGTCCTGGGTCGACCCCGGGATCTCCTACCGGTGGGACATGCCCGGAACACCTCCCCAGGGAGGCGTCCAGGAGGCATCCTGATGAGATGCCCGAGCCACCTCATCTGGCTCCTCTCAACGTGGAGGAGCAGCGGCTCTACTCCGAGTCTCTCCCGGATGACCGAGCTTCTCACCCTATCTCTAAGGGAGAGCCCGGACACCCTGCGGACGAAACTCATTTCAGCCGCTTGTATCCTGGATCTCGTTCTTTCGGTCACGACCCATAGCTCGTGACCATAGGTGAGGGTAGGAGCGTAGATCGACCAGTAAATCGAGAGCTTTGCCTTTTGGCTCAGCTCTTTCTTCACCACGACGGACCGGTACAGAGTCCGCATTACTGCCGACGCTGCACCGATCCGCCTGTCGATCTCGCGCTCCATCCTGCCCTCACTCGTGAACAAGACCCCAAGATACTTGAACTCCTCCACTTGGGGCAGGATCTCATCCCCGATCCGGAGAGGGCATTCCACCCTTTTCCGACCGAGGACCATGGACTCGGATTTGGAGGTGCTGACCCTCATCCCGACCGCTTCACACTCAGCTGCGAACCGCTCCAGTGAGAGCTGGAGATCACGGACTGAAGAAGCCAACAGCACCACGTCATCTGCAAAAAGCAGTGACGCGATGCTGAGGTCCCCAAACCGGACCCCCTCAACGCCTCGGCTGCGCCTAGAAATTCTGTCCATAAAAATTATGAACAGAATCGGTGACAAAGGGCAGCCTTGGCGGAGTCCAACCCTCACTGGGAACGAATCCGACTTACTGCCGGAAATGCGGACCAAACTCTGGCATCGGTGATACAGGGACCGAACCGCCCTTATCAGTTGGCTCGGCACCCCGTACTCCCGAAGCACCCCCCAGAGAACCTCCCGAGGGACACGGTCGAACGCCTTCTCCAAGTCCACAAAACACATGTGGACGGGTTGGGCGAACTCCCATGCACCCTCGAGGATCCTGCCGAGGGTGTAGAGCTGGTCCACTGTTCCACGGCCAGGACGAAAGCCACACTGCTCCTCCTGAATCCGAGGTTCGACCTCCCGACGGATCCTCCTCTCCAGCACCCCTGAATAGACCTTACCAGGGAGGCTGAGGAGTGTGATTCCCCTGTAATTGGAACACACCCTCCGGTCCCCCTTCTTAAAGAGGGGAACCACCACCCCAGTCTGCCAATCCAGAGGCACCGTCCCCGATGTCCACGCAATGCTGTAGAGGCGTGTCAGCCATGACAGCCCCACAACATCCAGAGCCTTTAAGAACTCCGGGCGGATCTCATCCACCCCCGGGGCCTTGCCACCGAGGAGTTTTTTGACTACCTCAGTGACTTCGACCTCCGAGATTGGAGAGTCCGCCTCAGAGTCCCCAGGCCCTGCTTCCACAATGGAAGGCGTGTCGGTGGAATTGAGGAGGTCTTCGAAGTATTCCCCCCACCGACTCACGACATCCCGAGTCGAGGTCAGCAGCACACCATCTCCACTGTAAACAGTGTTGACCGTGCACTGCTTCCCCCTCCTGAGACGCCGGATGGTGGACCAGAATTTCCTCGAAGCCGTCCGGAAGTCATTCTCCATGGCCTCGCCAAACTCCTCCCACGCCCGAGTTTTTGCCTCAGCAACCGTCGAAGCCGCGTTCCGCTTGGCCATCTGGTACCTGTCAGCTGCCTCCGGAGTCCCGCAAGCCAAAAAGGCCCTATAGGACTCCTTCTTCAGCTTGACGGCATCCCTTACCGCCGGTGTCCACCACCGGGTTCGGGGATTGCCGCCACGACAGGCACCAACAACCTTACGGCCACAGCTCCGGTCGGCTGCCTCAACAATGGAGGCGCGGAACAAGGTCCACTCGGACTCAATGTCCCCCGCCTCCCCCGGGACGTGGAAAAAGCTCTGCCGGAGGTGGGAGTTGAAGCTCTTCCTGACAGGGGATTCTGACAGACGTTCCCAGCAGACCCTCACAGAGCGTTTGGGCCTGCCAGGTCGGACCAGCATCTTCCCCCACCATCGGAGCCAACCCACCACCAGGTGGTGATCAGTTGACAGCTCCGCCCCTCTCTTCACCCGAGTGTCCAAAACATGCGGCCGCAAATCCGATGACACGACTACAAGGTCGATCAACAAACTGCGGCCTAGGGTGTCCTGGTGCCAAGTGCACACATGGACACCCTTATGCTTGAACATGGTGTTCATTATAGAAAATCCGTGTCGAGCACAGAATTCCAATAATAGAACACCGCTCGGGTTCAGATCGGGGGGGCCGTTCCTCCCAATCACGCCCTTCCAGGTCTCACTGTCGTTGCCCACGTGAGCATTGAAGTCACCCAGTAGAACGATGGAGTCCCCAGAAGGAGCGCTCTCCAGCACTTCCTCCAGGGACTCTAAGAAGGGTGGGTACTCTGAGCTGCCGTTTGGTGCATAGACACAAACAACAGTCAGGACCCGTCCCCCCACCCGAAGGCGGAGGGAGGCTACCCTCTCGCTCACCGAGGGATTGGTGAACCCCAATGTGCAGGCGCCCAGCTGGGGGGCAATAAGTATGCCAACACCTGCTCGACGCCTCTCACCGTGGGCAACTCCAGAGTGGAAGAGAGTCCAGCCCCTCTCGAGAGGACTTGTACCAGAGCCCAAACTATGTGTGGAGGCAAGTCCGACTATGTCTAGTCGGAACCTTTCTGCCTCACACACCAGCTCGGGCTCCTTTCCAGCCAGAGAGGTGACATTCCATGTCCCTAGAGCCAGCCTCTGCAGCCGGGGATCGGACCGCCAAGGTCCCCGCCTTTGGCCGCCGCCCAGCTCACTATGCACCCGACCCCTTTGGCCCCTCCTTTAGGTGGTGAGCCCATTGGAAGGGGGACCCACGTTTTCTTTTCGGGCTATGCCCGACCGGACCCCATGAGCAAAGGCCCGGCCACCAGGCGCTCGCCTTCGAGCCCCACCTCCAGGCCTGGCTCCAGAGAGGGGCCCTGGTGACCCGCGTCCGGGCGAGGGAAAACGACGTCCATTTATTGTAATCATCATCAGGGGTCTTCTGAGCTGTGCTTTGTCTGGCCCCTCACCTAGGACCCTTCTGCCATGGGTGACCCTACCAGGGGCATGAAGCCCCAGACAACATGGCTCCTAGGATCATAGGGGCACGCAAACCCCTCCACCACGATAAGGTGACGACTCACGGAGGGATCTTTACAAATTAGACAAACACAATTGCCTTGATTTTCAGTGAAGAAGTATTGTAATTCCCATCTCTCTTGAAACCGACGGCCCTCAATGTCAACTTTCCTCATTTTCTTTGCAGTCGGCATGGCATAAAGGAGTGCGCGGCACGGATGCAGACTGACATTATTAAAGTGGTGCTGTCACCTTTTGGTAAAAGGAGTAATTATAGTTTCAAGTTTCATGATTTTTTTATGTACGTATGAAATCTGACCGGGGGCCGGACTTTGGACAAAGCGGGGTTCAGGCTTACTACCGTTGAAGGCTTTGTAGTAAAATAATGTGTACTAAACAGCAAAAATTGACATTGTAATTGCTTGTGCACAATTTGATACAATAAGTGCCTGCTCACCCATGAAGTGCAAAATTAAAGAACTAAGTAAATCTTTAATCTTCTTTGTTTATGATAATTTGTCCGAGAGCAAGCCTATCTGAATTTTTTATTTTTCTTTATTTTAGTTTACATAACAGCTCCACATAGAGTTTCTCTGCCCATGAAATCAAATAGGCTCAGGGGAAGTCAAGCAATGGATGGAATCCACTGGCAGAAACACCCACACCTCCATTGAGTGTCATGCTCCTGCTACAATGTCAAAGTTGTGTTGATTTATGTCGGATGTGTTAGTGAAAGGTTCTCAGTGACTTCTGGGTCATCGCTTCTGTGATGACTGTGCGCAAAGAGTAGCAGATTTTTTTTAATCATGATATCCTTGTGCTTTAACATTTACGTATTGGGCATTTTGTGTAAGGCTGCATGTTTGGTGCTGTGATCATGCTGTAATCTGATCGGTGTCACTCAGAGGCATCCCACTCTCATTCTTATCTGCATGGATCTGAGTGTCTATCACCCAGCCTCGCATGCTCCTCACCTGTGTATTATGGATGCCACCAGACTGCTCTGGGTTATCGTGTTTCTTCTGTCCCCCTCAGACTACTTTACACGTTTGACAAATGGAGCATATGCATCACCCATGCATATATGGCAGCTATCATCTGATTACTTACTCGAGAGATAGACTGCTGCAGTTTCAAGTTCAATCTCGTCTTGATCATGGTTTTTACACCGCGGCTATCTCTTTCAAGATGACACGTGTTGTTCAAGCTCGTTCGGTTAGAAAAGGACACGCAGAGGAAGGAAGAAAGCTGGAGTTAAGGCCACACTCAAGCGCGGAAATATACAACACCACTGTTCTTCCTTTTGTCACATTATAGAATGTGTGTTTGTTAAGGAACAAATCAAACAGACTGCAGGCTACCATCACCCACATGTATGAGTATTGCACAGCGTCTGTCTTTGTTTTCACTGAAATTTGGCGAAGTGGAATTGACACTTAATTCTTAATCTGGGTTTGATCGAACCCTAGGGGTTCGGTGAGTCGGTCTCAGGGGTTCGGCAGAGCCTCCACTGCGAAGGGCCAATCATACCTGATTTATCATGTAAATTTGTGATAACGCATATCTGAACTAGTCTCGCAAAGGCACTTTGAATTGTAGGTATGTAATTTGTTGTGAGTTGGTTTTGTTCTTTGAACAAGGTGAGGATCATGCACGACTCATTTCGTGCACCAGAAAAAAAGATCTATGTCTTAAATTTGATTTTTTTTTTCGCGAAAGAGGGGTTCAGTGAATACGCTTAGGAAACTCGCGGGGTTCGGTACCTCCAACAAGGTTAAGAACCACTGATCTAGATGGATTATCTTCCCCCTGGAGTCAAGACAGAGACATCGGTCTGGAAAACGGTAGGTGTGTGTGCCTATTTATTGCTATGAATTATTACTGGTAGAATATCTTAATTTCGTTGTACAATCAGTTGTACAATGAAAATAAAGTCATTTTGTTTCTATTTCTATCACGTATTAATATATTAACAATAATAGTGATAATATATAATAATAAGGGGTCGGGTGCAAAGTGAGCTGGGCGGCGGCCAAAGGCGGGGACCTTGGCGGTCCGATCCCCGGCTGCAGAGGCTGGCTCTAGGGACATGGAATGTCACCTCTGGCTGGAAAGAAGCCCGAGCTGGTGTGTGAGGAAGAAAAGTTCCGACTAGACATAGTCTCGAGAGGGGCTGGACTCTTTTCGACTCTGGAGTTGCCCACGGTGAGAGGCGTCGAGCAGGTGTTGGCATACTTATTGCCCCCGCCTGGGCGCCTGCACATTGGGGTTCACCCCGGTGAGCGAGAGGATAGCCTCCCTCCACCATCGGGTGGGGGGACGGGTCCTGACTGTTGTTTGTGTCTATGCACCGAACGGCAGCTCAGAATACCCACCCTTCTTGGAGTCCCTGGAGGAAGTGCTGGAGAGCGCTCCTTCTGGGGACTCCATCGTTCTACTGGGTGACTTCAATGCTCACGTGGGCAATGATAGTGAGACCTGGAAGGGCGTGATTATATATATAATGAACACCATGTTCAAGCATAAGGGTGTCCATGTGTGCACTTGGCACCAGGACACCCTAGGCCGCAGTTCGTTGATCGACTTTGTAGTCATGTCATCGGATTTGCGGCCGCATGTTTTGGACACTCGGGTGAAGAGAGGGGCGGAGCTGTCAACTGATCACCACCTGGTGATGGGTTGGCTCCGATGGTGGGGGAAGATGCCGGTCCAATCTGGCGGACCCAAACGCTCTGTGAGGGTCTGCTGGGAAGGTCTGGCAGAATCCCCTGTCAGGAAGAGCTTCAACTCCCACCTCCGGCAGAGCTTTTCCCACGTCCAGGGGAGGCGGGGGACATAGAGTCCGAGTGGACCATGTTCCCCGCCTCCATTGTTGAGGCAGCCGACCGGAGCTGTGGCCGTAAGGTTGTTGGTGTCTGTCGTGACGGCAATCCCCGAACCCGCTGGTGGACACCGGCGGTAAGGGATGCCGTCAAGCTGAAGAAGGAGTCCTATAGGGCCGTTTTGGCCTGCGGGACTCCGGAGGCAGCTGACAGGTACCGGATGGCCAAGCGGAACGCGGCTTCGGCGGTTGCTGAGGCAAAAACCCAGGCATGGGAGGAGTTAGGGTCATGGAGGCCATGGAGAATGACTTCCGGACGGCTTCTAGGAAATTCTGATCCACCATCCGGCGTCTCAGGAGGGGGAAGCAGTGCACGGTCAACACTGTTTACAGTGGAGATGGTGTGCTGCTGACCTCAACTCGGGATGTCATGAGTCGGTGGGGGAAATACTTCGAAGACCTCCTCAATTCCACCGACACGCCTTCCATTGTGGAAGCAGGCCCTGAAGACTCTGAGGCGGACTCTCCAATCTCAGATGTCGAAGTCACTGAGGTAGTTAAAAAACTCCTCGGTGGCAAGGCCCCGGGGGTGGATAAGATCCGCCCGGAGTTCTTAAAGGCTCTGGATGTTGTGGGGCTGTCATGGCTGACACGCCTCTACAGCATTGCGTGGACATCGGGGACGGTGCCTCTGGATTGGCAGACTGGGGTGGTGGTTCCCCTCTTTAAGAAGGAGGACCGGAGGGTGTGTTCCAATTACAGGGGAATCACACTCCTCAGCCTCCCTGGTAAGGTCTATTCAGGGGTGCTGGAGAGGAGGATCCGTCGAGAGATCAAGCCTCGGATTCAGGAGGAGCAGTGTGGCTTTCGTCCTGGCCGTGTAACAGTGGACCAGCTCTACTTCCTCGGCAGGATCCTCGAGGGTGCATGGGAGTTCGCCCAACCAGTCCACATGTGTTTTGTGGACTTGGAGAAGGCGTTCGACCCTTTCCCTTGGAAGGTTCTGTGGAGGGTGGTTCGGGAGTATGGGGTGCCGAGCCAAATGATAAGGGTGGTTCAGTCCCTGTATTACCGATGCCAGAGTTTGGTCCGCATTTCCGGCAGTAAGTCGGATTCGTTCCCAGTGAGGGTTGGACTCCGCCAAGGCTGCCCTTTGTCACCGATTCTGTTCATAATTTTTATGGACAGAACTTCTAGGCGCAGCCGAGGCGTTGAGGGGGTCTGGTTTGGGGACCTCAGCATCGCGTCACTGCTTTTTGCAGATGACGGTGCTGTTGGCTTCTTCAGGCCGTGATCTCCAGCTCTCACTGGAGCGGTTCGCAGCCGAGTGTGAAGCGGTCGGGATGAGGGTGAGCACCTCCAAATCCGAGTCCATGGACCTCGGTCGGAAAAGGGTGGAATGCCCTCTCTGGATCGGGGATGAGATCCTACCCCAAGTGGAGGAGTTTAAGTATCTTGGGGTCTTGTTCACGAGTGAGGGCAGGATGGAGTGCAAGATCGGCAGGCGGATCGGTGCAGCGTCGGCAGTAATGCGGACGTCCCTCCTAAAGCAGCTGCCCCCGCGACCCGACCCTGGATAAGCGGAAGAAGATGGATGGATGGATATATATAATATGGCGGCACTGGTTAGCACGTCCATCTCAGTTAGCCAGTTGCGGGTTCGATTCCACCTTCGGCCCTCCCTGTGTAGAGTTTCCATGTTCTCCCCGTGCCGAGTTGGTTTTCTCCGGGCACTCCAGTTTCCTCCCACATCCCAAAAACATGCTTGGTAGTCCGATTGAGCAGTCTAAATTGCCCCTAGGTGTGAGTGCGGGTGCAGATGGTTGTTCGTTTCTGTGTGCTCTGTGATTGGCTGGCCATCAGTTCAGGGTGTCCCCTGCCTACTGCCCGATGACTGTTGGGATAAGGTCAAGCACACCCACGACCCTTGTGGGGGACAAGCGGTATAGAAAATGGATGGATGTATAATATATAGAATATAGAAATTGCGTGTGAAGGTGAAGAAGTTGAAGAAATACTTGAGAAATAAATTATGATAAAATGGGATAAATGTTCATGTGAAAAAATGATGATAAATGGGTATATTGATGAAGTTTCCCAATGTGGTGCACGAACCCACGACGTTAAGGTTAGGATGCGCTACCAACTGAGCTAATCAGTGTTCCCCCATGAAACGGTGGAAATTCCCTTAATGTGGGGCAAAATGGTAGCAAGCGGGTGAATTTATGTAATGACAAGACGCCCAATGTGAGATTCGAACCCACTACAGGAAAATGGCTCTTGTTGAATGTGCCATTAAGAATGAATGGGGAATTTTAAGGGACAGATTTGCTAATTACACAAAAACGGTAAATGTTATGAAGAAGAAAAATGGTAGCAAGCATGACGTGAATTTTTGAAACTTGTGAAAGCTGGAACAGGGTGAATCGGTTGAAGCATGTTAGGTGTAAAAAAAGTGGGAGGAATAAGTTGTTTAAAAAATTTTAAATAAAAATCATAATAACTAGAATTGCAATTTCTGGAGAAATTGCGTGTGAAGGTGAAGGCACTTCACACTATTGTGAAACTCAAAATAATGATTAAATGAAATAAAAATGGTAAATTAATTATGATTAAATAAAATAAAAATGGTAAATTAATAATGATGATGTTGAATGAAATGAATGAAGAAGAATGAAGATGAAGAATAAATAAATAAACGAATAAAAAATAACGGCCGCCGTCAGATTCGAACTCACTCAGCAAAGTGGCAAGCGTTGAACTTGCCATTCTCTACTTACTGAGCTAAACAGTGATATACTATCGAAGAGGTAGAATAATGCTAAATCCAAAGAAATAAATTGATTTAAAAATGGTAAATTAATTATGATAATAATGTTGAATAAAATAAATTATTCAAATGTGTTCAAATTAATTGAATAAATGAATGAATAAAAAATAACTGCCAATGTTAGATTCGAACTCACTCACATACTATCAAAGCGGTATAATAATCCTAAATCCAAAGAAATAAATTGGTTAAAGGTAAATTAATGATGATGATGATGTTGAATAAAATAAATTATTAAAATGTGTTAAAATTGAATGAATGAAAAATGAATGAATAAGAAATTACGGCCAAGTGGTATTCGATCTCACTCTTCAAAGTGGCAAGTGTTGAAAGCGCCTTTCTCTACTTACTGAGCTAAACAGCGACTTAGTGTTGCTGTGGTGGAATGATGCTATTAAACGAGAAATAAAAATGGTAAATGACGTTTGGTAAAATGATGTTTTTAAATTAAAATTAAATGAATAAATAAATGAATGAATGAAAAATAAATAAATAAATAAAAAAGAGTTAAATAAATGAGTTAAGGAAAGAAATCATGATAAAAGTTGTCAGATGTCAAAATTCGAACTCGCTCGGGATCATGGCTCGTGTTGAATGCGCCATTAAGAATGAATGGGGGATTTTAAGGCACACATTTTCTAATTATGCAAAAATGGTAAATGTTATGAACAAATAAAATACCAACAGTCATGCCGTGAATTTTTGGAACGTGTGAAAGTTGGAATGGGGTGAATCGGTTAAAGCATGTGGGAGTAGTTAGGTGTCAAAAAAGTGGGAGGAATAAAGTAGGATAATAACTAGAATTGGCAATTTCTGGAGAAATTGCGTGTGAAGGCGAAGGCACTTCACACTATTGTGGGACTCGAAATGATGATTAAATGACAAAAAAATGGTAAATTGATGATGATTAAATAAAATAAAAACGGTAAATTAATGATGATGATGAAAATAATTATTAAAGTGATGTGTTAAAATTGAATGAATGAAAAAAAAATATTGGTCAAGCGGGATTCTAACTCTCACGAGAACAGCGCTCGTGCTCCAAATTGCAGTCTCTTCTTACTGAGCTAAACAGCGGCTAAGTGTTGCTGTGGTGGAATGACGATATTAAACAAGAAATAAAAATGGTACATGCCGTTAAAACGGTAAAATGATGTTTTTTACTTAAAATTAAATGAATAACTAAATGAATGATGAAAATAATTATTAAAATGTGTTAAAATTGAATGAATAAAAAATTAATGAAAAAAAAATTATCACCAACCGGGATCGAACTCACTCGTGGAAGTGGCTTGTGTTCCAAACATCATTGTATTCTTACTGAGCTAAACAGCGACATAGTGTTAGTGCGGTGGAATGATGGTATTAAACGAGAAATAAAAACGGTGAATGCCGTTAAAACGGTAAAATGATGTTTTTAACTTAAAATTAAATGAATAACTAAATCAATGAATCAAAAATAAATAAATAAAAAATAAAAGAGTTAAATAAATGAGTTAAGGAAAGAAATCATGAAAAACGTTGTCAGATGTCAAAATTCGAACTTGAACGTCGCTCGTGTCTAATGCGCCATTAAGAATGAATGGGGGATTTTAAGGCACAAATTTGCTAATTATGCAAAAACGGTAAATGTTATGAACAAATAAAATACTAGCAATCATGCCGTGAATTTTTGGAACATGTGAAAGTTGGAATGGGGTGAATCGGTTAAAGCATGTGGGAGTAGTTAGGTGTCAAAAAAGTGGGAGGAATAAAGTAGGATAATAATAATAAGAAGAAGAAAAATAAAGTAGAATAACAATAGTGTGAAGGCCTTCGCCTTCACACTAACTAGAATTGGCAATTTCTGGAGAAATTGTGTGTGAAGGCGAAGGCACTTCACACTATTGTGGGACTCGAAATAATGATTAAATGAAATAAAAATGGTAAATTAATAATGATGATTAAATAAAATAAAAATGGTAAATTAATGATGATGATGTTGAATGGAATGAATGCAGAAGAATGAAGAATAAATAAATGAATGAATAAAAACTGACGGCCTGCCATTAGATTCGAACTCACAGCAGTGGCAAGCGTTGAATGTCCCATTCTCAATTTACTGAGCTAAACAGTGACATACTATCAAAGCGGTATAAAAATCCTAAATCCAAAGAAATAAATTGGTTAAAGGTAAATTAATTATGATGATGATGTTGAATAAAATAAATTATTAAAATGTGTTAAAATTGAATGAATGAAAAATGAATGAATAAAAATTTACGGCCAAGTAGGATTCGAACTCACTCGTCAAAGTGGCAAGAGTTGAAAGCGCCATTCTCTACTTACTGAGCTAAACAGTGGCTTAGTGTTACTGTGGTGGAATGATGCTATTAAAGGAGAAATAAAAATGGTAAACGAGTGAAATAAATTATTAAAATGATGTTTTAAATTAAAATTAAATGAATAAATAAATGAATGAATAAAAAATAAATAAATAAAAAATAAATGAGTTAAGGAAAGAAATCTTGATAAAAGTTGTCAGATGTCAAAATTCGAACTCACTCGGGAACATGGCTCGTGTTGAATATGCCATTAAGAATGAATGGGGGATTTTAAGGCACAAATTTGCTAATTATGCAAAAATAATAAATGTTATGAACAAAAAATAAAATACTAGCAATCATGCCGTGAATTTTTGAAACGTGTGAAAGTTGGAATGGGGTGAATCGGTTAAAGCAGGGGTGTCCAAACTTTTTGCAAGGAGGGCCAGATTTGATAAAGTGAAGGGGCCTGGGGGCCAGTAGTTTTTTCGGACATTTTTTTAACTACAATTTCATCCAAATAAACACTGTTATAAAACAAATTTCATTCTCCCAAATGTCTTTATTTTTTAAATCACAAAATAACCAAATATAAGCCACTCAGGCAGATGTGAACAACTCTAAAAACACAAATTCTGCCTTTCATTCATATCTGAAGAGTCCGATAACATTGAACAAACTGTATAAAATACCTTAAATTTACATGAGTTTAAAATTATTTTCGCCTCACTGAACATGAACATTTCACACAGGGCTCACGCAGCCGGTTCGCGCGTACCCTTTTTACAACGGGTTTATTTCCGCATTTGACTTGCGCATGCGCCGCATAGCAGGACAGCTGGAGTCATGTTCTCGCTGTGAAATCACGCCGGGCCGCGCGAGATTACATTTCTGCGGCATAAATATAAAATAGCTTTGGTACGTGTGTATTAAAGCGCTGGTCAACAATGGCGGCGGGCCACATACTAAAGATTTTATCACAGAGGCTGCGGGCCTGATGAAATTTGACCACGGGCCGCAATTGGCCCGCGGGCCGGACTTTCGACATACCTGGGTTAAAGCATGTGGGAGTAGTTAGGTGTCAAAAAAGTGGGAGGAATAAATTGTTTAATAATAAGAAAAATAAAGGGGAATAACAATAGTGTGAAGGCCTTCGCCTTCACACTAATGAAGGCCTTCGCCTTCACACTAATAATAATAATAAGAAGAAGAAAAATAAAGTAGAATAACAATAGTGTGAAGGCCTTCGCCTTCACACTAATAATAATAATAATAAGAAAATAAAGTAGAATAACAATAGTGTGAAGGCCTTCGCCTTCACACTAATAATAATAATAAGGAAAAAAATAAAGTAGAATAACAATAGTGTGAAGGCCTTCGCCTTCACACTAATAAAGGACAACAATAACAATAGTGTGAAGGTCTTCACCTTCACACTAATAATAATAAAGTGAAAAGAGTAGAATAACATAAGTGTGAAGGTCTTCACCTTCACACTAATAATAATAAAGGACAGGAATAACAATAGTGTGAAGGTCTTCACCTTAGGGGAAAAAAATCTAAATAATGAAATGGTAGAAATATTATGGATACACTTGAATGAGGAGATGTTGAAAAGGCATTAACATGTGAAATCAATGAATTGTCACGTGACGTGCCATCGGACGCTCAGCCGGCAACTTCCCTCAGCCAACCCCTTTCATCACCATAATGTCTGTCACCTGCTCCCTATTGTTATCTCATTTATTTAAACCCTGCCGTGTGTTTCTCCCTGTCGGTGTCTACTGTTGCTTTCCGTGTGTGTTTGTGCCTGTTGTTCCTGTCCTGCTCGTCCATTCCCCCTCATGGTCTTGTGTGGAGGCTCACGGTCAGAATCACTTCCCATATATGTTCCGTGTCCGAGTGGACTTCTGTTTTCTGCCTGGTGTCCATGAGCCTCTGTCCCGCCTGTGTCTTTTTTCGCCCACCTCCCTTCCCCTCAACAAGCTGCATTTGGTCGCCCTGCTCCATCCACTAATGCATGACAAAAATGCAACTAATTTTTAGAAGCGTTTGAATTTAGCTGATGTGGTCCTTTTGAATGGCCACAAGGTGTCACTGTTCTTTGAACGTATAATTCCAGGAAGTACATCATCGTGTTCCAGGAATTGGTTCTTGACTTGGAATTCTGGTTAAGTTCGTTTTCCATTGACAGCATGGGACAGTGAGGAAAGTGATTTGGGTTATATTGTATGCCTGATACGTTTGATGAAGGTCAGCACCCATTTCCAGGAATTGAACAGCATGCAGGTAGCAATTTCCAGCGTGTCGACATTGATGCGGCAAAAGGTCAGTACACTGCCAGGAATTTCCAAGAATTCCCCAAACACTAGCCCCAAACACCACCTGCGTCTACAGAATCGAGGTCCGCTTCCTGGAAGCTGAGAATGCCGAGAAAGACCAGCTGATAAAAGTCTCAATAACACAGTAGAAGATATCGACCAACAATATAAAATGATCATCTCTCGGCTCCAGATCTCGCCCAGACATCAAAATAGGATGAATGGTGGAGACAAGATTGAAAATCGATCCATGCTGTTTCATGTTCCTCGTGGTGGATTTCCTTACAACAAAAAACATAGCGCTGGACAAGGCAAATGTGGATTTCTGCCAACTTCTTCCCAAAAGAAGAGCAACTGGAGGTAAGGTGAGTGTAAATTGTGTGGTACTACTGAGATTTATAAATATCGAGCACAAAGTTGCTATACTGATACAGGGAACAAATCTAAGAGGACTGAATGTCGATATCAAGGACAAGGTCAACAAGTAAAATGCCAACATGGCATGGAGCGCTTGCCAACTGATAAAGCAAGGAAATATACAAAGCACTTGGACAACAAAAAATTGTCATAAAGGCAAATGTATCATCCCCAGAAAACACCAAACCAGTCCTGATCCAAACGATAAATGAACTGGAGAAATATGCAAATTGAGATAAATGTGGATAATTCTTCGAAGATCAATCTAACATGAGTTAAATGGCAACTTTAAAAAATACAGGACTATCTTTATACATTGGACATCTTCTCAACATCACTGCAGTATCAAAAACGTGGCTCAACGTGGATAAAAAAAAATACAGGGTCAACGTTTTTCCACCTCGATGAATATAACACAATATTAGAATGCCCGTTCCTTTGAATACTATTGTCATGCGTAATGAGGTGCCCATTCCCCATTGCCATTAAGCATTCATGTATGCTAATTAATTTGGAAAGTGTCTGAGGTATGACTTTTGGTACAGGTGTTCAAGGTGTGACTTTTTACCTTTTGATGTCCTATATGTGTAGACATCCTGTCTCCATTTTTTTATGTATTGGCGTTTAAGGTGTGACTTTTGGTGACTTTTGACTTTTTGATGTACAGTCAAACCTTGGTTTTCGAACGTCTCAGTTCTTGAACAAATTGGAGTTCGAACAAAAAATTTGAGATTTTTTTGCTTCCGATGTCGAACAAAAATTCAGAGGTCGAACCTCGCGAGATGAGCCGAGAGGACCCGAGAAAACCCGACTGCGCGGCCCGGATGTCGACTGACTCTGTTTGTTGTTATTGTATTTTAGTTACTTTGAGGATTGCATTAACCCCTTATCATGCCGCCAAAGAAAGCAAGTGGGCGCAGTAAAGCCATCCTAAAACACAAAGACGCTCTTAAAGCAATGCAACAGTGAGCGCCTGGCGCGCTGCTGTTGCCCGATCGGATCAAATTAAGCTGCCTGCGCACTAAGGTCCACTTAAATTTTAGAAAATACATGAGGACTTTAAAAATATTTTCTAAAGTTCAGCGACTGCGCTGTCACAATAATGCGACCAGGGCGGTGCAGTTGTGCGGTCGGCGGCGCGCTACGGTTACGCATTCGGCGGTGCGCTGCAGTTGCGCGATCGGACAAAAATGCGCAGATGAAAAAATGCTTAAAAAAGACTTTTTTTTTTGTCTTGGAACGGATTAAAAAAAATCCATTATTTGTAACTTGAAAAATAGATTCTGAATTCTAACAAATCACTTCTCGAACCGCCTTCTGGAACAGATTGTGGTCGAAAACCGAGGTTTGACTGTATATGGGAAGCAAAAGGAACAATGCTTTACAATTTACATGGATGGATGGTGAAGATGACCCGTCTCCACAAATTATCTTCTACAGGAGAGCATTTTGGTTTCATGTGACCCCATAGGCGTGACCCTTTACCCCGCTAAGTTTGAAATAGTTTGAGACAATCAGCCATTGGTCATTTGAGAGGACAAGCCACCACCACATAAACTCTGATCACCTGAATCGGAGTGTGTTAAAGATAATTTTCGAGATGGTTAAAAGTAAGTAGTGTTGCTTGTTAATAATAATGAAAATCTTATACATTAAGGTTATCTGCATGACGTGATGTAATGTTTATGTATTGTGCCACAGATGTCATCATTTATACAGACATTCATAATCCTCGTGAGTACATGATTTATGAGTTCATTATTTACATTAATATATTACTCTTTTATTTTCTACAGTTTATAATACTGTTTTTCTCACAAAAGCACCCATACAACGTTAGCTTGCCCATCGCAACGTTGTTTTAGAATTCCCAAACCTGGAGCATCAAACCTAATTACTCAGGGTTAGGTCAGCGGAGCCAGACATTCTTAATCCTCGTGAGTACATGATTTATGAGTTCATTATTTACATTAATATATTACCCTATTATTTTCTACAGTTTGTAATCCGTTTTTTCTCCCAGAAAAAAGCATACTTCAACGACGACTTCAGCGGAGTTTATCTGACGCAGTCAGACTATGGTGAATTACATGCTCATCTATGATGGCTAATATTACTGTTATTAGTTTGTAATCTATTTTATGTATGCTTGACAGATCTCGTAGTAGCTGCCGAAGCGGATATTAGAAAAAATGGACTGCCGGCAGAAGCTGATGCGGAAACAGCACAGACGCTAGCAGGCCCCTCTCTACGCCATTTTAGAATTCCAGAGCCAACCGCATCAGAGCTGTTCGCGACTGATGAGGACCATCAAGTCACTCCCCCTGCAGACCAACCGGTAGTTTTCACGGACACAGAGTTGGAGCCAGAAGCGTTAACGGACACAGAATTGGTGGATGCTCTATCTGCATACGAAGGCATGAACCAGCCTCACGAGTCGATGAACAAAGTTAGCGATATATCCTTCAAATTATTGTTTTCTTTTTCTGTATGGTCATCTGAGTAGATATTGTCGCTATTATAACAGTTTTGCTGATTTAAATAACTACTTCCAGTTAAGCGTCGTTACGCAGCCCAAGGCATTCAAAGAGGAAGGCGGAGGAGTAGGAGGTGGGGTGCCGCCTACAACACAAGCCATCCAACCAGCAGGGGAGCTGAGCCGGCACGTTAGGGTCATCAGTATAAGAACAGGAGACGCCCGGTTCCACATTGTTTCTGTTGTGTTTTAAAAAAAAGAAATTTAATGGAACGTTGTAGCCTCTCACCAACGGAGTCGGATGTCCTAGCAAGCATTGATGAAATAGATTTGGAATCATGTTGTGAGACAGTTGCAGAGTAGAGAAGTGATACGTCTGAGCTAGAGCCAGATTTGTTAAGCATTAACAACGATATTGATTTGCCATCGAGTGATGCGTCTAGGGGTCAAATATCTGAATTAACATCACAACTGCTCACTGTTCTCAACGATGTAAACGCGCTGGTGTCAGGGGAGGAGAACACCTCAGCTCTAATGAGTTTATTCATTTGCAAGCTGTCATAGATGATTTAAACAGTCGAAGCCCAAATGAAGGTAGACAAAGTCCTACAGCAATACCGTCACAATTGTGTAGGACTTGATAGAAGAATTAAACAACCAAGCAAATGATAACACCGGTCGTATCAGTCCCGTTATTCCTGTACAACTGCTAACTGCAATGATCTAAATACGCAGCCTTTGGTTGACCAATTGCCCGATAAGTCTGTTGAACATATGTCATTTGCTACTGATGACAACACACCAACATTTCAACACACACTCTCAGGGCCGAGCAACTGCTCTGTAATAATTGATCACAAAATAGATGTTATTGATGACAACACACCAACATTTCAACACCCCTCCAGGGCCTAGCAACTGCTCTTTATTAAGTGATGACGAATTAATTGCTAATGATGACAACACACTAACATTTCAGCACATCCCCGGGTATGCGTGTAAACAATGTTGTTAATTCACGACCTCTAAGAAGTGTTCAGGAAGGTTGTTTTGTGGTAGTCAACAGACCACATTTCAATCATATCGAGGTAAGGAGACATTTAAAGACACCGATGCAATCAAACAACACAGACTTTGCATCCTTTTACATGCAGATTAAAAATACAGAGGATGTTTTGCAAGAAATTGATAGGCTAGCACAAGCAGGTGATGTGATTCAGGCTGAGTTAGTGGGTAGTAATGAAGGGTCACATATCTATCAGCAAATGAGTGACATAAATACTATCAGAGATTGTGTAGCAGACATGATTAAGCATTTAGCGCAATCAAATTCAGAGCTTGTGGCCGATGACAGCTTCGAGCTCGTCGTGCAAATGGTCACTCCAGTGCGTGGTGGAATGTGTCGCAAATTGATAAAAAGCACCAATAAAGAAATATTAGGAGGAAAAAACTGCATTTACACATACCTCGTAACAAAAACAACAATCTATGCTTTGCTCTCTCACTAACATACCTGTTAAACAACACACTAACAGCAAAACAGCTGTGAGTTTGGGCGATGTGCATACATTTGAAAAAATCCTCAAACGAAAAATAACTGTTATGTACCGAAAGGAGGACTGCCGCCCAATGACTTTTTTCGACACGCAAAACAGCCAAAGACCCTTTATTTGTCTTCTCGAGGGCCATTACTGTGACGTGAAAGCGATAGAGGCATTGGTTGCTCACGCGTTCTTTTGCAGACATTGTTACAAGGCGCATGAGAACTGGGAACAACACCACTGTGCAGGACACTGTAACATACGTATGTCTTGATCCACGTTGTAAACAACGGTGGTTTAAACATGTTATTTGCCCCGATTGTGACAAGACGTGCCCTAATGAGGAATGCTTTACCAAGCATAAAGAGGTTCGCGTGACAAATAGATCTACAAATCGTGTGAGCAATTGCAGCTCATACAAAAAAATGCATGCAATGTGGCCTGCAATATTATGTGAAAGCTTATGAAAATGTGCGGTGTGTGACAAAGTCTTGAGTCAAGATGATGCGTTATTAAACCCTCACACGTGCTACATTCAACCCACGAAGCCTCAACCACCTTGCAAAAATGTAGTCTACTATGATTTTGAAACATATGGTTTCATATACAGATGGTTTACACAAATCTTTTCTTATTTGCTGTAAATCAAATAGATTGGAGAAGCAATGGTTTGTCACCGATTGTGTTAATGGTTTTCTTAGTTTTTTTTTCGAAATCCCCGGTTTAAACAATTGACACTTGTAGCACACATCCCGAGAGGTTTTGATTCAATGACTGAACTAGGTATCAAAATTTACATTCTAATGCAAGGGAGTAAGGTTCTCTCTTTTGTCGATTTAGACATAAAATCTCGATTCATGGACTCTCTCTCGTTTCTGACCATGCCTCTAAGTGCGATGCCTAAGGCCTTCAGGTTTGAAGATAAATCAAAGGGTTATTTTCCACATAAATTCAGCTCTTTAGAACATCTAAACTGCATAGGGTGTTACCCTGACCCTGCGTACTATGATGTCAATCGAATGTCACGCTCTCAGCGTGCAAAGTTCCTTGAATGGTACGACAAAGAAGCTAATGGTGTGTTTGAGTTTGCTAAACAGGCAATAGCCTATTGTAAGAATGACGTTGACCTGCTAATGCAGGGGTGTGAGAAATTCAGGGGTGAGTTTTTTGAGGCTATCGGAACAGACCCATTCAACGCTGTGACAATTGCGTCGGCGTGCATGAATGTTTTTCGCGCTGATTTCCTCACCCCTCAAACACTAGCCATCACACCTTCAGACAACTATATGCGTCAGTATAAAGCCTTCTCGCTTTGCCAAACACACTATACAATACCTGCTATGGATCATGCATAGCCAGAATATTCACATCAGGCATGCATTGAACGGAGGTGAGATCAAGATAGATAAGTACACTGTAGACGGAAATACTGAAATCGGGGGTGTAAAAATAGTGTTTGAGTATTTTGGTTGTTATCACCATGGCTGCTCAGAATGCTACAATCTCACTAAAATATGCCCGACAACAAAACGCCCCTTTCAGGAGAGGTTTGATAGCACCCAAAAGAAAATTCTGGAACTACAGCTTACACAGGATGTGCACCTTGTAATTATGTGGGAGCACAAAAGGATGTAAATAAAAAAGGTAAACACAGAGGTGAAGAAATTCCTGAAAAAAGCCAAATTTCCTGTATCTCTTAAACCAATGCAGTCTCTCTTTGGGTGTTGTACAAACACATTTGTTTTACGATACACAGCAGAACCTGATGAACGTGTGTTGTATGTTGATGTGACGTTACTATACCCTTTCATCAAATGCACAGGCATACACCCCGTCGAACATCCCATGATAATCCACAATGATTTCAAGGACCCCAGGTCGTATTTCGGTTTCATCAGCGCCACAGTCAACCCACCCCGAGGGTTGTATTTTGCTGTCTTACCATTCCAAACAGCTAAACTCGTGTTCCCACTATGCCGTACATGCGCTGAGCTCAACAATCAACAGACAACATGTACACATAATGATGATCAAAGATCCTTAACAGGTGTTTGGACAAGCCCCGAATTTGTTAAGGCACTTGACCTCGGCTACACGATTGTAAATATTTTAGAAGTATAGCATTACACAAGAGCGAGCGACAATAAATTTTCCGTTATTACATGCGAACATTTCTAAAAGGTAAACAGGAATCTTCCGGCTACCCGGCACACGTGGTCAACCAGGCTGAGATAAATACAGTAGAAGATTACAGAATTCATCAAGGTATTCAATTGGACCCCTCCAAAATTGCTGTAAATCCGTGAAAAAGACAAGTTTCAAAACTCAGTTTTAACAATCTATGGGGCAAGATTGCGCAGCGTGAAAACATGATGAACAACAAAAATTGTGACAAAATCCGAGGAATGTTTTGAACTTCTATTTTCAGGCCTGTACAATGTGAAATTCCTTCATTTTCTTTACGAAAAGTGCTCAATTGTACAGTATTATTTCCACACAAACAGCAAGATGCCTGCGTCAAAAGCATCAAATGTGGCCACAAGCGTGTTTTACAACAGCTTATGTCCACTTGAAGATGTACGGCTATTTGGAAATTATACAGAGGAGAGTTCTTTATACCGACACTGACAGCCTCGTGTACATGGCAAAACCAGGCGAAAATGTTCTCCATTTAGGAGATTATCTGGGCGATTTGACAGATGAGCTTTCGAATTACACCATTGTAGAAGGGCCCAAAACATACGCCTACAGAACAAGAGACACAGACCGCACCGTAATGAAGGTCAAGGGGATCACACAAACTCACGAGAGCAGTCAGAGCATCAATCTCGATAGCATGCTTGGTCTGGTTCAAGGGTACATCGACACAGCAGGTGCACACTCAATTTGCTCTACGCCTCACGACACAACATTGTATGTGATAAAAGGGGGTTTCATCTGAAAAACACATCATTCACTAAAAAACTCTGAGTCGTTGACATCTCGTTGCGGGGGGGTTACACCGTTCCTTTTGGTTATTGAAATTTCTATCCGTCTGTGTGTCTGTGTGTGGAAATGGCTTTTAACCAAGTTGAATTTGATCCCAGATTAGAACTACCATTTTCATCTCTCGTCCCACCAAATGGCTGTGGGAAAATATTTTTTGTGAAAAATGTTTTGGAACATTGTGAACATGTTATGAGAAAAAAGCCTGATAATATTGTCTGGGTTTATACCTCATATCAGCCAATGTACGATGAGCTCAAAAGTCTTAATAAAGACATGTTTATCAAGGGGCTGCCTGAATCTTTTGACGATGAGAAGTTGTTCCCGCCGCAACAGCACGATCTGCTGGTTCTGGATGATGTCTTCTTCCAGGCTTCAAATAATCCGGAAGTGGTTCGAATATTCACCCAATATAGGCATCATAAGAATTTAAGCATTGTAATGATAATGATGAATTTATTCGTTTCAAACAGGCAAACCACACATAACCAATTAAAGGAAGACACATACACTCAAAGGCACAAGCAAGGTGAAAGTCATTAAAGCTATGACTCTGTACAAACAACAAATACAAACAGAAAGCAATCCGTTGCGCAAAATAGACAGAGCCTCCCTGTTTGAAAAGGAATGGAAGAAGTAAAATTTATTTAATCTCACCCCTATCAAATTTAAGACCGAAAATAAGATTTGCAGTTACCTCTAATAGCATTAATTTTCCTTATTGTTGTCTTTTCCGTGAATAACAAGAAGAGAAGGAGAAAAGAAAAGTAAAACATATAATAGTAATAAAATAATAAAGTACCAAGATTATATATATATACACACATATACACATACATACATACATACGTATGTATGTATGTATGTATACATACATACATACATACATACATACATACATACATACATACATACATACATACATACAGAGAAAAATGCCATTAAATTATGAGATTTCAAGGAATTCATAGTGCAGAAGTTTCAGTTCTTTACATTTCTTTTTAAACATTACCATACTTGAGCATTGTTTGAGATTTTGACTCATGTTATTCCAGATTTAACGCCTGCAATGGAAATACAAAAGCTTTTCCTGGTTGATTTGTGTTTGGGCAGAATATATTTGCTGTCATTATCAGTTTGTAGTCGCTGTTTTTTTAAATGAAAAAGCACTTGAATTCTTTTAGGCAAGCAATTTTGCTTCACTTTAAGCATAATTTGTGTCACGACTGTGTATAATTTTCGGACTATAAATCGCTCCGGAGTATAAATCGCACCAGCCATAAAATGCACAATAAAGTGAAAAAAAAAAACATATATAAGTCGCACCGGAGTATAAGTCGCACTTTTTGGGCAAATTTATTTGTCAAAATCCAACAGCAAAAACAGACATGAACCAGCAACAACAGGCTAAACGATACAGTATGCAAACGTGACATATACACAAACGAGGAGCTGAGAACGGGCCTGACATAACATTCAGAGTTGTTCAAGTAAGTATTACATAAATAACACGTTTATCAAACCATCTGTGTCACTCTAATTCATTAAATCCATCGATTGTGCTTTATGTAAACAATGCCGCGTATGTGCCGCATATGCTCACGTCGGACCCGTTGTAAGTTGCATTTCTAATTATTCCACAGACCCATATAACGATAAAGTATATTTCAAATAACTATCATATTAAAACAACATTTTCAAACCATCTGTGTCACTCCAAATCATTAAATCCATTGATCAAATTCCTCGTTCTTTGTCAACAACGCCACGCGTGCGCTGCAGAGATCTAGTATATAACTATATTGTAGCGTTAACAAAGTACCAGGAAAGATGTGGGTTTGGTAAACGGTTCTTTATTTAACAAAACAAGAGTTTAACGAGCCAACAACTACTGAACTTCCAGCCAGGGAGGTGAATGAAAGCTCCGTAGAGTATGACCGGGTGTGCGTAAAAGCCATGTCTGAGCCCTAAACACCGTCCCCGGACAGCCACCCGACCGAGCGCCGGCCCCTGACTTCTATCCACGGAAGTGAAAGAGAGCTCCCGTCGAGAAGGACCGGGCGTGCGTAAAAGCCATAATAGTTTTTCAAACCTTCTGTGTCACTCCAAATCATTAAATCCTTCAACCTCTTCGTCCTCCGTGTCACTTACAAAAAAAGCCGCTAATGATGCCGGTAGTATGTGGGCTAATAGTTGTTAGAATAACTCTGAATGTTACGTCAAGCCCATTCTCAGCTCTTCGTTTGTGTTTGTCACGTTAGCATACCTATCGTTTAGCCCTTAAGTGTCAAACTCTGGCCCGCGGGCCAAATTTGGCCCGCAGTGTAATCATATTTGGCCCGCGAGGCAATTTCAAATTAACATTAGAGCTGGCCCGCTGGTATTATACGGCGGCAGCGCTGTAACACCGCATTCATCGCTTTTACTACAAATCCCATAATGGTCTGCTGTTGCTTTGGCGCCCATATGTCCGTTCATGACTCCGCCTCATGCCCATATAAGAAGAATCCGTGTTCATTTTTTCCCAGAATGCACCTGAAGTTTTCAAGATGGCGCTGCCTGGATTCGATACTATTGGCTTCCAAGCAGCCGTCCACAAACTAATGGGTGACGTCACGGATGTTACGTCCATTTCTTATATACAGTCTATGTGGACACTCCGCATCTCCGTGCCTCTCCCCCACACTGCGACCTCAAACGACAGCTGTCACTGTGTTACCCTACCAACAAATGGCGAAAAGAAAGGCAGAAAATATAACTTTTCTGGACAGGTGGGAGACAGAATATCTGTTTATATGTATACAAGACAGACCTGTTTGTCTTGTTTGTGAAGCCAACGTGTCAGTAACTAAGGAGCACAATATTAGACGACACTATGAAACCAAACACCAGGACAAATATAAGGACCTGGACACGGCTCAAAGGAGCCAGAAAGTTAAGGAGATGAAAAGAGGTTTGATTTCACAACAGAAAATGTTCACAAAAGCCACAACACAAAGTGAGGCTGCTGTAAAGGCAAGTTATATCGTGGCACAAGAAATCGCCAAACCAGCCCGACCCTTTAATGAGGGAGAGTTTGTAAAAAAGTGCATGATGAAGGTTAGTGACCAAGTGTGTCCCGAGAAAAACTGAGCCTTTGCAAACGTAAGCCTGAGCAGAAACACAATAGCTGACCGCACATGCGAGCTTGGCAGTTGATGGAGAAATGAAAGGTTTTGTTTCTTTTTCCCTTGCTGTGGATGAGAGCACTGACGCGTCTGATATTGTGCAGCTGACTGTCTTCGTCCGCGGCGTGGACACAAATCTGTGTGTTACGGAGGAGCTTTTGGGATTTAAACCAATGCATGGCACAAACACAGGGAAAGAAATCTTTGAGGAGGTTTGAAAATGTGTAACTGAAATAAACCTTCCGTGGAATAAACTTGTGGGATTAACCACTGATGGTGCGCCAACCATGAGTGGTAAAAGGAATGAACTGGTGGGCAGGATCTGTGAAAAGATGCGCGAAGAGAACTGTGCAGGTGAATTATCTGTTTATCACTGCATCTTACATCAAGAACCCCTGTGTGGTAAAGCGCTGAAGATGGAGGATGTTATGTCCACAGTGGGGAGGCTTCCATGGTCAAGTGCCACGCCGGCTTTGGCTTCCAGGACCTCGGCCAAGAACTTTCACCCGTTCATGGAAGTCCCAGGGGACTTCCAGCAGCCGCCAGAGAATTCCAGCAGCTCGGCCAGACTCATTTAAAACCCCGCACGGAACTCTGATGACATCCGTAAGCACAGCAGCCACCCGAGCGCACTTTGTGCAATTTTTATTTTGGCATTAATTTCTACCTAAAAGACACTGTTAATTTTCTACAACTCGCTGGGCCTTTTAGCACGCCAAACACTCGGCCACGGCACAATAAGTTCGGCTTGAGCAGAGTGCGAATCTGCGATGGGGTAATGCCTACCTCTGGTGGACATTCAGCGGTAGGTGAAATGTCCACTTAATAGCCTTTTTTCTATTCCTTCCAGTGAAACTTTGTGAACTTTCTACGAGCCGCTGGGCCTCCGCGCGACTTCCAGCAGCCGCCAGAGAGTTCCAGCAGCTCGGCAAGACTCATTTGAAGCCCCACACGGAACTCTGATGAGCACAGCCTGTACGTGGACGAAAGTATGGGGCCGGCTGGCGGTCGCCAGGGTTGCGTGCGGGGATGGTGGATGCTGCCCGGGCGTGGCTTTTACGCACGCCCGGTCCTATTTGACGGAGGATGGATGGATGCATGGAAGTAAGAGCCGCTTCCGTGGCTGGAAAATAGAGCCACCTCCGTGTCTGGAAGTAAGAGCCACCTCCGTTGCTGGAAGTAAGAGCCACCTCCGTGGCTGGATGGAGGGAAGAAAGAGAAACCTCCGTGGCTTGAATTCAGAGCCACCTCCGTGGCTGCAAGTAAGTGCCACCTCCGTGGCTGGAAGTCAGAGCAACCTCCGCGGATGGATGGATGGATGGATGGATGGATGGATGGATGGATGGATGGATGGATGGATGGATGGATGGATGGATGGATGGAAGAAAGAGCCACCTCCAAGGCTGGAAGTAAGTGCCACCTCCGTGGCTGGAAGTCAGAGCCAGCTCTGTGCCTGGAAGTAAGTGCCACCTCCGTGGCTGGATGGATGGAAGAAAGAGCCACCTCCGTGGCTGGAAGTCAGAGGCACCTCAGTGGCTGGGAGTAAGTGCCACCTCCGTGGCTGGAAGTCAGAGCCACCTCCGTGGCTGAATGGATGGACGAATGGAGTGGGTGGAAGTCAGAGCCACCTCAGTGACTGGAAGTAAGTGCCACCTCCGTGCCTGGAAGTAAGTGCCACCTCCGTGTCTGGAAGTCAGAGCAGGCTCCGTGCCTGGAAGTAAGTGCCACCTCCGTGGCTGGATGGATGGAAGAAAGAGCCACCTCCGTGGCTGGAAGTCAGAGGCACCTCCATGGCTGGGAGTAAGTGCCACCTCCGTGGCTGGAAGTCAGAGCCACCTCCGTGGCTGGATGGATGGAAGAAAGAGCCACGACCTATATTTGTTTTATCATTATATGTCATCGTATTCATATATTAATACAAAATGTATAATTTATTGATTTAAATTTATTATTTCTTCATATAAATACCGGTCCGCAAAAATATTTCTGACGCGTAACTGGTCCGTGGCACAAAAAAAAGGTTGCTGACCACTGCTCTAGAGCCCCCAAGAGCACTTTTTATTTTGTCAAATTAACCAGAGTGACGGAAGAGCGACAATTCAGAAAACGTGCTTAACTCGGCAAGAAAATGCGATTTCGGCAACAAAAATAAAAACGCGTGTAAACCTTAAAAAAAACGTTGAAGGTGGTAATTTCTTCATGTGCAATGATCAACTGGGTACTCTCGAGCCCCCAACAGCACTTTTTATTGTGCCCAATTAACCAGAGTGACGGGAGAGCGACATTTCAGAAAACGTGCTTAACTCGACGAGAAAATGCGATTTCGGCAATAAAAATTAAAACGCCTGTAAAACAGAAACCAAACGTTTCAGGTGGTCATTTCTTCATGTAGAATGATCAACTTGGTACTGAAGAGGGAGCAACAGTAATGTGTACATGTAGTATTAGGGTGGACTATCTCTGTACAATATGATGCTATGATGATATGATGATATGTACAATTCTTTTATTATTTTATGCAACCATAACTGCTAAATCAGAACACGAATACAACACACATAACTGTATGAACACACACACATTGGCAAACACACACACGCACACACAGGGGTGCCGCCCCCCCACACTCAGGCCTTGTGTATTGACCGCCATTAAACAACCCAAGATCTTGCCAATAAAGAACCAACTCCAAACTCCACACCTTTGCTTTCCTGGCTCAACAACGGACATCCCGCACAACACGCAACAAATGGTGACCCTGACGTGGGTTTGTCCGGTTGAGCAGGTTTCGGCCGCTTTCAGGTGAGGCTTGCCACTTCGGGCCGGAGGTCCGCTTGGAAAAGGTAAGAGGAGTTTTTCCTTCACGAACTGGGACCTCCGCACCGTGGTGGCATTGCCCCGTCTGGCGCTCGGGTTTGTGCGCACAAACTTGCTCTGGTAGGATAAAGCGGACGGGTGTGGGCAAGAGTTGCTTCATTTATTGGGGTATATGTAGACGTCGTTTGTGTTGTTTTTTTTAGATGAACTTTTGAGATACGGGTCCCGCGGCGTGGTAGTTTCGCGATCTCGAGTGGCCTTCGGGATTTGCGCCGCGTAGACCGCGTTTGTGTTGTGATTTGGGAGAAACTTGATAAACGAGTTCCTTGACGGCACGTTTTTGCGGTCTGGTGGCAATTCGAGATTCTCGCCTTGTGGAACGACGTTTGGGTGATTTGAGAGAAACTTGATCAACAAGTTCCTTGACGGCGCATTTTTGCAGTCTCGAGGCAATTCGAGATTTTCGTCTGGTGGGACGGCGTTTGGGTGGAGAGAAACTTGATAAACGAGTTCCTTGACGGCGCGTTTTTGCAGTCTCGAGACAATTCGAGATTTTCGTCTGGTGGGACGGCGTTTGGGTGATTTGAGAGAAACTTGATAAACGAGTTCCTTGACGGCGCGTTTTTGCAGTCTCAAGACAATTCGATATTTTCGTCTGGTGGGACGGCGTTTGGGTCATTTGAGAGAAACATGGCACGTTTTTGCGGTCTCGAGACAATTCGAGACTTTTGCCTTGTGGGACGGCGTTTGGGTTGAGCTTTTGGGAAACGAGATCCCTCATTTATGTGATCGTTTGGCGGCGCCATTTTTTCCCGTCAATTTTTGAATATATTTGTGTGTTTGTGCGGTCGTGTGGCGGCAGCATTTTCTCCCGCGGATTTTTTTGTGTATTTGTGTGATCGTGTGGCTGCAGCATTTTTTCCCGCCATTTTTTGAATGTGTATACGTGGTCAATTGGACGCGGCGCTCCCCCCCCCCTGCGATCTTTGAATGTGAGTCAGATACGTGACTGTTGTAATTTGCTTGTGAAAGGACTGCTGGAGCGTATTCCCCAGGAGTCTCACCTGTGCTTCTCCATCTTTCTTTGTCTCCACGGACGTTGGAGGGGGAGAAAGGGGGGGTGATCGTTGTAATTTGCCTGTGAAAAGACCGCTGGAGCTTGCTCCCCGCGTGTGTCACCTGTGCCTTTCTGTTCCATTGTCTACACAGATGTTGGAATGTGGGTGGGGTGATTGATATTGTAATTTGATTGTGGGGAAGACTGATGAAGGTGCGGGGGTCTGGGCTCTGCGGGTACCCATTTGCTGGGTTGGCGCGGGCGGGGGAAAACGACATTGATCGTCCCAGTACTGGCCAGGCTGTAATGAATCAGTATGGAAATGCCGGGCCCCCCTCTTGCGTCCCTTGTTGTAGCTGCGCGCGGAGTGGAGTCGTACCCGCTCCAGGTGTGTGCTGAGAGTGTGGTGGCATGCGAGATTAAGACAGGATGATGGAAGAATGAATGAGGACATGGGATGTGCACAACTGTAACTGATGCCCGGTGGACTTCAATGTCTACCTGCTCACGGCCATCATGAAGTTACATGTTGTGGGACAGGTGTTGAGCTGTGATGGTGAATGAATGGGCACCTTTGTGTCTGTTAGTTTGACCGTGTGTGTGAGCATATGAATGGCCTAGGATTTGATGATTACTCAAGGGCACCATTGACGACAAATGGTTCGATGGAGAAGGCCCGTTTCCTGTGGTTGGACAAGACAGGACCATCTAGTCCAGCCGGGATGAGTATGATAATGTGTCCGGGACACCCTGCTGGTCCCGTCTGCTGGTCCCGTCTCTTCCCCAACAACTCTATTGACACATTACGTGAAATTGTCAAAAGGGGGGGGTAGAATAATTTAGCATAATGGAAGATTCAATGTTTTTTCAAATGTAATTGTTTTTGGAGTCTTAACAGGACATGTAAGAATTCAACACACAGTGATGAGAGGAGGAGAAGAAACATCTCAAAAGACTGCAAAGGTTGCAGAAAAGATTTGCTCAGCAAACTACTGCAGATGTGAAAGCAAAGACCGAGGTCCAGATCACTCCAACGTTCTGGCTGAAAGTCCCAAGAAGGAGGGGGACGGAGCCTGCGTTGACTAGACCCTATAAGAACGGACGCTGTTTTCCGGGACCTGCGTCGACCCTTCCGGTTCCAGATTCGGAGGGCGGTAAGCGCTCTCGCACACATCTCCAACCTATTGTCCATTTCTTTGGTTCCAGGTTTGCAGAACAGATGACAGCGGACCCAGAAGGGACGGCCGAGATCCAAATAACTCCATCGGTCTGGCTGAAGGTCCTGAGACAGAGGCGGAGCCGAAGTGGACGGGTTCTTATAAAGTGGTGGAACGCACCTCACATGCTGTCTGGCTGGCTGGCAAAGGAGACACGTGGTATCATCTGTCCCACTGCGCCCCAGTCAAGGGTTCCTGCAAGGAACCAGAGCCACCATCGACAGCGTCCCCGCCCCCAGTTCAAACTGAGGCAGAATAATCCTCTTCCCCCGTGGTGGCCAGGTAGTCAACCCTGGCCCACTGAAGACAACGACCGCGCAGCAGACATTTCCAGGTTCTCCCCGGACGGAGCAAAGCTGCAAAGGGGGTGAGAATTGTGCTCACCCTCCACCAGTGGGCGTGCCAAGCCCCCAACAGCTGAACAATCGCGAGCAAGTTTTTTGTCTCAAACTGATGGTATTGATAACGTTCTGGTCGCCTAAGGCAGAGGGACCGTGTGAGACTTTTCCTGCATTAGAACATCTTGCCCCAGGTTTTTCACTCACACACTAAAATTGAACTGGAATATTGAGGCAAAACCTCCTCTTCACTGAGAATTATTGCTGTCATTGTTTGCTGTTTTTTATCATGTATCACCCTTCACAATCCCCTACATGTCCCCTATCATTTACCTTTAGTGTTGGTTTTTTGTGCTCTGTTTTTGGTGACCTCTTTTGAGGTCAAAAGGGGGATTGAAGAGGGAGCAACAGCATTGTCTACATGTTCTATTAGGGTGGACAATCTCTGTACAATATGATGCTCATATATGTACAATTCTTTTATTATTTTATGCAACCATAACTGCTCAATCAGAACACAAATACAACACACATAACTGTATGAACACACACACATTGGCAAACACACGGACACACAGGGGGGTGCCGCCCCCCCACACTCACGTATGAAATGGTCATGTGACAAGTTCCCGCCTCAGGTACGAAATGGTCATGTGACAAATTCCCGCCTTTCTGGACAGTATAAAACAAGCTGACCTTGAGACAGAAGTTATTGTTTCATCTGCTGCCGTGCCTTGTGTATTGACCGCCATTAAACAACCCAAGATCTTGGCAATAAAGAACCAACTCCAAACTCCACACCTTTGCTTTCCTGGCTTAACAACGGACATCCCGCACAACACGCAACTACTCTCGAGCCTCCAACAGCACTTTTTATTATGCCAAATTAACCAGAGTGACGGAAGAGCGACATTTCAGAAAACGTGTTTAACTCGGTGAGAAAAGGCGATTTCGGCAATAAATATTAAAACGCGTGTAAAACATAAAAAACAACGTTGAAGGTGGTAATTTCTTCATGTGCAATGATCAACTGGGTACTCTCGAGCCCCCAACAGCACTTTTTATTATGCCAAATTAACCAGAGTGACAGGAGAGCGACATTTCAGAAAACGCGCTTAACTCGGCGAGAAAATGCGATTTCGGCAATAAAAATTAAAACGCGTGTAAAACATTAAAAAAACGTCGAAAGAGGTCATTTCTTTATGTATAATGATCAACTCTATACTCTCGAGCCCCCAACAGCCCTTTTTACTATGCCAAATTAACCAGAGTGACGGGAGAGCGACATTTCAGAAATTGTGCTTAACTCGGCGAGAAAAGGCGATTTCGGCAATAAAAATTAAAACGCGTGTAAAACATAAACCAAACGTTTCAGGTGGTCATTTCTTCATGTAGAATGATCAACTTGGTACTCTCGAGCATCCAACAGCCCTTTTTACTATGCCAAATTAACCAGAGTGACGGGAGAGCGACATTTCAGAAAACGTGCTTATCTCGGCGAGAAAAGGCGATTTCGGCAATAAAAATTAAAACGCGTGTAAAACATAAACCAAACGTTTCAGGTGGTCATTTCTTCATGTAGAATGATCAACTTGGTACTCTCGAGCCTCCAACAGCACTTTTTTTTTTTTATGAAAAATTAACCAGAGTGACGGGAGAGCGACATTTCAGAAAACGTGCTTAACTCGGCGAGAAAATGCGATTTCGGCAATAAAAATTAAAACGCGTGTAAAACATAAACCAAACACTTCAGGTGGTCATTGCTTAATGTAGAATGATCAACTTGGTACTCTCGAGCCTCCAACAGCACTTTTTATTATGCCAAATTAACCAGAGTGACGGGAGAGCGACATTTCAGAAAACGCGCTTAACTCGGCGAGAAAATGCTATTGAGGCAATAAAAAGTAAAACGCGTGTAAAACATTAAAAAAACGTTGAAAGTGGTCATTTCTTTATGTATAATGATCAACTCTATACTCTCGAGCCCCCAACAGCCCTTTTTACTATGCCAAATTAACCAGAGTGACGGGAGAGCGACATTTCAGAAAACGTGCTTATCTCGGCGAGAAAAGGCGATTTCGGCAATAAAAATTAAAACGCGTGTAAAACATAAACCAAACGTTTCAGGTGGTCATTTCTTCATGTAGAATGATCAACTTGGTACTCTCGAGCCTCCAACAGCACTTTTTATTATGCCAAATTAACCAGAGTGACGGGAGAGCGACATTTCAGAAAACGTGCTTAGCTCGGCGAGAAAATGCGATTTAGGCAAGAAAAATAAAAACGCACGTAAACATAAACCAAACGTTTCAGGTGGTCATTTCTTCATGTAGAATGATCAACTTGGTACTCTCGAGCCTCCAACAGCACTTTTTATGATGCCAAATTAACCAGAGTGACGGGAGAGCGACATTTCAGAAAACTTGCTTAACTCGGCGAGATAATGCGATTTAGGCAAGGAAATTAAAGACGCGCGTAAAACATATAAACCAAACGTTTCAGGTGGTCATTTCTTCATGTAGAATGATCAACTTGGTACACTGGAGCCTCCAACAGCACTTTTTATCATGCCAAATCAACCACAGTGACGGGAGAGCGACATTTCAGAAAACGTGTTTAACTCGGCGAGAAAATGCGATTTCGGCAATAAAAATTAAAATGCGTGTAAAACATTAAAAAAAAAAACGTTGAAGGTGGTCATGTCTTAATGTATAATGATCAACTTGAAACTCTCGAGCCCCCAAGAGCCCTTTTTATTATGCCAAATTAACCAGAGTGACGGGAGAGCGACATTTCAGAAAACGTGCTTAACTCGGCGAGAAAATGCGATTTAGGCAAGAAAAATAAGAACGAGCGTAAAACATAAACCAAACGTTTCAGGTGGTCTTTTTTTCATGTGGAATGATCAACTTGATACTCTCGAGCCCCCAACAGCACTTTTTATTATGCCAAAATAACCAGAGTGACGGGAGAGTGACATTTTAGAAAACGTGCTTAACTCGGCAAGAAAATGCGATTTAGGCAAGAAAAATAAAAACGCACGTAAACATAAACCAAACGTTTCAGGTGGTCATTTCTTCATGTGGAATGATCAACTTGATACTCTCGAGCCCCCAACAGCACTTTTTATTATGCCAAAATAACCAGAGTGACGGGAGAGTGACATTTTAGAAAACGTGCTTAACTCGGCGAGAAAATGCGATTTTGGCAATAAAAATAAAAACGCGCGTAAAACATAAACCAAACGTTTCAGGTGGTCATTTCTTCATGTGGAATGATCAACTTGATACTAGAGTAATCATTGTGTTTTTTTTCTCACAGATTGATGTGACACATTCAAATGACACTGTTTCGATGCAACACCTTAATAATAATAAATAATAATAATAAATTATATTTATAACGCACTTTATATTCGGAGGAATCTCAAAGTGCTACATGGCAAGTAAAAACAAGAATAAAAAGCAAGGACAAGTATAAAACAACTGGACGACAACCAGGATATAAAAACAGAAATTACTGAAATGCCAAAGTAAAGAGGTGAGTTTTTAGTCCGGTTTTGAAAGAGTCAGCGGATTGGGGTGCTCTTAGGTGGTTGGGGAGGGAGTTCCACAGTGTGGGGGCTGCATGGCAGAAGGCCCGGTCGCCCATGGTGCGCAGCTTGGTGTTGGGGACATGGAGAAGGTGAGAATTGGATGAGCGGAGGTTTCGGGTGGCAGATTTGGGGGCAAGGAGTTCTTTGAGGTATGGGGGAGCATGTCCGAGGATGCACTGGTGAGTGAGGAGGGCGATCTTATAATTTATTCGAAATTTGATGGGGAGCCAGTGCAGAGAACGGAGGATGGGTGTGATGTGGTCGCTTTTCCGCACCCTCATCAGGATCCTAGCAGTGCAGTTTTGGATGTACTGGAGCCTCTGGAGGCTCTTGCTAGGGATCCCGATGAGGAGTGCGTTACAGTAGTCTAGCCTGGAGGAGACAATGAAGAGTACAAATCCCAAATGTAAATGATTTAAAATTGTTGTTGGAAAAAAAACCACCTTGGAAATCCAAAGACACCTCCATGACAACAGGATGCATTGCAAACACTTTATTACACAAATAACATTGTTACTAAAATAGTACCTTTGCAGCAAAACCAGTGTTACAATAAATATCAGTTCACATGTGACTGCAACATCCTATATCTATGGCATGCTTTTAATACATTAATCTTTCAAATGAAGCAGACAGACATGTATTTGGTGGACGGAAATGTCGCTGCCAAAGAGAACACACAGGGAAACCGTTTTCCCTTGCTTGTTTAGTTTTTTTTCTTCAAATTTAAACAAATTTAGAAGTATGTCAGTTCAAGCCAAAATTATTTATTTTCATTGCCTGTTTATTTTTAGCACATTGTCTGTGTTAGTACATCCAAATGAAATCAATTGCACTATTGATTACCGAGTACGTATGGCCTTCGATTTTGGCTTGCCAAGAATTCAGCGTATACCCCGCCTCTCACCCAATGTCAGCTGGGACAGGCTCCACCTCCCTCATGCCCTCAGTGATAAGTGGTATAGAAAATGGACTGATGGATTATTGAGTCAATAATTGAAATGAGAGTAACATAATCCTGGACACAGTGCTATAGATGAGGCAGTTCACCAGAGTCTGATTGACCAATTACATTCCCACAAAATAAAACATTTATGAGTAAATGTGTCATTTTTCCTCTAACGTGAAGAAAGAAAAAACAGTAAAGGAGTACAAGCTATAGTAGCAGCAGCAATTTTCCTCTTATAGTACATTTTGTAATGGCGGATGATGACAAAAGGCAAAATATGAAAAGGCACACAAAATTGTCGAAATGTGACTGACTCAAGCCGCGGATGTAAGTTGAATAGAAATATAATAATATATATAAGAATTATAATACACAAAGATATTTCTCATTGGAAGGATGTACTTTTACTGTTTAATCTTGCATTAAATTAAAAATATTAAGTCTTCTAAATCCAAACATTTTTGTATGCAATCCAACATCTCATGAAAAGCTTACAGGTCTAACAACACAAATTGTAGAACATTAAGTCAAAGCTCATGAGCAATTGGGAGAAAAAAAAAAGGTAACTGTTATTACCAAGCATATGTTTTTTGTTATCCTATCCTCATCTTGATGGAGCAAGCACAACAACCAGCATAAACACTTGTGCCATCTAAACCTCACTTAGTCTGGACGTATAAAACAAAACAGACAAACCACAATCTGGACATTTGGGAATTTATACTAATGAAGAGCCATGATATAAATGAAGTGGTATCCCTGAGCCATGTAGTATGTGGTTTTGTTTTTCTCCAACTGTGATCATATTTACCATCCGGATGTTTACATGCTCATCCTGGTTGTAATGCTGCAATAAAATGTCAAATATGTCTAATAATTCAATGTGAAAAACCTTTGGTTGACTTTAAAAAAACAACAGTACAAAAATCTAATTAAATGAAACTGTAGGAAATAATTTCACTGTAATTTGTTCAAATTGAGAATCCTAATTTACCATAAAAACACAGGCACGTTCAATTCAGATTAAATAAATTGATTTAAGTTATAGCAGACATTTTATTTACAACGCATACTTAAATATATAAACAACAAGGCATCTAACTCAAGAGTTATAATGATAAATGACATGCCATACACCCTGGCATTCTAAGCAGAAGGTTGTGGTGCTGTCCAAATTTCCTAAGAGGAGGATGGAGGCGGTGGGGGACGAGCCGAGTACTCTTCATTCTCAGACTCACTGCTCTCTTCGTTCCTTTCCTGGTCGCTGCCTTCAGTACTCAGTTGGTCAAAGCCCTGTCGACTGTAACCCTTATGGGAGGCAAAGAAGTTTCCAAGGTTCAGGCTGCCGACAGCTTTACCTGACCGCGGGGGGGATACACCACAAATAACATGATTACACCAAGAACACATTGAAACTTAATAACACCTTATAAATTGGATCAACAACTCTGCCTTTAAAAACATCTAAATCAGTCTGTAAAAAAAGGAAAAAAGTTGCATCATTTTAGTAATACTGAATTTTTCTTTGTACAAATGCCTCTCTCTAAGAATATTAGTCCCAATTGAGCTGCAATTGAGATTGAAAGGTGGCTGGGTTTGTTGGTTCATCAGAAAGCGTGGAATATGCCTGTACTATGAGCCATTTGGCCCTCTTGAATCATTTTTGGGTTGATGTGGTTTACCTCCACACCACTAGAGGGATTCTCTCGTATTAATTACTGAGAAGCCAATAAAACTTGGAGTGAATTACGACACAGGCGGGGTTGACAGGCGGAAATATTTTTCGATTGTGCCTAAATGCCAGAAAGCTACGAGATTGTACTGATCACCGTTGTGTTAAGAGTTATTTACAGTGTCAAGGAAAAGGAAAATAAACCTGCAAGTATCTTTTTATTTGTACCATCAGCAACAGAACTCTCCGCCTGCTTTTTTACGTGTTTTAAGTGCAAAGGCTCACGTCCTAACATTCAGCCATCAGCCCCCCGGAACCGACTATGCAGGGTTAGTCACTTCAATGCCCAAAATATACACAACTGATTCCTCTCAAACTGATTATAAGGGCTGCACATCTACCAAGAAACAACACATTCAATTTAGATTTTCATTAAAAGGTGTGGACACAATCACTTGATTTCACGTCACTATTAACATCCACTTGAAACACGGCCCTGTAAACCAGGTGGCTACCAGACTCAGCTACAGTTACTGTGCGGCTGGGAAATGTATGAATCACATCAAACACCTTTGTCAAGGTTTTCAAGCCCAATACAAAAAAAAAAAAAAGTGGAGAAGTGGAGAACGTGAAGAAAATACAGTGAAGAAGCTGCGGGTTCTGCACATAACAGCATATAGGTTAAAAATACAGTTTAAGATTAGGGGATGTTTGAGAATAATTGTCATTTTTCACACATGTCCTGAATATTGTTAAGTCACCTAAATGTTGAACAGAGGCTGAGGTCTACTGGAGTCAAATTCCTTGTTTGGCATGCCCTAACATGGCCAATAAACTTCTTGAATCTTGAAAAATGAGAGTGACACTACTTTGCAGATTTTCACCTATCGCGGGTGGTCTTGGAACCAATTATCCGCGATAAACGAGGGATTACTGTATATTGGATTTTACAGATATGGCCTAGGCTTCATGTTCTCCTCTCATAATATTTTGAAATTATTTCATCGAAGTAATTTGAACATGAAGACAGAAGAGCCTGGCTCGATTACATCCAATATGGCAGTAGATTTGACAGACAAAATGGAAGTGAGAACATTTCTGCAAAGGGGACAAGGACAACTGTGTTCTGTGTCAAAGCATTGATCCCAGTCAATGTGATGCTTTGAGCCAAAACGTCCTTTCATCAATGAGAGCGTTGAAGATTAAATGTTGCTGGGTCTTCCATCTCAAAAAAGATATCAAACACAACGCCCGGCAATGAAGTTGGGGCTCCATAAGAAGAATTTCAAAGACCTGCAGTGGCCGCGCAACTTTCCAGACATCAACCCGAGAAAATCTGATGAGGGAATTGCACAGCGACTGCAGAAGAGATCTGCATGGAGGAATAGGCCAAAATACCAAACAAACAGCGTGTCGATCTGGTGATAATCTATAGTAAATTCTGTAATTGCCCAAAAGTTATTAAAAAGCATGAAATTGAACTTCTGTTAGAGACTTATTTCACTCCATAATTTACAAATAAATTCTTTAAAAGTCTTAAAATGTCTGTCATGTGTCTCACAGTTGAAGGGTACTATGATGAAAATGACAGAACTCGCTCATCATTTTAAGTGGGAAAGCTTGAACAATTGGTGACTCAGTCAATTGTATATAAATATATATATACGTCAAAGGTTTTTCATAAGAATATTTCATCTTCATGTTTTAATTTTTGTCCCTTTTAATGTGCCTCAGCTGAGCGGTAATGTGGCGCCCTAGTTCCCTTTATTTACAGGCCGCCACATGTGAGAAATAACTTACCACTGATTTTTCCCAAAATCCCTCCAACAGCACTGGGCTCTGTTTTCACCTCATACCGGTCTGCAGATAGATCAAAGTTAAGAGTGAGTGAAAGAAACAATCTGGTAAAGCAGGTTGTGTGCACTGCAGAAACAACTTGCATGACAATTTAATCTATCTGTCATTATGTCCACTAGGTTACTTTGCTTTAGAAAAAAATAAAAAAATCACACTGAACATGAAACCCCTTTAACAGAGATAACCGCAGTGACATAATTGCCTTACTGTCATACTTACAGTTTTTCCTCCAGCAGATGAAGACTCCTACAGAGATAACAAGCAGAAGAGGGATGAGCAAGAGCACAGTGATGGCCACTGGTAGGAAACCTTGCTCTTTTTTTGGATGTGGAATAGTCTTTTTCTTCTCATTTTCTTGTGGCTTAAGATGTTGAGCCACATATGGCTTCTGTTTAACTGCTGCCGTCTTTGAGATGTTCTGCTCTGGAGTCACCTTGGTATGGATAAATGTCTCCATTTCTACACAAAAAAATAATGAAAGTAGGAAGTGTCGTTCATAAAGAAAACAAATGAGATTTGTATTTGTTCTATTTATTTTTTAAGCCGCATGTCTGTGATGTCTTTTTTATGTTTACTTGAGTACCGTAATTTTTGGACTAAAAGTTGCTCCGGAATATAGGTCGCATTAGCCATAAAATGCACAATAACGTGAAAAAAAAACATATATAAGTCGCTCCGGAGTAGTGGTCACATTTTGGGGGGAATTTATTTGACAAAATCCAACACCAAGAACAGACATGAACGAGCAACAACAGGCTAAACGATAGGTATGCTAACGTGACAAACACAAACGAAGAGCCGAGAACGGGTCTGACGTAACATTCAGTTATTCTAATAACCATTACATAAATAACACATTTATAAAACCATCTGTGTCACTCCATTAAATCCATCGGTCGAGAACAGGTCTGACGTAACATTCAGAGTTATTCGAATAACTATTACATAAATAACAAGTTTATAAAACCATCTGTGTCACTCCAATTCATTAAACCCATCGATCGTCCTTTATGTAAACAATGCCGCGTATGCACCGCATATGCGCCGCTGACGTCGGACTCGTAAGTTGCATTTCTAATTATTCCACATACCCATATAACGATATATAAAATATATTTCAAATAACTATCATATTAAAACAATATTATCAAACCATCTGTGTCACTCCAAATCATTAAATCCATCGATCAAATTCCTCGTCCTTTGTCAACAACGCCGCGCGTGCGCCCTGACGTCAGCCTCGTCGTTATTCCACAGATCTAGGATATAACTATATTGTAGCATTAACAAAGTCGACTTCCAGGTGTGCGGCAACGTGGGCTTCCATCTCCGGAGGTGGCATTTCCAGCCACGGAGGTGGAAGAGAGCTCTACAGAATAGGACCGGGCGTGCGTAAAAGCCATGTCCGAGCCCCATCCACCGTCCCCGGGCAGCCACCCGGCCGAGCGCCGGCCCCCGACTTCCATCCACGGAGGTGAAAGAGAGCTACGTAGAGTAGGACCGGACGTGCGGAAAAGCCCTAATAGTTTTTCAAGCCTTCTGTGTCACTCCAAATCATTAAATCCTTCAAACTCTTCGTCCTCCGTGTCACTTACAAACAAAACCGCTAATGATGCCGGTAGTACGTCATCTTCGTCATCCCGTGATCGAATCTTTGTCCTTTATATAAACAACCGCCGCGCCGCTGACGTCACTTGAAATTCAAATTACAGCAATCCCTTGCTACATCGCGGTTCGTTTATCACGGTTTCCCTAACTCTAACCCCCCCACCCAAACTAAGAAAAAAAACGCGATTTATAGTCCGAAAATTACGGTAGTCTTTTAAAGACACTGAAATTAGTTTGAACTGAAATGTTTAACCAAAATAAATATGCAAAAGAAAATCCAAAATCAGAAAGGGGGACAATGTTGTATGTATATATACACAGAGTGGCTTGCAAGAGTTTTCAGACTTTTTTTTCTCCACATTTGGTCACATTTTAGTCACAAACAAATGTATTTTATTGGTGTCTGGTGTAGTAGGCAAAGAGTGTGATTTCTCATTTTGACACAAAGTAGTGCATGATTTGGAAGTGCTTGGAAAATAGAACATTAAGCTATCCATTTTTGATACCGCTTTTTCTGTTTAGGGTCAACAGGGAGCTAAGTCTATCCAAAATGGTTTTAGGCAAAAGGAAGATGTCAAATGGTTGGAGCGGCAACCACTGAAATTTCAAGAAATGCCAATGACCCTGATGAATGATGGGAGCTGCCTTAACTTTTTGTTTCAAAATGTTTCCTGTCTAAGATAAAAAATATATGTATCGTATTTTCCAGACTATAAGGCGCACCTAAAAACCTAACGTTTTCTCAAAAGCCGACAGTGCGCCTTATGGTCCGGTGCACCTTATATATGGATCAATTGATGAATTTGTTGATCCATACTGGTTGTACACAGTGCTCTGCCAAAATGTTTCAGTACGTTTTAGTACGACTAGTAAATTACAAGGTCGTATCGCTTCCCAGCATTACGGCAAACGTGGTCAGGGGGCGTCACTGAATAGCTGTTGTACCTGTGAGGCTATTTCATTTAAAAAATATGGTGCTCCGTTAATGTTTTGAGTAAATTTACGGATCGATATGGAAGGGAAACATAGGTAAGCAGTACCAATGTGTTAGATCGAACTTTAGTCACTTCCGATCATTTTATAGGAGATCGTTTGAGAAACGCGATTGTTTACACTTTTCTGAAGCGTTTCATGGGAGTCTGCGAGCTGAGGCTCATGGGAGTTTGCGGGTGGTTAATGCTATAATGATAGATAAGCAGATGATAAGCAGTACCAATGCGTTAGATTGAACTTTAGTCAGTTCTGATCATTTTATAGGAGATAGTTTTAGAAACGCGATTGTTTACAGAGGGCTCATTGGTTATTGGCATCCTTGAGTACTAACAATTTGCATTGGCCCAGAATAAAAAAATATTGGTCAATTTCGATTCTTTAACAAACCAGGGCTTTGCAGCAGTATTTATAGGAATGTCCCAATACAATACAATAATGTCCCTCGCAATATGATACAGAGAGTGCAGCCTTGAGTATAAGCTAATTTTGATATCAATGTGATTTTAATTCAGCATGAATAATAACCTATTTTATTACATCTTAGAAAATGCACACAAAAAAACCCCAAAAACTAGAGAGAGGGGTGATTATTAACCTCAGATGTAGAAAACCTCAAGAGGTATGACTACTTTCAGAACGACATTTGCATAACAAGTATTGGTCGGACCAGGTCCAAACTTACCTTCAAGTTCTTGAACTTCAATACCAGCCTTCTTGACAGAACGATGTGCCTCTGGGATAGCAAACGAAATAATTAACAATGTCAATTAATGTGGAAGACAAAAAAGTAGAGTTGTGGTAAATGTAGTAGTACTTACTTTCAGCTGTAAATTTTAAAACAGTCAGGCTGGCTGCATCGCCCACAAAGACACTACCGTTTTTGGTTACAGCAATGTCGTGAGGCATTTTGAACTCCTGAAAATGAATTTAAATAAAATGTGAAACAAATACACTAAACTATATCAACACGGGTATAGCAGATCCAAAGCAGAATTATTAGGTTGCATATTATTTTCAAGTTGCTATTATCAACATTTTCTACTTGGGGACATTTTGTTTTGAGTTTGACCTTGAATTTGGTTTGCGGGTTTTAGCCCTGCAGTGCTCCTCATTGTGCTTCCCAATCAAGTATGTACGTACATTTCTGGTTTCAGTCAATGCTACCTTCAGAACTAAATGCTGCCAAAATTTGTATAACAGCATTGCTCTAAATTTTGTTGATAACGAAGCCAACAAGACTATCACTGGGAAGACAATAAATGCAATCAAAATAATTTGTGTCAAACTTTCAGGGATCACATACAGTGCAATTTAATATTACGTATGCTGGAGCAGTAAAATCATAGCATATTTAATAAAAACAAGTTATTTTCCCCTGGAGTTGGGACTCGAAGGCGAGCATCTGGTGGCCGGGCCTTCGCCCATGGGGCCCGGCCGGGCACAGTCCGAAAAGGAAACATGGGTCTCCCTTCTCAAGGGCTCACCACCTGTGGGAGGGGCCAAAGGTGTCGGGTGCAAAGAGAGCTGGGCACCCGGTATGCAGGATTTCACAAACCATTTGCTTGAGTGACTAATGATCAGCCCTTCGAACAGTATTATGGCTGGATAATCGGTGTTAATGAGGTTGTTGATATATAATAAAAGGACAGTGATGTTATATACTTAACTGTAATAATAAATCCAACAATTGATACATCCATAAATACATTTATGTGCGTAAAAAGGTTTGTTTACCCTTTTCTTTGGGGTGAAGGTATCCAGAATGTCCTTAGTTCCATAATTTATTGCAAAACCAGTTGGAGGAGTTAAGTTTTCAGACAGAGAGTTTCCATTTACTGCAAAGATTATGCCATCTTCACCTGCAGACAAGCACATTTAAAAGAAAATTTAAATTTCATACCGCAGTAGCTATCTTTGGACAAAAAAATAAGAAAGACACAAGTTCTATGAGAAAAATGCCGATTAGTATACCATCCCCCCACTCATAGCCCCTAAATGATAACAGGGTGCATATAAGAAAATAATTAGACACCGACTGGCTTACCCTGAGTGGCGCCACTCGTAATAATAATAATAAATTATATCTATAACGCACTTTATATTCGGAGGAATCTCAAAGTGCTACATGGCAAGTAAAAACAAGAATAAAAAGCAAGGACAAGTATAAAACAACTGGACGACAACCAGGATATAAAAACAGGAATTACAGAAATGCCAAAGTAAAGAGGTGAGTTTTAAGTCCGGTTTTGAAAGAGTCAGTGGATTGGGGTGCTCTTAGGTGGTCGGGGAGGGAGTTCCACAGTGTGGGGGCTGCATGGCAGAAGGCCCGGTCGCCCATGGTGCGCAGCTTGGTGTTGGGGACGTGGAGAAGGTGAGAATTGGATGAGCGGAGGCTTCGGGTGGCAGATTTGGGGGCAAGGAGTTCTTTGAGGTATGGGGGAGCATGTCCGAGGATGCACTGGTGAGTGAGGAGGGCGATCTTATAATTTATTCGAAATTTGATGGGGAGCCAGTGCAGAAAACGGAGGATGGGTGTGATGTGGTCGCTTTTCCGCACCCTCATCAGGATCGTAGCAGCGCTGTTTTGGATGTACTGGAGCCTCTGGAGGCTCTTGCTAGGGATCCCGATGAGGAGTGCGTTACAGTAGTCTAGCCTGGAGGAGACAAAGGCGTGGACAAGTTTCTCAGCATCTGTCAGGGTAAGTGTGGGGCGGAGTTTGGAAATGTTCCTGAGGTGGAAGAAGGAGGTTTTGCAGATGTGTTTTATGTGTGACTCTAGGTTGAGTTGAGAGTCCAGCATCACACCCAGGTCTGTGACAGTGGCTGAGAGGGGGATTGTGTGACCGGCGAATGAGATGCTTGTGATTGGGCAGGTATGGATCTGATGGGGAGTGCCAAATAACATGGCTTGGGTTTTATCGCTGTTGACTTGTAGGAAGCTGAGATTCATCCACGCCTTTATCTCCTCCAGACACAGTGAGAGGATGGATGAGGGAGATGGATGAGGCTGGGTTGCAGTGGGTGGGGGGTTGAGTTTGAGGTATAGCTGGGTGTCGTGCGCGTAACAATGATATGAGATGCCGAACTTCCTGATTATATTGCCAAGGGGTAGCATGTAGAAAATGAAGAGGGTAGGACCGAGTACAGATCCCTGGGGGACACCGGAGGTGACTGTGTGTGTCTGATTTTTTCCCTCCAAGGGAAACGTACTCGGTTCGGTTCGAGAGGTAGGACTGAAGCCAGGTTAGAGCAGTGCCAGAGAATCCAGTGGAGTGAAGTTGGTTGAGGAGGATATTGTGGTGGACGGCGTCAAATGCAGCGGACAGATCCAACAAAATGAGGAGTGATGAGGAGCCTGCTTCGGCAGCCATGAGAAGGTCGTTTCTGACCCTAACAAGGGCTGTTTCGGTGCTGTGGCCAGAGCGAAAACCGGATTGAAATTTCTCAGCGATGTTATTGCGGGTGAGATGGGCGTGAAGTTGGGCAGCTACCACTTTTTCCAGAACCTTGGAGAGAAACGGGAGGTTTGATATTGGCCTGTAGTTGGCAAGGTTGTCCGGGTCAAGCGAGGGTTTTTTGAGCAGGGGGGTAATAATGGCTGTTTTCAATGCAGGGGGTACAGAGCCAGACTGGAGTGAGAGGTTGATGACATTGGTTATTAGGGGACTGATGGCTGAGCTTTGATGTTTAATGAGGGCTGTGGGGAAACGGTCCAGGGCAAAGATTTGCCCAATCCTCTCGACCGGTGATGCGGAAATTATTATACATGCATTTATCACGTCGCGCCTGGACTACTATAATGCATTATTCTCTGGTCTTCCCAAGTCCATTATCAAAAGTCTACAGTTAGTACAAAATGCTGCTGCAAGGCTGCTCTCACGGACAAGAAAATTTGATCACATTACCCCAATATTAGCCAACTTACACTGGCTCCCGGTCCATTTAAGATGTGACTTCAAGGTTCTTCTATTAACCTATAAATCATTGCATGGCTTAGCGCCTTCATATCTCGTCGACTTAGTTGTTCCTTATGTTCTGTCTCGTAACGTTCGTTCGCAAAACGCTAGTCCTTTAGTGACACCGAGGGCCAAGAAAATGTCTGCAGGGGCTAGAGCATTTTCTATTCGGACTCCAGAGCTCTGGAATGCCCTACCAATGGATATTAGAACTGCTACCTCAGTAGAAAAATTTAAGACACGTTTAAAGACATATTTCTATGATATGGCCTGTAACTAACCTGTAGTGGCCGATTTGGCTGGAGTTTGTTTTTGCTCCCTCTCCCCGACCCCACTCCCCCCACCCCTCCCCGGCTGGGGAGGTGGTTCGGTGACACCCAAGCTGACAGCGGCTATCTAGATTCTCGTGGGCCAATTCAGCATGAGGGAACTGCAGCGGCTTACCCTCCTAGAGGACACTGCCAGGACAATCAAGGGCACCTCCGACAGCTCTTTGCTTTGGCCTGGACATCCACTTTTTAATTTCCATATTATGTATTTTATGTGCCCTCTTTGCATCCATTGCAGCCTAGTGATCCTGAAAGGGGGATCCATCCATCTGTGGTCCCTTCTCAAGGTTTCTCATTTTTCCCCTGGTAGGTTTTTTTTTAGTTTTTCCTTGCCCTTTTGGGAGCCCAAGATTACGGGATGCTTTGAGAATAATAGTCAATTGATTGTTTATGTGAAGCCCTTTGAGACTGCTTGTGATTTAGGGCTATACAAATAAACTTGACTTGACATTGTTGAGGCAGCCGATCGGAGCTGTGACCGGTACCGGTGCCTGTCGTGGCGGCAACCCCCGAACCCGCTGGTGGACATCGGCGGTAAGGAATGCCGTCAAGCTGAAGAAGGAGTCCTATCGGACCGTTTTGGCCTGCGGGATTCCAGAGAAAGCTGAAGAGTACCGGATGGCCAAGCGGAACGCGGGTTCGGCGGTTGCTGAGGAAAAAAACCCGGTCATGTCCCACCGGTAGGAGACCCCGGGGACGACCCAGGACGTGCTGGAGAGACTATGTCTCTCAGCTGGCCTGGGAATGCCTTGGGATCCCCCGGGATGAGCTGGATGAAGTGGCTGGGGAGAGGGAAGTCTGGGAGTCCCTCCTAAAGCTGCTGCCCCCGCGACCTGACCTGGATGGATGGATTTGTTATTTTGACTTCATTTATTTTCCACCTAATTTTGTGAATTATTTACCCATACAAATAATGTCAAATGTAGCCGAGATTCCCCCAAAAATATTATTCCGCCAAGGCAGAGGTCCCAGAATTGCTTTTTGGTTATAATAGTGGTCCCTTTTACAATATTAGTTTAAAATCCCTGATCTTTAGCACTTATAGCCTATCCCAGCAGACTTTGGGTAAAGGCGAAGTACAACCAGTGGTGCATATGAGACAAGAGACAAACATTTTCAGTTGCAGTAGTTACTGTCGATTAAGATCTGATACACAACTTACAAGACAGGGTTGTTATTTGAAGCTACCCATTATTTTTATATAAGCAAAAGTACAGGAACCACACTGGTGTGTTCTAATACATGATGTAAACAAATACCATTCAACTTCCACACTCACTTTTGTATTTGGATTTTACCGATGACGACGAGATTTTGACAACAGAAGAGAAATTGAAAAATCAGTCAACACAACCATTTGGAATGTCCTGAAGAGTAAGGGTGTAAAACATAAATCAAAAAAAGCTCGATGTCCCGGTTTGTGAACTCACCTCCAGCCGGACTGAAAGTGATGGCATAGACACTTTCACCAAACTCTTCTTTTTTAATTTCCTTAACAAACTCTCCAGTTTGAGCTATGAAGCACTGGATGCGTCCATTCTCCCGGTCAGCCACACACAATTCATTTTTCTCGGGCAGAAATGCAAGGCTATGTGGGATCTGGAACGGTGTACGCCTTCTCAGGTCTGATGAGCCTAGATGACAGGATTCTTAATGATTATCATGACATCACATCCTTTATTAAAGCCCAATCCACAGTCAAGGTACTTTACATAAGGACCATTTAAATGGGCAAGGTTTTAGCCCTGTTCCTGATGTGACGTGCCTTGGTAAATCTTTGTAAATCAAAGAAAGAAAACTGAAACTGACATAACCACAACAGGTCGCTCGCTATTGGTTGTGCTTAAATAGAGTCTCAGTACGATTTCTTTCAACTTGAATCCAGAATGATCTGGATAGAACATAATTTTAGTTTGTAAAATCCTCAATTTAGCCTTTTACTAGTATTTTGTTCTATTGATATTGTGATGTTCATGTTCTTACCAGCTCCCCACTCTGAAAGATATCTTCCATCAGCAGAAAATTTCAGTATCCTTGCATTACAGTAGCCATCAGACACAAAAATATTCCCAGTTTCATAATCTACTGCCACGTCAGTGGGCTGACAAAAATGGTTATGGTCACTTTCTGGTGTGAAAGCCTCTCCCAGAGACAGCAAGATTGTATCACTACCATCACTGCTCACTTTTAAGACCTAAGTGCAAGAGAGAGCATTTTATTGATTTCTTCTCCCAAAACTTTCCAATTTTTATTATTTGCAGAAAACTGTCAAAATAAAAACAATCTGATTCTATCAGTTTTGCTAGAATAACTACTTACTCTAAATGATAGCATAATAGTGTTATTCAAAGACAATATTTTACGTAAAACACACTTTGTCCTTTTTTATTCAGCTACATAAGCTATATATGTATATATATATTTTTATAGTTTTCATAGAAAAGCACAAAAGTTAAAGTACATCATATGTAAAACTAACACAAGAAGGTTAATAAAAAGTTTAAGCAAAACGTTTAAATGCTTTTACCTGGTGAAGAGCCACATCAGTTACCCAGTAGTTATTGTCCTTATCCGTCGTTATTCCATGAGGTAAGTAAAATCTGTAAAATTGCAGAAAAATAATTAACCTTTACAAAGTAATAAAATAAAAAGGAATAAAATAATACAAACATAATCAAAATAAGGATAAATTTATATATAGTACAGTGGAGCCTTGGTTTTTGAACATAATCCGTTCCAGAAGGCTGTTCGAGAAGTGAACTGTTCGAATTTTGAATCATATTTTCCCAATACAAATAATGGAAAAAAAAAAGAATCCGTTCCAAGACAAAAAAAAAACGCCTTTTTAAAGCATTTTTTCATTTGAGTATTTTTGTCTGATCGCGCAACTGCAGCACACCGCCAAACGCGCAACCGTAGCGCGTCGCCGACGGCGCAACTGCACCGCACTGGTTGCGTTATTGTGACAGAGCCGTCGCTGAAATTTAGAAAATATTTTTAAAGTCCTGATGTACTTTCCAAAATTTAAGTGGACCTCAGTGCGCAGGGAGCTTAATCTTGTCCGATCGCGCAACTGCAGCGCTCCGCCGAACGCGCAACCGTAGCGCGCCGCCGACCGCCGAACTGCACCGCGGTGGTCGCATTATTGTGACTGAGTGGGCGCTAAAATTGAAAAAATATTTTTAAAGTCCTCATGTACTTTCCAAAATTTAAGTGGACCTCAGTGCGCAGGGAGCTTAATTTGGTACGATTGCGCAACCGCAGCGCGCCGGGCGCTCACTGTCGCAATTCTTTAGGAGCGTCTTTGTGTTTTAGGGTACATTTAGGTTTACTGCTCTCACTTGCTTCCTTTGGAGGCATGATTGGAGTTGATGCAATCCTCAGAGTAATGAGAACGTAATAACGAACGGAGTCAGTTGGTATGCGGGTCCTCTCGGCTCATCTCGTGAGGTTCGACAACCGAATTTCATCCGACATCCGAAGCAAAAAATCTTGAATTTTTTGTTCGAATACCGATTTGTTCGAGAACCGGGACGTTCGAAAACCGAGGCTCCACTGTGTATGACATCTGAAACATATATATTATCCATCCATCCATCTTCTTCCGCTTATCCGGGGTCGGGTCGCGGGGGCAGCAGCTTTAGGAGGGACTCCCAGACTTACCTCTCCCCAGCCACATCATCCAGCTCATCCCGGGGGATCCCAAGGCGTTCCCAGGCAAGCTGAGAGACATAGTCTCTCCAGCGCGTCCTGGGTCGTTCCCGGGGTCTCCTACCGGTGGGACATGCCCGGAACACCTCCCCAGGAAGGCGTCCACGAGGCATCCTGATGAGATGCCCAAGCCACCTCATCTGGCTCCTCTTAACGTGGAGGAGCAGCGGCTGTACTCCGAGTCTCTCCCGGATGACCAAGCTTCTCACCCTATCGCTAAGGGAACTTCTCCACTTGGGGCAGGATCTCATCCTCGATCCAGAGAGGGCATTCCACCTTTTTCCGACTGAGGACCATGGACTCGGATTTGGAGGTGCTGACCCTCAACCTGACTGTTCACACTCGGCTGCGAACCACTCCAGTAAGAGCTGGAGATCACGGCCTGAAGAAGCCAACAGCACCACGTCATCTGCAAAAAGCAGAGACGTGATGCTGTGGTCCCCAAACCGGACCCTCTCAACGCCTCGGCTGCGCCTAGAAATTCTGTCCATAAAAATTATGAACAGAATCGGTGACAAAGGGCAGCCGTGGCGGAGTCCAACCCTTACTGGGAACGAATCCGACTTACTGCCGGAAATGCGGACCAAACTCTGGCATCGGTGATACAGGGACAGAACCGCCCTTATCAGTTGGCTCAGCACCCCGTACTCCCGAAGCACCCTCCACAGAGCCTTTCCGAGGGACACGGTCGAACGCCTTCTCCAAGTCCACAAAACACATGTGGACTGGTTGGGCGAACTCCCATGCACCCATGAGGATCCTGCCGAGGGTGTAGAGCTGGTCCACAGTTCCACGGCCAGGACGAAAGCCACACTGCTCCTCATGAATCCAAGGTATGACCTCCTGACGGACCCTCCTCTCCAGCACCCCTGAATAGACCTTACCAGGGAGGCTGAGGAGTGTGATTCCCCTGTAATTGGAACACACTCTCCGGTCCCCCTTCTTAAAGAGGGGAACTACCACCCCAGTCTGCCAATCTAGAGGCACCGTCCCCGATGTCCACGCAATGTTGTAGAGGTGTGTCAGCCATGACAGCCCCACAACATCCAGAGCCCTTAAGAACTCCGGGCAGATCTCATCCACGCCTGGGGCCTTCCCACCGAGAAGTTTTTTCACTACCTCAGTGACTTTGACCCCAGAGATTGGAGAGTCTGCCTCAGAGTCTCCAGGCCCTGCTTCCACAATGGAAGGCGTGTCGGTGGAATTGAGGAGGTCTTCGAAGTATTCTCCACACGACTCATGACATCCCGAGTTGAGGTCAGCAGCACGCCATCTCCACTGTAAACAGTGTTGACTGTGCACTGCTTCCCCCTCCCGAGACTTCGGAGCCAGTCTGCCAATCTAGAGGCACCGTCCCCGATGTCCACGCAATGTTGTAGAGGTGTGTCAGCCATGACAGCCCCACAACATCCAGAGCCCTTAAGAACTCCGGGCAGATCTCATCCACGCCTGGGGCCTTCCCACCGAGAAGTTTTTTCACTACCTCAGTGACTTTGACCCCAGAAATTGGAGAGTCTGCCTCAGAGTCTCCAGGCCCTGCTTCCACAATGGAAGGCGTGTCGGTGGAATTGAGGAGGTCTTCGTATTCTCCACACGACTCATGACATCCCGAGTTGAGGTCAGCAGCACGCCATCTCCACTGTAGACAGTGTTGACTGTGCACTGCTTCCCCCTCCCGAGACGCCGAATGGTGGACCAGAATTTCCTTGAAGCCATCCGGAAGTCATTCTCCATGGCCTTGCCAAACTCCTCCCACGCCCGGGTTTTTGCCTCAGCAACCGCCGAAGCCGCGTTCCGCTTGGCCATCAGGTACCTGTCAGCTGCCTCCGGAGTCCTGCAGGCCAAAACGGCCCGATAGGACTCCTTCTTCAGCTTGACGGCATCCCTTACCGCCGGTGTCCACCAGCGGGTTTGGGGATTGCCGCCACGACAGGCACCAACGACCTTACGGCCACAGCTCTGGTCGGCTGCCTCAACAATGGAGGCGCGGAACATGGTCATCTCGGACTCAACGTCCCCCGCCTCCCTCGGGACGTGGGAACAGCTCTGTCGGAGGTGGAAGTTGAAGCTCTTCAGCTCTTCAACTCTTCAGATGGTGATCAGTTGACAGCTCCGCTCCTCTCTTCACCCGAGTGTACAAAACATGCGGCCGCAAATCCGATGACACGACTACAAAGTCGATCATCGAACCACGGCCTCGGGTGTCCTGGTGCCAAGTGCAAACATGGACACCCTTATGTGTTGCGACGGTAGACAAACGGCTGGCCGTTTGTCTACCGTCGATCATCGGACACGGAAGTATGGCTGCGGAACAAGAGGTTTGTACTGCTTCGTGCACCAACTGCACCCTTCTTTTAGAGAGGTTGTCCCTGCTAGAGGGACGTGTCCGCCAGTTAGAGCAGAATAGTGCGATAACAGTAGATGTGGCGGACACAGTCGCGGACTGTAGTCAGCCCGCTAGCCCCGTTAGCATTAGCCCCAAGCGGCTTGCTAATCGCGATGAGCCAGGTAAGACGCATAGCCGTCCAAAGTCATCTCGGTCTACTGGCCCTCGCACCTTGGTCATAGGTGACTCCATTACCCGAAATATCACGCTTAAAAATCCAGCCACGGTAATGTGTATTCCTGGGGGCAGAGCACCCGACATAGAAGCTAATCTTAGGGAGCTGACTCGCAATAGGACTAGTCAACAGCGTAGTTCCAACAACACTAGCTACTCTGATATAGTGATACACGTCGGCGCCAATGATGTTAGGATGAGGCAATCTGAGATCACAAAGAGAAACATAGCGAGGACTTGTGATCTCGCCAGAAAGATGAGTCGGCATCGAGTATTTGTCTCTGGCCCCCTGCCTGGGAGAGGCTCTGATGAGAGGTTTAGTAGATTAGTCTCCCTTAATCGATGGATGGCTGGGTTCTGTAAAAAGCAGGGACTGTATTTCATAGATAACTGGCCCTCCTTCTGGGGCCGCCCCGACCTGCTGAGGAAGGACGGCCTTCATCCTAACCGTGAAGGCGCCTTCACTCTTTCTAGAAATATAGATTACTGTTTGAGCCACTCATGACAGGTCACCTTAGAGCAGGCCGGAACACAGGTGATTAGACCACCTGTCAGGATGGCTTTGGAGTCAGTTAAGTTAAAGTTAACTAGCGCTAGGCTAGACTTCCAGCATGCACATAGCTCCTTGTGTAGACTAAAGCGTAACAGTTTGAATAGTGCTACAGTTCACATGATCGCGCTTTCTACTGAGGTGGCAGACAAATCCAAAAGCTCCACCCCGACCAGTATAGCTGATGATATGGTGACTGTTTCAGATAATATTACGTGTGTACCAAATATTTACTATCAAATTCCTACGGTCGTATCGTCCCACCGCGCGAATAAACAATTGAGAGGTGATGTCAGGCCTAGAGAACACAACCTCACTTTCATTTCGTTCAAAACTCCTCCGATAAATACAAACCCTGACCAACCGATTACACTTAAACTTGGTTTTATGAATATTAGATCGCTTCATACAAAAGCGGTTCTCGTTAATGACCTCATCACGGAACATAATCTAAATATATTTGGTCTTTGCGAGACCTGGTTAAAACCTAATGACCTGCTACCGCTTAATGAGGCCTCGCCTCCAAATTTTGTGAGCTCGCATGTGGCGCGTCCTCGAAAAAAGGGTGGGGGTGTTGCCCTCATCTCAAATTCCGATCTTAGATTTACGCCTCGTTCGATTAACATATTTAAAACATTTGAAGTTCTCACTGTCCGATCCACCGCTTTACCGTCATTTTATCTTGCTGTTATTTACCGTCCACCTGGGGCTTACGCTAGCTTCCTGGATGAATTTTCAGAATTCGCGGCTGATCTAGTGACAAACGCTAATATAATAATCATGGGCGATTTTAACGTCCACATGAATTTACCGTCAGAGCCACTTACTTCGGCGTTTCAGACTCTAATTGATACGTTTGGTTTTACGCAAGCCGTACAGGTAGCAACGCATAAGAATGGTAATACCTTAGATTTGGTATTATCCCGAGGACTGGCAACCTCTAATATAACAGTACTGCCTTACACTACTGTTTTGTCTGATCACTACTTAATAAAATTTGAAATTTTAGTTCTTAGTCAAAGACAAGAGAGCAATCAGAATTATAGCAGCCGTAATATTAACTCCATGACTGCGACTGCGCTATCTGGGCTACTGCCACCAGCAACTGCCGTATTGCCCTCATATACCGGCTCTATTGATAATCTTACAAATGAATTCAATGCTACATTGTTAAATGCCATTGATTCTGTGGCGCCGCTACGTCTAAAAACTCGCCGTAGACAGCCTACTCCGTGGTTCACAGATGAAACACGTTCGCTTAAACAATTAAGTAGAAAGCATGAGCGCAAATGGCGTTTAACCAAACTTGAGGTTTTCCATCAGGCATGGCGCGACAGCCTCCTGAAATATAAAGATGCGCTTATTTTAGCAAAAACTCGTTATTTTTTGCAGGTCATTAATCTCAATAAGAACAATCCTAAATACCTATTTGATACGGTGGCAAAGCTAACACTACGCCAGCCAACCCCCGATGGCTCCTTTCACTCGGCTGACGAGTTCATGAAATTTTTTGCTCGAAAGATTGAATCCATTAGGGATGAGATCAAGATGACCATTCCGATCACTCAGTTGGGACCGCCGATTACCGGCGCCGACGATCATGCAATAACCCTTTCAAATTTTAAAAGCGTGTCCCTCGAAAGGCTTTCACAATTAGTTAGTGCGGCTAAACAAACAACATGTTTACTTGACCCGCTTCCAACCGAACTATTTAAAGAATTATTTCAAATCTTAGGACCGTCCGTTTCAAATATAATTAATCTGTCTATCTCCTCTGGGATAGTGCCAACAGCCTTTAAAACCGCTATTATTAAACCGCTACTTAAGCGACCAAATCTTGACCCGGACTGTCTCAGTAACTATAGGCCAGTTTCAAATCTCCAATTCATAGCAAAATTGCTTGAAAAAGTAGTAGCGCAGCAGCTTATTGATTACATGGTCGCTAATAATCGATATGAATCTTTTCAGGCTGGGTTTAGAGCTAATCATTCCACTGAGACAGCACTTGCTAAAGTGACTAATGATCTCCTCTTAGCTATGGATTCAAATACTTCATCGGTATTGTTACTACTCGATCTTAGTGCTGCCTTCGACACTGTTGACTTCAATATTTTACTAGAGCGTCTTAAAGGTAGTGTTGGTATTTCGGGGTCAGCACTAGGCTGGTTTCATTCGTATCTATCGGACAGGACGCACCGTGTGGTCCATGGCAATGCGTCCTCTGAGCTCCATAAAGTTACGTGTGGTGTCCCACAGGGATCGGTACTAGGACCAATTCTATTTAATATTTATATGACTCCGCTTGGGAACATAATACGTAAATATAATATTAGCTTTCAATGTTACGCGGATGACACCCAATTATATATGCCATTATCAATGACAGATCCGTGGGACTGTTGTAATCTTGAGGCATGCCTTGCGGAGATCAAGCAATGGATGTCTCTCAACTTCCTTCGTCTGAACCCAGATAAAACTGAAATGTTGATAATTGGTCCAGCTCGTTATCAACATCTATTTAAGGAAACCGCTATAACTCTAGATAACCGTACTATCACTCAGAGTGATACTGTAACTAATCTCGGGGTAATATTTGACCAAACGCTCTCCTTTCAAAAGCACATTAAGAATATAACCAGAATAGCATTTTTTCACCTTCGTAATATTGCTAAGATTCGCCCAATCCTCTCGACCGGTGATGCCGAAATTATTATACATGCATTTATCACGTCGCGCCTGGACTACTGTAATGCATTATTCTCTGGTCTTCCCAAGTCCAGCATCAAAAGTCTACAGTTAGTACAAAATGCTGCTGCAAGGCTGCTCTCACGGACAAGAAAATTTGATCACATTACCCCAATATTAGCCAATTTACACTGGCTCCCGGTCCATTTAAGATGTGACTTCAAGGTTCTTCTATTAACCTATCCTAACCTTCATATTTCGTCGACTTAGTTTTTCCTTATGTTCCGTCTCGTAACCTTCGTTCGCAAAACGCTAGTCTTTTAGTGACACCGAGGGCCAAGAAAATGTCTGCAGGGGCTAGAGCATTTTCTATTCGGGCTCCAGAGCTCTGGAATGCCCTGCCAATGGATATTAGAACTGCTACCTCAGTAGAAATATTTAAGACACGTTTAAAGACGTATTTCTATGATGTGGCCTTTAATTAACCTGTAGTAGCCGATTCGGCTGGAGTTTGTTTTTGCTCCCTCTCCCCGACCCCACTCCCCCCACCCCTCCCCGGCTGGGGAGGTGGTTAGGTGACACCCAAGCTGACAACGGCTATCTAGATTCTCGTGGACCAATTCAGCATGAGGGAACTGCAGCGGAATACCCTCCTAGAGGACACTGCCAGGACAATCGAAGGCACCTCCGACAACTCTTCGCTTTGGCCTGGACATCCACTTTTTGATTTCTATATTATGTATTTTATGTGCCCTCTTTGCATCCATTGCAGCCTGGTGATCCTGAAAGGGGGATCCTTCCATCTGTGGTCCCTTCTCAAGGTTTCTCATTTTTCCCCTGGTAGGGGTTTTTGAGTTTTTCCTTGCCCTTTTGGGAGCCCAAGATCAGGGGATGCTTTGAGAATAATTGTCAATTGATTGTCTATGTGAAGCCCTTTGAGACTGCTTGTGATTTAGGGCTATACAAATAAACTTGACTTGACTTGACTTGACATGTTTGAACATGGTGTTCATTATAGAAAATCCGTGTTGAGCACAGAAGTCCAATAATAGAACACCGCTCGGGTTCAGATCGCGGGGGCCGTTCCCCCCAATCATGCCCTTCCAGGTCTCACTGTCATTGCCCACGTGAGCATTGAAGTCACCCATCCACGGGGAGACAGAGTCGCTGTCTGCATTGAACGGGAGCAGGGCGTTTCCCGTTTAGAAATTGGCCATTGAAAAACACATAAGCCTTTATATGACCTATCATTTGTTTATTTAACACAAGTCGGTAATAAAAATAGAGGGGAACCAGTATTTTTACTCTTGTGTGTCCAGTGTAAAATATTCGTTTGACTGTGTGTCAGCCTTAGGACTGGTGTACTTTCCTTTTCAGTCTGAGAATAATCTGGGACAGCATCTCGCATCCACTTGACCCAAAACATGATCGGAAGAATCTTACTAAATATTGTTTTAAGTCTCAGTATGACTTACATATTTCTTCCAGAAGCCTTGAGGATGTTTCCATTCTCTGTGTTAACAACCAAAATAGTGGACTGTTGAATAGGGCCAAGGAACCTCTGCTGATACATAGCCTGGGTGTCAAAAGAACTAAAAATAAGATGGACAAAAAACATATCAGTTTCATAGATTCTTCACATGACAGTATTAATATTTGCTTCCAAAGGTTCTTGTCAGTGTTCATTCAGTCTCAAATGTTCATCTGTACAAGGGAATTTTGAACATGTTCAAAATTTTCCTGGAACATAAAACCCCCCACTAAACTGTTGGTGCACATTTTTGATGAACCCTGTATGTGTATATAGCCTGTATAATATTAGTGGTGTCAGTTAATCGAGTTATTAACGTGTTTAATCCAACCCACTTTTAATGTCATTCATTTTTTTAATCATGCAATTAAGGCTTATTTTGGCCTAAGAAAACTTGTACTCTTTTCACGTACTGTTGCCACAAAAAAACTATAACACCTCACCGGATCTTGCGATCACGGAAATAAACGTCAAGTATACACCACAGTGGTGAAACTAGTCTTGGCTTGTGCAGACATTTCATCCGTTTTTAGAAATAAAAGCATCATGGCAAATGGTCTGTTCATTTTTTGGAAAGTCAAAAGCAGGGTTAATAGTTAATAGTTAAAAATAAACTTTAAAAATGGTTCGTTGCACTATGAGCCTGAGTCTTTTTTTACATTTCGTATGCATGATATATTTTTTTATATTGCCCAAATTGCCAATTCTTAGAATGGACCATAGAGGGGCTGTTTGTGTGACTTTTTATAAATTGAATCCAACTCAATAAAAAATGTGTCCGCATGAGAAAATCAATCCCCTTCATCGTCTTAAGGGTATATAAATTTGCTAGAAAAAAATGGATCAGGAAAAAATAAAGTGAAGGGATTTTTTACGAGATAAAACTTAATCACATTACTTAATAAAAAATGTGATCAATTGCAATATTTTAATTTCTTGACAGCACTAATATATTGCTTTTTTTTTTTTTTTTTTTTTTTTTTTTTACAAACTTACTCTGGTCCCCAGTGGTGATCACCTCTGTGGAAAATGACCAGATTGGAATCTGAGTCAATGGCAAGTCCTGACACCTGACCCAGCTGAAGAGAATTCTGTGGCCATAGTGGATCTTGCTCCAGATGGAGATCTAAACAAATAGTTACAATATGTAGACAGAATAAAATTACAGACATGAGGGACATTATTATTTTCTAGCTAGATAATAATAATAATAGTACTAAACGTTTTTCCTATAATGGGTTTTCTCAAGGTAACTGTTTTTTGGTTAATTAAAGACCCTAAATAGCCCATAGATGTACTGAGTGTGAATGGTTCATTGTCTCATGTCCTTTCCCTTGCAATGGACTGATGACAAGTCTCGGGTTACCCATCAACCTACTAAGGTCAAGCAAAATAAAAAAACAGCCTACCGTATTTTCTGGAAAACAAGTCACAATGTTTTTCATAGTTTGAGGGGGTGCGAGTTATACTCAGGAGCAACTTATGTGTGAAATTATTAACACATTATATAATTTCACATGTTATTTTCACACTTAACCGCATGAGGGTGCTCTAGGCCTGTGGAATAACTGGATTGGCAACTGACGATGAATCTGACATACGCCACGTAGAAGAGGAAGCTCTGCATTTTCTACTTCCGGGGTTTGCGGAGTTCTTTACAAGTTGGATTTAATGATTTGATTATGTTATAGTTATTTGATAAATACTGTATTTTTCGGACTAAAAGTCGCTCCGGAATATATAAATAAAATGCACAATAAAGTGGAAAAAAAACATATATAAGTCGCACCGGAGTATACATCGCATTTTGGGGGAAATTTATTTGACAAAATCCAACACCAAGAACAGACATGAACGAGCAACAACAGGCTAAACGATCATGTAAACAACAATATTATTAAACACTCTGTGTCACTCCAAATCATTAAATCCACCGATCGAATTCCTCCTTCTTTATGTAAACAACAGTGCGCAACAGTCACTCCAAGTCATTAAATCCCGTGATCGAATCCTTTGTCCTTAATGTAAACAATGCTGCGTGTGCGCCACACCGCTAACGTCATTTGAAGTTCAAATTACAGTAATCCCATGCTACATCGCGGTTCGTTTATCGCGGTTTCGCTACATTGCGGATTTTTTAATTTTGAAAATTGGTGAATTTCACATACAAGTCGCTCCTGAGTATGTCACCCCCCCACCCAAACTATGAAAAAAAAAACCGCGATTTATAGTCCGAAAAATACGGTAGTTTATATATAGTTATATAGGCCTGTGGAATAATTGGAACTGCAACAGACGATGAGTCTGACGTTAGCACCGCATCTACTTCCGGAGTCAGAAGAGTTGTTTATAAGTGACACAGAGGACAAAGACTTCGATGGATTTAATTATTTGGAGTGACACGGATGGTTTGCTAATCTTGTCAGCATGTTATTTATGCTATAGTTATTTGAATAACTCTTAATATGTTACGTCAGGCACGTTCTCAGTTCCTTGTTTATGTGTTTATGTAACGTTAGCATACCATACCGTTCAGCCTGTTGTTGCCTATTCTATTTTTATTTTAAATTGCCTTTCAGGATGTCATGTCTGTTCTTGGTGTTGGATTTTATCAAATACATTTCCCCCAAAAATGTGACCTATACACCAGTGCAACTTATATATGTATTTTCCTTCTTTATTATGCATTTTATGGCTTGTGCGACTTGTACTTTGGCGCAACTTAAAGTCCGGAAAATACGGTACTACTACTACTACTACTACTACAACTACTACTACCACTACTAATAATAATAATAATTCAAATAATCCTATTACAGAAAAAAACATGTTTAAAATCAAACCACAAAAGTGGAAAATTAACATGCAGTATCATAACATTCTCTTTATGAACCAGGCAGAGGAAAGATGAAAAAGGAAGGAAACGATAATGAACATCACGTACAGAAGAGACAAGAACTTTGATGTATAGCACAGTCTAGAGGATATGTTTGAATACTGCAAAAAGTATGACTCATTTTTCAAATTCCTACAACCATACACCTACCTTGTCTTTGAGACAGCAGTTTGCTTTTTGTCAGCTTGGGCACCGCCTCAAGCTGATGGAATTTGTGGATTCTGTCCCTCATCAAAACAGGATGCCTGTTGGTTTGGAGAGCTAGTGGAGCACGAGGAGAGACCAAGTTTTTCTTTTGTATTAAGCTATGAATCTGAGACACCAGCTCTGGCTGGACCCTCTGTATCTTACTGGGGTTGTACTTATGAATGTGTGCTACATCCTTGTTTTGGCCTAACAACTTGGACATTAGAGAATAGAGGTCACCTGCACAAACGGCAAAGGAAAGGAAATATAAAAAGATAAGAACAGAGGAAGCTTTGACACAGAAGCTTGTTTAGCTTTGCACAGAGGCAGAGGTGTTAGTCATCTGTTTAAAAAAAAATATTTTCAATTAATTGAAATGAGAAAATAATGCGTTAAAACAAATGTCAAATCAATAATTCAATTATTGCAATCAACAGAATTTAGAATCAACCTGACTGCATAACAAGTGCGATGCTGCAGCAACTTAAAGTCCTTTACAGGCAGACATTTCCTATTGCAGGTCATGAGGAAATTTATCATGTCCTATTTACTTAGAGAAAACCAGAGTAGATTCATGGGCCATTTACACAAAGGTTTTTAAACAAAAATAGAACAAACTTGACAAAACTGTCTCAAATTGGACCCACCCCTAAACTTAGACACATTATTGTTGCCGTATGAACAGTAGTAAAAAAAATAAAAATAAAAAAAAATAAAAAGAATAAAAAAAGTTAAATAATATGCCACTACTGGCAATACAGCTCCACAGTGGAAAGTGGAAATTTAAGTGGCAATATATCTTCAGAGTGGAAAGTGGAAATTTAAGTCCAGTGTAGACATATTACTCCACTAACAATCCTCAACACAAAGATGGAGATATTTCTGAATTGAGTTTTTTTTTTGCAGTCTATGTAAAAGTTTACCATTTTAAGAACATTGTGATCTGTATGAGAAATTTCATGAAAACACAAGGCGTCATTATTGTGTAAATGTGGCCTAGGAAAACTGGCAGAAAAAGACAGAGATGATTTGGTTAAAATAGTCTGTCACTCCAAATTAGAGAAACATTACAAAGCAAGTCATATTCCTGAAAAGAGCAAACTCGTTTTTAATACAAAGAATGTGTGATGAAAATGTATGGTCACAAACGCCAGCGATTGTATCCAGGAGAAACTGTTGGATGTTGGAAAAAATAATTACGTACAACTTTTCAATCCTCCTAGTTTGGTAGAGTAATTGTTTTATGGAAAATAGCCATAATGTCCAACATTATTGCGTAACCTTTCAGACAGCAATTGCACAATTCTAAAAGGATAACTCCCGTGTCATGTTTACTGACACAGATTTAATAGAATGTGAGATTTTGTACATTTTATTACTTATATATTAAACCTGAATTTACAATACATTGTACTCATGTACATTGTATTAAATTATCAAAACATATTAATTTATTTATTTATTCCTAATATGTAACAAAGAATATAGTAGTTCTCTGTGATGCAATGACATTTGAAAAAAAAAACGGTTTTGCCTTGGAACTCTTGTACATTTGCTCCTTGTTGTTTATTTGCTTACCCTTATCGACTGGCTGCTCTTCACTAGTTGTACCTGGCATCAATGAGTTATCTTGGTGACCTTTAAGGTGAGTTGGTGAGAATGATAAGGTTACTAAGCTTACAGTATCTATTATTTTAACTAACTCTATGGACAATATGGGTAGTGCCTTAGGAAAGTATTCACAGTGATGTTACAGCATTTTTCATAGAAGAACTCTTGATAACATGAAAAAGGTTGTTTAGAAGTGTTTTTTTTTTCTTACGAATTTATTGAAAAATAAAACATGAATACTGTACAAATACTAAGCATTCCCATCTTTTGCTCACTACTGTTTGAATAATTTGATGATGCCACATTAGGTTTGGTACACTTACATATGGCCAGTTTTACACATTCCTCTTTGAGGCACCACTCAAGCTCTATAAAGTTGGATCTCTAGCTAGGTTGCCCACAAACATTTACAGAGTTGTCCCGAAGGGCACTCTGACAAGGTGATTTAGTCATTGTTTTGCTGAGAATATTCACCATTGCCTCAGTCTGAGTCAGATCTCAGATCTGAGTCTGATCTCAAACTCCATGGGATCTAACATACAGCCCCTGATTTGTGGATTGCTGCAAAGATTGCTGCCCTTCTTAATGTTCTCCCCTTTCCACAAATAAACACTGGAGCTCTGACATTGTGACAATGTTCTGTGTTCAACAATCCGACAAAGGCGATTCCTCCCCCATTGGCTTATTTCACAATGGTGACCAGTATTACAAAGAGTTCTAATGGTTCATAATGACTGTCCTTAATGGATATGGAGACAGCTGTGCTCACTGGAACAAAAAAAAAATCATCATCACTGAGATGTCATTATATGGTATTCTGTGTACAATTTAGATTTTTTAATCTCGTACTTGGATGGAATTACTCTGAATTTAAAATGTGAAAAAAGTGAAGCACTGTGAACACTTTCCAGATACACTGCAATCACATTTTACCACATGCAGTATTGACATATAAAATTGCAAAGACTAGGAATGTACCTGTTGAATGTTCCATATGCATCATGGAGTTCATAGTTTCGGGACTAACAGCAATGGGAATATTGGCTTCAGGTGGAATGTGCTGAAACAATTTGGCAGATCCTTGCTTCATGCAGTTCATATATGGGATGGCATGTTTGCTGTCCATGTAGTACATAATATAGAAATTGCACATTTCATCATCAGAGGAACCCCTGTGGTAGAAATTAGAAAGAAAGAATCAAATCAAATGTAAATATAGTTAGGCATGTTAACGCGTTATATGAAGAAAAATGTATTGATGGATTACAAAAGGGAAATTATTGTTGTGCAAAATCTGGTGAAAGCATCTATTCATGTCTTCTGATTAATTCTTGTATGTACACATTGCCCATTCACATTGAAAAAAAATGCATGGATGTAAATAAATCAGCTAATGACAATGTGCAGTATATTAGGATTTCTCTTTTATCCAAAATGCTGTCAGACTATACTAACTATATTTGCAGATCAGTTAGTGAAATCTTTCGCTGGTAAATTATTGTTTTACTGCAAAAATGTATGTATTGTATGTTAAGACAATACCATTGTATTGTACAATCACTGGAATGGGATGCAGAGCACAACTTACCCTATGTATGTTTCTTTGCTTCTGCCTTCACCAGTGAACATACATCTGGCTGCAAGCATATCTCCATACTGCACATCCACATCATGGTTTGTAGGATAGAAAGCCTAGAGAGGGTTTTACAGTCGAGCATGTGAGTGGTAAGTTATTTTCTTTGTCATGAGAATGATGCACTCAGTGGTGCAGCCATGTGTCAAACTGATTAACAATGTATTTGAGTGGGGCTTTTATCACCTGCCAACAGATTAAAGTGACTTTCTGAACAATTTATCGGAATTAATATATTTTGGATTCCTGCCAAAACCATTACAACGGGACAGGGTGGTACATTATTGTATGTTTGTGTGTGTGAATGTACACACACCCACACACCCACACACACACTTGAAATTACAGTATGACATTTTTCCCATAATAAAACCAAACAAGGTACACGCAATCTTCAGTCACTGTGTACTGTTTTTATTTATTTATTTATTTATTTTTTATACCTGTGGTAGTTGAGGAGACTGTCTCCCAATCAGGCTCCATTTTCCATTTCGAATCCTGTAGCCACTGACCACTTTTCCTATTGGAGAAATGGGAAGTAAATAATGCTGTATCTTTGCAGTAAAGTCATACATAATTAATTAAAATAGAATAACTTTCTAATTATGTCGTGTTTTCACAATGCAACGGGCTTGTGACCTCTGTAGGTCTTTATACAGTATTATACCACAAAATAATTTGTACCACTGGGTCACAAAGCATCTTTTCATAATTGGTTCATCAGCCAAACAATTAAAATTACATCTGCATCAACACTAAATGACAGAATGGTCCCTTTTTGCTGCCCATAGTCGATTTATGAGAAACTTCCCAAAAAGCCTCTGACCTCTGACTACATTTGTGAATCCACCACAGTAATGAGAACTCAGAAGCACAGTGACAAATATTGCATCCTTCTCTATTGCCTCAAAGATAAAATGTTTGTGCATATACGAATGTGTATATTTTTGAATATTTGGGCATTACTTACCCAGACGATGTGTGTGGGTCCTAAAGGCAAACGGGTAAATTGGATAAGATTTGTAGTCACAGGCGATGTCCGCATTTGTAACTAAAAAGATAAACACACAGTAATTTGCAACAGTCTCAACATTTCACAAGAACACAAGAATATCTATTGTAGCTTGAAAGGAAGTTTCCGATTTGCCGATAGACACATCATGGAAAATCCACTTTTTTTGCTTTTATATTCATTTAATTGTGCACTTGGAGTCTCCAAACAACTCAAGGATGCCGAAGTGGAGAGATCATAATGTTCCATTGTTGGATGGACGAATCCACACAACTCATTGCACCATCCCCCAGCATCAGAACCTCAAAGTTTACTAGATGGTTTAAGCAGATTTAAATAAATTAGTAATCTTAAAAGTATGTGGATTCTGTTTGTTTGGTTTTTTTTTTACCGTGGTACCAAATTAGTATAGAGAATCGTGGAAAATCACAGGTATTGGTGAAATTCTGGTATTGTGACAACAATAGCCTATAGCTTTCAAACATGCTCAAAATGGAGTTGAGGGTTTTGGGCGACAGCCACACATACATATATTTGTCAGTCCACGAGCATCACCATGGAGGGGCGTTTAAAAAAATGGGAAGCCTTTTTCCATATCAGATTAAAGAGAAAACCAAAATAGCATAAAATATTATGTACGTTTGGGGATGTAAGGGAACTGAATTAGAATAAAATAAATTTACAACACTAAATTGCCTCTGAATATTGTGGTAAGGTCTATTACCGCAATTTTTGGACTATATAAGTCGCAGCAGCTAAAAATATGCAGCTAAAATTAGGGTTTAATTTCCATATACACGAGAATAGGCACATGCAATAGCATAAAAATCATCATAGATCAAATCAAAATCCATAGAAAGGCCGCATTGGATGCAGGGTTCAAAGCTTGTGCAAAAAGTAGCGACTTATAGTCTGGAAAATACTATCCTGATGTTCTATTAACACAAACATTCAGTGGCCACCATAAATGAGTACAACCCAATTTAGTTTTAAGAACTACTATGGCATACTTTGTGATAAAATACTTCCACAAATGTGAGCCATTAATTGTAATTAAGATCCGTGAATATGCACACATAAAACCATTACAATGTTGCAGATTTCAATAAGTTACAGTCATGAGAATTTGTAGAGACTCATCAATAAAAGTAACTGTATAAATACTGTTCACTGATAAATAAGGGGGAAAACTTACATTTTATAGGGAGCATACTCATGTATATTGAACACATTTATAGACTCAATCATTATGAAATATAACGACTGTGACGCATGAAACCAACACAAATGACGACGCAAAAAACAATTCAAACTTCTCGTGCTAGCCGCTGGGTAACTGGTCAGCGACTAGCTAGCTGCCATATTGCCAATTGTAGTGTTGTGTTTATTTGTTCATTTTCTAATTTGAATTAATTAATTTTAATCTATTTTCTTCCTCTATTTAGATGTTGTTTCTATTGTGTCCGATGTTACGTAGATTGTGACAAATTTGACAGATTTAGCCATATATTTAATTATTTTAATAATTGAGCTGGAGGAAGTGGCTGGGGAGAGGGAGGTCTGGGAGTCCCTCCTAAAGCTGCTGCCCCCGCGACCCGACCCCGGATAAGCGGAAGAAGATGAAGGATGAAGATGAATGAATTTGTCAGTCTGTAAAACCAAATATTTTGCAGAGATAATTTTGACTTAGACTCAACTACCCTCCAATGGAAAATATAATAATCGTAATAATCGTTTTGTTGTGTCCAATGTTATATTGTCTATCTGTTTATTTATGGACTCAACTGCTGGCAACTGAATTTCCCCCCAGGGATCAGGAAAGTATTTATACTCAACAACCCTCTCATGGAAAATATAATAATCATAGTTTGATTTCTTTACATTCTTAGAAATGGTCAGGTCTTACATATACAATGTTGCTCACGTAATACTGAAGGTGTATAGTTTCTATTTGATTAAATTGTACGGAGGACAACGTAATCCAAGACCATCTCCCTGAGAAAAGCGAAAACAATGCTTGTCAGACAGAACATAGTCCATGTTAAGTAAAGACAGTCAGGGTAAAAGAGAAGCTTGGAAAAGTATTTTGGAAAAACCACTGTGGAAGCTGCTTTTGCTGTATGTTTATTGTTTCTTTTTGCAAAGATAGGTCATCTTTAAAGTCAAAGTCAGCTTTATTGTCAATTTCTTCACATGCCAAGACACACACAGAGATCGAAATTGCGTTACCCACTATCCCACGGTGACAAGACATATAACAAAACATCCAAAAACAACAACACAAAAAGTAAAAACAAGAAGTCTTTCAACAATTAATAAACAAGAGCGACGAATAAATATAAATAAATAAACAAATAAGAGGAACAAAAATGGAGCAAGTGTGCATACAGCAGACAGTCAGAATATAGTGCGAGAGTAGTGCAAGGCAGCCAACGCGGCCCAAAAGGTCAGGACGTTGTGCAGCTGAGGGCGGAGGGGGGAGAGAGTTCAGGATCCTAACAGCCTGGAGTATGAAGCTGTTGGTGAGTCTGGTGGTGCGGGAGCGCAGGCTTCTGTACCTCTTCCCAGAGGGCAGCAGATCAAACAAAGTGTGAGCGGGGTGACTCACATCACACAATCGTGGTCGCCTTGCGGGTGAGATGGGAGGTGTAAATGTTCTTCAGGGAGGGGAGTGAAGCACCAATAATCCTACTGGCTGTGTTCACTATGCGCTGCAGGGTCTTCATGTTGTATTCAGTGCAGCTACCACCCCACACAGCGATACAACTGGAGAGGACGCTCTCAATGGTGCCACGGTAGAATGTGGTCATGATGGCTGGTGGAGCACCTGCTGGCCTGGTGGTCCAGGAGAGGTCATCACTGATGTGCACCCTCAGGAATCTGGTGCTGCTCACTCTCACCACCACAGCACCGTCGATGGTCAGTGGCAGGTGTTGGGCCTTACCCTTCCGGAAGCCAACAACAACCTTCTTGGTCTTGCTGACGTTCAGCTGGAGGTTGTTGTCCCTGCACCATGTGGCCAGAAGCTCGACCTCCGACCTGTATTGGGTCTTGTCGCCCTTGGTGATGAGACCCACCAGAGTCGTCTTGTCAGCAGACTTCAGCATGCGGTTGCTGCTGTAGGTTGCAGTGCAGTCATGCGTCAGCAGGGTGAAGAGCAGCGGACTGAGCACGCAGCCTTGTTTGCTCAGCGTGATGCTGCCGGAGATAGTGTCGCCAACACGTACCACCTGAGGCCTCTGACAGAGGAAGTCCAGTAGTCAGTTGCAGAGGAAGGTACTGAGACCCAGTTTGTTGAGTTTGCAGATGAGACGCTGTGGTACAATGGTGTTGAATGCAGAACTGAAGTCCACAAACAGCAATCTCACATACGAGTCTCTATTTTCCAGGTGGGTGAGGGATGAGTGGAGGGCAGAGCAGATAGCATCCTCAGAGGACCGTTTGGCTCGGTACGCAAACTGGAAGGGGTCAAGGGTGGGAGGAGAACGGACCTGATGCGCGTCACGACAAGCCGCTCAAAGCACTTCATGATGATAGGAGTCAGCGCCACGGGGCGGTAGTCATTGAAGCAGGACGGAGCAGGTTTCTTCGGTACAGGTATGATGGTGGCAGCCTTGAAACATGATTGGATGATGGCTTGCTGCAGGGAAATGTTAAATATGTCTGTCTGTGAAGACACCCACAAGCTCCTCAACGCAGTCCTTCAGCACTTGACCTGGGATGTTGTCTGGGCCTGCCGCCTTACAGGTGTTGATAGCAGCAAGTGTCCTCCACACGCTATCGGGAGAGAGGCACAGGGGCTGCTCGTGTGGAGGGGTAGGGATCTTCAGCGGGCAAGCGCTGTTCTAAGCGTCAAAGTGAGCAAAGAAGCGCTTCAGATCATTGAGCAGAGGGAAATTGCCCTCACAGCTCTGCGGCGCGGGCTTGTAGTCCGTGATGGTCTGAATGCCTTGCCATAGGCTTTGTGCGTTCCTGCTGTCTTTGAAGTGGGCAGTAATCCTGCAAGAAAATGCCTTTTTCGCTTCCTTGATGCTCTGGGACAGGTTGACCCTCGCTGGCCTCAACCCAGCTTCACCCCCAGCCCTGTAAGCTTTGTCTCTGGCCCTCAGCAGCCTGAGGACAGCCCGAGTGACGATGTATTTTGTGTGGGTCACATCAATGCACTTCAAGATGTAAGAGGTAACAGAGTCAGTATACTCCTCCAAGTCCGTCTGATTGTTGCAAGTGGCTGCCTACTTAAACATTTCCCAATCCGTTGTGTCAAAGCGACAGTTGTTAAGATGCCCCAAGGAAAGCTACTGTCAACAAGAGTCTTTAGGTGATGCATGAACTGATCAAGCCTGCTGGGATGGCAATACTCTAAGACAGAGGTCTCAAACTAATTTTTGTCGCAGGCCGCATTGAAGTCATAGTTTCCCTCAGAGGGCCAATAAGACTGTCAACGCCTTATATTATTTACAGTATAGGCTACGCGACAAACTGGTGAATAACTAGTTTTTAAATCAGAAATGAGTCAAACCTGTTCAAATATTATAAAAACATGAATGGTAGTAAAAAATGACATATATATTATATTATATTATATTATATTATATCTATTTTTTAAAAGTGGAGGCAATTTGTAATGACACAAAGTTGATGCAAAATTTGTCTTTGCAGGCCACACAAAATGATGTGGTGGGCCGTATCTGGCCCCCGGGCCTTTAGTTTGACATCTATGCTCTAAGACAACCAGTCCAGTCAATTCAATGCCCTGAAATGAAATTACTGGATGGATGACAATATTCTCTGGAATCTTTTCTATGCTAAGCACATAGTATGTACATACCGGACCATTGGACTGGCAAAACACATTGTTTTGTACTGCAAAATATGATGCAGAGAATTGGAATCTATTAACTTTCCCAAGCATTACCACATGTAGTGGACATTAAAATAAGTTTACCTCTTTTTCCTGGCTGGATAACAGTGTCCATGGACATAAGCAGGTATATACCAGCAATAAACGGCTGCCTGGAAACAAAATAACAATTGAATCAGAGGTTATAAGAAGTAATCTGAGAAAATATTTATACATTTTCCCCCACACGCCATTTCTCTCTTATTGTCTCTGAGTGTCAGTGATCACCACAAGCATAAGGTTCAGCACACCCGCGAGGATAAGCAGTTCGGAAGAAGAATGAATGAGTCACATAATAAATAACGCTGTGTGTCTGTCTACTCTCAAATTTGGGTTATGTTGGACAAGACAACATTTATCCAAGTTGAAGGCACAGGTGACCAAATGGTCCCTACGTCTGTCACTGAAGAACGCCTATTATGCGGACGAGAGCTGAGAAAGTTCCAAAAGGTACGGACAGAAGGGTCATCAATCATCCCTATCCGCGTCAAGTGCTGACCAACCTCTCATGCTGTCACTGACAGACGCCCATTTCACTGACAACTGATGGAAATCGGAACTATATGCTCAGACCGAATGTGAATGTCAACCTGGAAAAATGGGTGCCCTTAAGTGAATGTGAATAGTAAATTAGCCAACTAATGATCTTTAGATGGTAATTTATTGTTATGAATTATGAAACCTCTGTGGCTAGCCTCTCTCTCAGGGCTCACACATGGCAAATAATGAAAGCCGTTCGAAGGAATCTCTCCTCAGCTTAAGATCAGTTAGCACGACCATAGACACATAGCTCAAGAGGGTCGAATCTACCTTTTCATATCTATTAAAATGGGACATCTGGTCGGAGAGGACGCAGGCGCTGAATGTTCACCGCTTCTCCACCAGAGTTTAGCTTAGTTTTAGTCCTTTTCTTTCTTAACCTTTTAAATCATTATCAGTTATCAGTTATTTTTAAGTTCGTATTTTAGCGTGTTTTTTTTTTTTTTGCTGCTTTTTGGCGGTCCTCTGCAGCTCCCTGCGTCTTTTGGCTGCCAGCGGTGGCGGCGGCCTCCACTGCAGGCTGGCCGGCTGCGAGCAGCCCCCCCCAGCGCATCCTGGCTGGCCTGGCTGGTGACGCTTTTGGGAGGGGCAGGTTTGGGTGCTTCCTGCGGCCCGACACGCGGCTTCCCATGGTGTGTGTCGACAGCTGCTTGCGCGCCAACCTGGGGGTGCTGGAGGCGACGGCCAACACGCTCGGCATGCGCACGTGCTGCATTGGCGCCATGAGCCTCTCGCCCGAAGAGCTAGTGCGGAAGCTGCGCAGGCAAATTGCCCGAGCTGGAGGTCTCGTACAACGTGGACAGGCCATCGCCAACTCCTGGCCGATGGACTTTGACGACTCCAACGCCAAACGCGATTGGGCCTGGAAGCACGACTATGACCTGCCCAAGCTGGTGCAGACAATGCTCATTTTCCTCAGCGACGACATGCGCATGGCCCATGCCAACTAGCCACGCGGCGCCTGAGCTAAGCTAACGCAGCTTTTTTTTTGTACATAGTGTATAAGTTGGTCATGTTTTTTATCTTGATAATCTGTTGTAATTGTGTATGTAAAGCGGCTTTGAGTGTCTAGAAAAGTGCTATGTAAAACCGATTTATTATTATTATTATTATAGATATTGCTTACTCTTGCTAATGCGTTGTGTACATATCTTTTAAAGATGCATTATTGATTTTGTTGCAGCACAGTTGATTTTGTCAGGCTCTTCTCTATGGCATCCAATCATGACTGTGATAACAAGGGTAGCAGGCCAACCTCATGACTCATTAAACTGACTAGCTGCACACCCCTTCCAAGCACCAACGAGGTCAGTCTGGTTAAAACTTTGAGAAAAAAAAGGTAACTGTAGTATGCTGGATGTTTTTAGGCCACTCTCCCCTTTATTACATCAAGGTTCCACTTTACCGTTCTTAAAGGGATAGTGTATTATGTTTTTAGCATTTTTCACCAATATATAGGTAATATTTAGTTGACAATTTCATTATTTTTCATGTACATTTAAAAACGAATTTTACCACTTACTATCAAATGAAAATAACATCAGGCATTAAGCAAATGGCATAACACATTTTCAAATGTATTAAATTAACAAGAAAAATAATAATTTCAAATGATATTAATGATAGACAAAATCTAACTTTTTTGCTGGAAATGGCAACGAGATTTTTTTTAGCAAACCATCATAATTGAACGCAGCATAGCTTACAATGTAGTTTGTATAAAAATAAAAATAAACAATACGCACGGGTTTGATGTTATTCTTAGAGTGACACCTGAACAATCTTTGTGAAGATCTGTAGAAGAAAAAATCAATTACTGAAAAGGATTAATTGAAAAACCAAATCATACAGCAGAGATACAATACAAATTGAGTTATAAAAATAATAAATTGTGTTTTTTCAGTGTTTTTTTTTTACTTTGTACTAATACAAATAACCAAGAATAGAATGTTACAATACTTAAGTGTTAACAGTACATCTGTTTAGTCGAGCCATGTTTGTTCAGTACAGTACTGCTCAAGTATTAACTGGAACAAAACACAATTACATCCAAACCACGAATCACCCATGTTCCGGGGTCAAGTTAGAAACGTTCTCGTCGTGACCCTGTTAATCCGTAAGGAGACCCATCCTCACATTCCACGCCAAAACAGTCCAACCATGCTTTAGCAGTCGTGCGAGTGTGGAGAGGGCACCCAGACCATCGACCATATCCTCCGAGATCATGCAGACTTGAACAACGTGACTTGCTGAATGTGAATCAGAACACCCTAGAATGGTTGGCTGTTTGGCGTGACAAGCTATGATGATGATGATGACCCACGTTCCAAAGTAAACATGCACGGTAGGCCGATTGGCTACACCATATTTTCCGTAGGAGTGATTGTGAGGGTGAATGCTTGTTTGTCTATGTGTTCCCTGCGATTTCCTGCCGACCAGTTCAGGGTGTAACCCGCCTACCGTCCTAAAACAGATAGGCTCCAGCACGTTCGCAACCCCCATGAGAATAAGCGGTTTGGAAAACTAATGAATGAATGACTCATTTTAAGTTTTTTTTAAATACCATTTGTCATTTGCAAGGATTTACACTATGTTTTATATTATTATCTTAACCCAGTCCCAGAACTTTTTTTTAGTAAAACAGTCAATAACTCTTCTTTTGGCAAGCCCAGTTAAGGGTGACACCCTGTGGCACACATTTAGTCCATCTTTTTCACCCATCTGGATTGTATTTAGGTAGGTTTACAATGTGGTCCAATGTTTTTTGTTTTTTTTACACCAATATTCAAGTCTCTAAATTCCATTAAAGCACTTAAACATGGCACAGAGTGCACATGATGTTTTTTTCCATGTCAGGCCAACACCTTTTTAATCAATGCTTGCAAGCTTTAAGGATACACCTGTGTTCTATCTTATGAAACCACTTGTTAGTTGTTTTTACATTCGATTCTTATACATGCGCAGATGAGATCTGCAAGTGGCTTACATTCTCCAAGTTCATAACCTACCGGTGTGGCATAACCACTAAATAACCCGAACTATAATTAACTACCACACCCTATGTTTCAGGTTTCAGCCTCATCCCTCGATCTGACACTGTTTCGTCCTCAGAATGTTATTAATTGTTCCTTTGACATAACCTTTACTCCCCCTCCGTGAGTCGTCACCTCATCGTGGTGGAGAGGTTTGCGTGTCCCAATGATGTCTGGGGCTTCATGCCCCTGGTAGGGTCACCCATGGCAAAAGGCTCCTAGGTGAGGGGCCAGACAAAGCACGGCTCAAAAAAACCCTTATGAAGAAAAATATATATGGACTCAATTTTTCCGTCGCCTGGACGCCGGTCACCGGGGCCCCCCATCTGGAGCCAGGCCTGGAGGTGGGGCTCGAAGGCGAGCGTCTGGTGGCCGGGCCTTCGCCCATGGGGCCTGGCCGGGCACAGCCCAAAAAGGAAACGTGGGTCCCCCTTCTCATGGGCTCACCACCTGTGGGAAGGGCCAAAGGGGTCGGGTGCAAAGTAAGCTGGGCGGCGGCCAAAGGCGGTCTGATCCCCGGCTGCAGAAGCTGGCTCTTGGGACATGGAATGTCACCACTCTGGCTGGAAAGAAGCCAAGCTGGTGTGCAAGGCAGAAAAGTTCAGACTAGACATAGTCGGACTTGCCTCCACACACAGTTTGGGTCCAAGTACAAGCCCTCTCAAGAGAGGCTGGACTCTCTTCCACTCTGGAGTTGCCCACGGTGAGAGGCGTCAAGCAGGTGTGGGTATACTTATTGCCCCCTGGCTGGGCGCCTGCACATTGGGGTTCACCCCGGTGAACGAGAGGGTAGCCTCCCTCCGCCTTCGGGGGGGGGGGGAATGGGTCCTGACTGTTGTTTGTGTCTATGCACCAAACGACAGCTCAGAGTACCTGTTAGGGTTTACAAATTATCTTGATCGTATGATTATGTTGGAATGTAGACTAGAATTATTAACTTTGTTTAAACCTTTACCTTTCCTTGACTCTGAAAAGTTTAACCATTCAGTTGTTGAAACTTTCCAAATGGTGTGGAAACATTCTTGCTTAGTTAGTCATCTAAAATGCTCCACTAGTTTCTGTTTCCACGACCTTGTAAAACAATGAGCTGGGACCCTCCGCACTGATGAACCAGTTGCTGAGGTGACCACCAAACATGTCACCCCCACCCTACTTGTTCTCAATAAATATGCTCTTGCAAGAGACCAAAGGCAGACTTTGTTCGAACATTGCTGTACCTACAGTAACGAACAAGTTCTCCACTTGCAAGTGCTTAAAGGGCATACTGTCTCCCGTGTGGTTCTTGCAAAATAAGTTAGAGTGAACACAAACTCTAACGACAAACTCTAATGACAGTGAGACCTGGAAGGGCATGATTGGGAGGAACGGCCCCCGCGATCTGAACCCGAGCGGTGTTCTATTATTGGACTTCTGTCCTTGACACGGATTTTCTATAATGAAAACCATGTTCAAACATAAGGGTGTCCATGTGTGCACTTGGCACCAGGACACCCTGGGCGCAGTTTGATGATCGTCTTTGTAGTCATGTCATCGGATTTGCAGCCGCATGTTTTGAATACTCGGGTGACGAGAGGGGCGGAGCTGTCAATTGATCACCACCTGGCCGTGATCTCCAGCTCTTACTTGAGCGGTTCGCAGCAGAGTGTGAAGCCGTCGGGAAGAGGGTCAACACCTCCAAATCTGAGTCCATGGTCCTCAGTCGGAAAAGGGTGGAATGCCCTATCCCCTCGGGGATGAGATCCTGCCCCAAGTGGAGGAGTTCAAGTATCTTGGGGTCTTGTTCACGAGCAAGGGCAGCATGGAGCTAGAGATTGACAGGTGGATGGGTGCAGCGTCGGCTGTAATGCGGACTCTGCACTGGTCCGTCGTGGTGAAGAGAGAGATGAGTCAAAAGGCAAAGCTCTCAATTTACCGGTCGATCTACGCTCCTACCCTCACCTATGGTCACGAGCTATGGGTCGTGACAGAAAGAACAAGATCCCGGATACAAGCGGCCGAAATGAGTTTCCTCCACAGGGTATTCGGGCTCTCCGTTAGAGATAGGGTTAGAAGCTCGGTCATCCGGGAGAGACTCGAAGTAGAGCCGCTGCTCCTCCACGTTGAGAGGAGCCAGATGAGGTGGCTCGGGCATCTCATCAGAATGCCTCCTGGACGCCTCCCTGGGGAGAGGTTCCGGGCATGTCCCACCGGCAGGAGACCCCGTGGATGACCCAGGACACACTGGAGGGACTATGTCTCTCAGCTGGCCTGGGAACGCCTTGGGATCCCCCAGGATGAGCTAGACGAAGGGGGTGGGGAGAAGGAAGCCTGGGAGTCCCTCTCAAAGCTGCTGCCCCCGCAACCCGACCCCAGATAAGCGGAAGAAGATGGATGGATGGATGTATGGATAACCCCTTTTCCATTTCTTTTCCTATCTATACGGTGGCAATAGAAACCCTACCCCCAAAACGTCTGGCCTTACTTCCTGTCTACCTAGTCTCATGGACACATGATATACTTTTCACCTAATCAACCAATTCCAAACAATCGATCTGGTGAATGATATATAATCGAGTTCACAGAAGAGGAAATAAGACAATAAGTCATGTACATCTGCATTAAAGTGTAAGGCGTAGCCATCTAGCAATTTTTGCCAACAGAATTTGAGTACTCACCACGGAAAGCATTGACATCTCCATAATGGATTTGTAGCACAAAATAAGACACTCCTGAATTCCGTCCAACTTCAAACCCAACATCTATCGAGGAACAAAAGAAAATTAAAATAAAGGAAAACATGAACAAAATTTGATAGTACAGTTCACTATCAAAACAAAAACAGAAAATTATTGAATTTATATTTTGGTATCTTAATTGTACATGAAAAATAATGCTGTTAAATTACCATATTGGCCCAAATACAAGACGACCCTGATTATAAGACGACCCCCTTTTTTTCAAGACTCAAGTTTGAAAAAATACTTTTTGAACACCAAATTTAATTTTTATACAGAAAATGATCACATTTGAAACTAATGATTATAACAATATATTCGAGAGAAAAAGGATGTTATTTTGCCTCATTCAAATCATGCAACAACTGTCTATCACATCTTAATATCTGAACATTTAAATATGTAAACGAAAGTGCAGTCACATTTGTAAATGAATGGCTTCTGGTTTTTGAAATGTAAATAAATACTGTGATAAAACAACAAAATTGCAATAACTGCATTAACCATCAAAGTGAAGTCTAACTGTAACTGTAGTCTTGAAACAAATCTGAATCAGAAAAACACTGCAATAAAATAATGTAAACAGCTACGGCTATTGTTGGGGAGCCTGAACCCTAACTCGGATGGTTATGCTCTTTTCGCCCCCGGGTGTCGGTCAAAACACAGGAGGGAAGACGTGGTTCAGTTTAGATTGCTTTACTGAATTATTGGCTAAAAAGTAACAAAGTCAAAGTCTGCTTTATTGTCACATTTTTTACATGTCAAGACACACAAAGAGATTGAAATTGCGTTTCCTACTATCCCACGTTGACAACACATACTACATATTAGCATATTAGTGAACACTGCTAGTAAGATCAATGGGGCTTCACTCCCCTCCCTGAAGGACATTTACACCTCCCATCTCACCCGCAAGGCGACCGCGATTGTGTGTGATGTGGGTCACCCCGCCCACTTTTTGTGTGATCTTCTGCCCTCTGGGAAGAGGTACAGATGCCTGCGCTCCCGCACCACCAGACTCACTAACAGCTTCATACTCCAAGCTGTCAGGATCCTGAATTCCCTCCCCCTTCGGCTGCATAACGTCCTGTTCTTTTGCGCTATAGTCTGGCTGTCTGCTGTATGCACGCTTGCTCCATTTCGCTGCTCTTATTTGTCTATTTAATTATTTATTGTTTATTTATTTGGGTTATTTGCTTATCACTTATTCATTGCTCTTGTCTATTCGTTTTTACTCTTTGTGCTGTTTGCTTGTAAGTGTTGTGTACTGTGTCTAGTCACCGTGGGACGGTGAGAAACGTAATTTCGATCTCTTTGTGTGTCTTAACGTGAAGAAATTGACAATAAAGCGGACTTTGACTTTACATAAAAGACAAAGATTTGATCACGGGATGACGAAGGGCCCCACGTACTACCGGCGTCATTAGCGGCTTTGTTTGTAAGTGACACGAAAGAATGAAGAGTTTGAAGTATTGAATGATTTGGACTGACACAGAAGTTTAGAAACCTCTCACTGTTATTCCCAAGACATTATGTAAAATGGGGGAGCAGGCAAGTGGTCATTAAACTAAAAGGACTCTCAAGCAAGCCTTCACTACAGTGACATTTAAATTGATCCCAGGCCTGGTTGTGACATACTTTGAGGGTGAGGCTCACCTACATTCATACATGCTGCATGACAACATTTCTTGGAAAATGTACCTTTGGGTAGGTTTGTTGGTGGTGCATTTCGAGCCCACGCATACAAAATGGATGTTTCATCCACACAAGTACCCCGTGTTGTGCCACAGTCCCTTGAATGAAAATATCAAAGTCAGTCATTCAAAGACAGTGCATTGCACATCATCAGAAACAGACTCACAATCTGCTGTGTTGGTACCCTTGATGAAAAACTCAGTTATGAATAAAATGTCTTGAAAGCAACAAAAGCAAAAAATTATTTTGAAATGAGTGAAAATCAGGCATTATGTTGTTTTTGACCAAATGAAATGTTAAAAAAATGGAAATGAAATTGGCCTGGACAATAACCATTGCACCCTTCGATTGGTGCACAACCTATTCAAGCCACCACTGCAAATTTCTACAACTCATCAGACAGCACCTGCCTGCACTATGTATTTTGTTATTTAACAAAATGCACAGGGTCCCATACTGCAAGTATGACCACTGTGGGCAAATATATTTTCAATGGGCCATGGAGCTCAACAGTGTTAAATATGAATAAATATAAATTTAATGTATTTTATCAAATATAAAATTGTATTAGTTGTACTAAGTTCATTTTGTTTTCCTTGTCAATCACTTTTTTGGTTCTTTTATCACAAACAATTAAATTTTAGGTTACATTACCTGACATGTTTCCGCCTTCATCAGAGTCAGATGAAGGCGGAAGTACATGCCGAAACATGTCAGGTAATGTAACCTAAAAGTTAATTGTTTGTGATAAAAGAACCCAAAAAAGTGATAAAATTGTATTCTTTTAATAAGCTGTCGCTCTGAAACCCTTGTATTTATTGTTGTAATGACAAAATAGAAACCAAGAAAAAAAATGAGAAAAGTTCATTAATATTAAAATGACATATTTGAGAAGCACACCCAAATTGTTATGTTCACCCCTGGCTATAATATTAAATATTCAATGAACATGTGAAAAACTAACACCATGTTAGGTATATTACCAGTAGTTGGTGGTGGAAACGGGGGTCTTGCAGCCAAACAGCAGCATGTGATGGACTGTGTTCATACTGGCCTGAGGCATGAAGTCCACTGACAATGAAAAACATTTGGTTAGAATGATTAAATAGGAATATGTACTTATATGCGTAGCATACAACTTTAAAATACTACTGATTAACCAGATTTTGCATTCAACGCATTTCTTTTTCATGCCGCTTTGATTCTACACTCATAAAGAACATAATTCATTAGAGGACTGATATTTAGACACCAGTCTCTTCAAACGGGAAAGCATGAAAAAGAGAACACAGTTGAACAGAAATGCTAGTTGAAATGAAGAAAATAATACAAAGACATGAATACAAATAAAAAAAAACAAAAAAGATCAGATCATGATCATATTCATTTCGTGTTTCTGGAACATAACGGTAGAAAATCTGTAATATAAACACAATTTGCTGTGGTGGTAAATTACTCTCATTAAGAGTGGATATATAAAGTGGATATAAAACACGTATTCTGACGTACTTCTGCCCTCTAGGAAGAGATACAGATGCCTGCGCTCCCGCACCACCAGACTCAGAGACAGCTTCGTGCTCCAAGCTGTCCGGATCCTGAATTCCCTCCCCCCTCCACCCTACACGTGCTACATGACGTCCTGTTCTTTTGCGCTATGATCTGGCTGTCTGCTATTAGCGCGCTTGCTCCATTTTGCTGCTCTTATTTGTCTATTTATTTATTCATTCATTCATTTTCTGAACCGCTTAGTCCCCACGGGGGTCGCGGGCGTGCCGGAGCCTATCCCAGCCGTCATCGGGGGACACCCTGAACTGGTTGCCAACCAATCGCAGGGCACACAGAGACGAACAACCATTCGCACTCGCACTCACACCGAGGGACAATTTGGAGTGCTCAATCGGCCTATCAAGCATGTTTTTGGGATGTGGGAGGAAACCGGAGTGCCCGGAGAAAACCCACGCGGGCTCGGGGAGAACATGCAAACTCCACACAGGGAGGGCGGGAGGTGGAATCGAACCCGCACCCTCCTAACTGTGAGGCGGACGTGCTACCCACTGCTCCACCGAGCCGCCCTTTATTTATTTATTTATTGTTTATTTATTTGGGTTATTTGCTTATTACTTATTCGTTGCTCTTGTCTGTTTGTTTTTACTCTTTGTGCTATTTGATGTGAGTGTTGTGTACTGTGTCTAGTCACCGTGGGACGGTGGGAAACGTAATTTCGATCTCTTTGTGTGCCTGGTGTTAGGGTTTATAAACTATCTTGATCGTATGATTATGTTGAGATGTAGACTAGAATGATGAACTTTGTTTGAACCTTTTACCTTTCCTTGACTCTGAAAAGTTTAACCATTCAGTTGTTGAAACTTTCCAAATGGTGTGGAAACATCCTTGTTTAGTTAGTCATCTAAAATGCTCCACTAGGTTTTATTTCCACGACCTCGTAAAACAATAAACTGGGACCCTCTGCAATGGTTAACCATTTGCTGAGGTGACCACCAACTGGGACCCTCTGCACTGATTAACTATTTGCTGAGGTGACCACCAAACATGTCAAATGTCACTCCCACCCTACTTGTTCTCAATAAATATGCTCTTGTAAGAGACTAACGGCAGAGTCTGTTCGAACATTGCTGTACCTACAGTAACGGACAAGCTCTCCACTTGCAAGTGCTTAAAGGGCATACTGTCTCCCGTGTTTTTCTTGCAAAATAAGTTAGAGTCAGAACATCTCTAACACCTGGCATGTGAAGAAATTGACAATAAAGCGGACTTTGACTTGATCCAACAGTACAACTCAATTCCAATTCATGATAAATGGAGGTTACCACACACCTGCCAAATAAAGTTCAAGAGTTTTTTTCTGATCATAATTCCCTACCCCTTGACTAAGGACCCCAGTTACAGGTCATGAAAAACAGCCCCAGAAAATGACACTACCATCCCTATGTTGTAGGTTTGGTCTTCTTTTGGTAATAAACGGTTTTGTGTTTGTATTAAACATAGCTTTTGGAATAATGGCCCAAAAGTTCAACCTTGCTTTCAGTAGACCAAAACACATTTGACAATGAAGTTACTCAAAGTCAGTCACTAAAATAAAATGGGTGTGTGAATCACAACAAAAATCACCTATTGAAACAAACCTGAACTTGGCCTGGCAGTAAAATGACTTTGTAACAACATTAGATAATGATTTTCACATCAATGATGTCATACCTTATTGCACCTTATTATTATATACCTTATTGCACTGGTTTGGATACAGCGCTATATAAGTGACCTCAATTTCATTTTTACTATTGTTGTAATGCATGCATTTATAAAAATGTAATGCTGAGCAAGGGTTACGAAAGGGACCAACTAAAGTCAGCCAGTAAAAGATGCAACACATTTTTGAGTAGATGTTTGAAAGGAAAGATACTCACCGACATATGCAGCATGACTACCGGTAGTTGGCACAGGAAATGACATGCAAAGGTAAGTGTCGGACTACAAAAAAATTAATAAATAAATATTAAAATCATACATACATACATACATATAGACACACAGGTAAGCTGTTGCTGTTTTTCAATTCAGCATGCCTACCTTAACTGGGATGACCCCAGGCATCCGAAGAGCCATAGAGAAGTTGTGAGAGTCTGAGGAGATCTGTGGCCCATTTGCCCTTGGCAAACAATCACTGAAATCTGATCCAGCACTTTTCTGAATCCTTATGGACATACAAATATATCGGATTTATAGCTGGCTAATACATATTTGGACACCGACACATTTAGATTTTTATACATGTTTAATGAAGAATATCCCAATTACAATTATGTAGTGGACATTTACAAAGTGCAGACTCTCGGTTTTCACTGAGGGTATCCACAATCAAATTAGAAAAAGTTGAGTTTCTTAGCATAAGTAGCTTATTTTTCTGACCATAAGGCGCACCGGATAACAAAACACAGTCGCAATGAAAAGGTCTATACAGTGGAGCATCGGTTTTCGAACACCATCCGTCCCAGAAGGCTGTTCGAGAAGTGAATCGTTCGAATTTCGAATCATGTTTTCCCCTTACAAATAATGGAAAAAAATTGTAATCCGTTCCAAGCAAAAAAAAACTGTCATTTTTTTCACCTGTGCATTTTTGTCCGATCGCGCAACTGCAGTGCACCGCCGAACGCGCAACCGTAGCCCGTCGCCGACCGCGCAACTGCACCGCGCTGGTCGCATTATTGTGACAGAGCGGTCGCTAAAATTTAGAAAATATTTTTAAAGTCCTGATGGACTTTCCAAAATTTAAGCGCTCACTGTTGCATTGCTTGAGGAGCGTCTTTGTGTTTTAGGATGGCTTTACTGCTCCCACTTGCTTCATTTGGAGGCATGATTAGAGTTGATGCAATCCTCAGAGTAAAGAGAATGTAAGAACGAACGGAGTCAGTTGGCATGCGGGTTCTCTCGGCTCATCTCGTGAGGTTCGACAACCGAATTTCGTCCGAGATCCGAAGCAAAAAATCTAGAATTTTGTGTTCGAATACCGATTTGTTCGAGAACCGGGACGTTCGAAAACCGAGGCTCCACTGTGTATGACATCTGAAACATATATATTATCCATCCATCCATCTTCTTCCGCTTATCCGGGGTCGGGTCGCGGGGGCAGCAGCTTGAGGAGGGACTCCCAGACTTACCTCTCCCCAGCCACTTCATGCAATCCTCAGAGTAAAGAAAATGTAATAACGAACGGATTCAGTTGGCATGCGGGTTCTCTCGGCTCATCTCGTGAGGTTCGACAACCGAATTTCGTCCGAGATCCGAAGCAAAAAAGTCTCGATTTTCTTTTTTGGTTCAAATACCGAATTGTTCGGGAACCGGGACGTTCAAAAACCAAGGCTCCACTGTATTTAGAAATTTCCTTTCATAGGGCACACACACTAACGCGCATCACTGCACATTAAAAGAGCTGTATCATGCTATTTTAAAGATTCCACAGATAACTATAGTCATGTATATGGTGATATATTACTTTTGGAAAAATGCCGATCTAATTTCTCATGAAACATGAGTTATTTTGGTGGCTATTTGGAGGTCTTGTTCACAAAACCAACCAGGTAATTGCTGTAACATTAAAGTTAGCAAAGTCTAATGTGACAGTCAAGTGTAATCTTACTATTTTTTAATTTTATTTTCTGAAAACAGTTTGACGCACTGACAAAATATAATTTGACAAAAAGCGATTTCCATAGAGAGGGTATTTAATTTTGTTTTCTACTGTGAGATGAAAAAGTAAGAGGCTCTTCTACGATGTCTGCTGCCAGTCTTAAAAGGCATGGACCTATCTTGTTTTTTTTTAAGCTTTAAGAGACAAAACCAGACAAGTACTACGAAATATATCCTCGCAAAAATATCAAATAAGAAAAAGAGGTTTTACCTACCTTTTAGACCTATTAAGTGGATTTAATGCTTCCTGGCCATAAGTGTTCCAAATGAATGCGAGCAGTATCACACATAAACTAGGGCAGCCCATCATGATTTGTGGTCCTAATGCCTGTAAAAATGGAACAACAGCTGTCAGCCATGAACTTTGGAAAGGGTGAAACGGAAGAGATTCTGTCACAATGACAGTATTTACCTAGTTGACTTTGCTTGAAAAGTCAGGAGACAAGGGAAGCGCATCCAAAGGTGGAGGGACTCACTCTATTACTCCATTGGCATATTGAGCTGTTTGTTGGTTGAGGCTCCACCAACTAGGCAAGAGATGCACTTAGTAATAGCCATTACTCGACATCACATAGTCAAGGCAATGTCAATCGCATAAATGTGTTGTACTTCAAAGATTGGACAGCTAATTCTATGATTATGAAACATTTCCAATATGACATGCGTTGTTTGTTTTAAAGCGGTTTGAATATTCTCCAGAGATGGAACACTGGTTGTGTGCTTATGGATGCTTGAATGCTGGTGAAATGGGGACTGTTTTTTATTTTTTCAAGTAAATATTTTCTCCCTGTATAAGTGCAGCGAGACACACCTATGCTTTTCCCAGCACTATGCGGGCTCCTCAAATACAGTGGAGCCTCGGTTTTCGACCACAATCCGTTCCAGAAGGCTGTTCGAGAAGCGAATCGTTCGAATTCCGAATCATATTTTTCCATTACAAATAATGGGGAAAATAATAATCCGTTCCAAGCAAAAAATCGCAGCCTTTTTTGAAGCAATTTTTTCATTTGGACATTTTTGTCCGATCGCACAACTGCAGTGCACCGCCGAACGCGCAACCGTAGCGCGTCGCCGACTGCACAACTGCTCGCATTATTGTGACAGAGCCGTCGCTGAAATTTTTAAAGTCCTGATGTACTTTCCCAAATTTAAGTGGACCTAAATGCGCAGGGAGCTTAATTTGGTCCGATCGCGCGATCGTGCCAGGCGCTCACTGTCGCATTGCTTTAGGAGCGTCTTTGTGTTTTAGGATGGTTTTACTGCTCCCACTTGCTTCTTTTGGGGGCATGATTAGAGTTGATGCAATCCTCAGAGTAACGAGAATGTAATAACGAACGGAGTCAGTTGGCATGCGGGTCCTCTCGGCTCATCTCGCGAGGTTATGTATTTCATGTGCCCTCTTTGCATCCATTGCAGCCTAGTGATCCTGAAAGGGGGGATCCTTCCATCTGTGGTCCCTTCTCAAGGTTTCTCATTTTTCCCCTGGTAGGGTTTTTTTGAGTTTTTCCTTGCCCTTTTGGGAGCTCAAGATCAGGGGATGCTTTGAGAATAATTGTCAGTTGTTTGTCTATGTGAACCCCTTTGAAACTGCTTGTGATTTAGGGCTATACAAAGAAACTTGACTTGACTTGTTCGACAACCAAATTTCATCTGACATCCAAAGCAAAAAAATCTCGAATTTTTTGTTCGAATACCGATTTGTTCGAGAACCGGGACGTTCAAAAACCGAGGCTCCACTGTACATTTATATTTGAATTAAAATGTCATGAACTCATATCATAAGGTTTGCTCTTGTGAGGTATCACAGCACTAAATGAAACCATTTTGTTTCCTGAGAAGAAAACAAACTGAGAAAATTAATGACGGTATAACTTTCAAACTTATTTGAGAACAACAAAAACTAAACACACTTTACATTGGAATTACAAAGCTTGTTAATTGTTACACATTTCACTATGTACAATCATACAAGCATATTAAATATATGCATAATATTGATCACCTGATTTGAAATAGAGTAAATATCTTTGATAAAAGTTTTCAGTGCTAGCCCTGTTTTTCAATTTCATCATGTTATGCTTTATGTCATGCCATTATGTTTTGTGGGTCATTGTTGTCTTGTCTTTTTGTCGTATTGTCACTTCCTTTTTTATTTTGATAAGTAACTCTCCTTTCGTTTCAGTTCGTGGGTCCTTCTTCTGTGCGTCAGTCTGCTTGTCTTCGCTGATCCTAATTGTGTGCACCTGTGTCCTTCATCCTAATTGTCTGCACCTGTGCCCTTACCCTTCTGTGTGTATTTAGTCAGTCTTCCCCTTGTATTGTGCCAGTGCGTCTTGTCACGTCCAGAGCACCAGCGAGCACGTCACTTGAAGAGACCTTTTCGAGAATTTAGTTAATGAAGAAACCTTTATCGTCAAGCCCAAGCTCTGTGTTTTTCAGTTTTGATTTTTGCCACCTCGTTTTCCCTCTTTGGAGCCGCTTTTGGTTTTTGCTGACTCCATCCTGTTAGAATAAAATCCCTTTTGGCTGTCACTCTGCATTTGAGTCTTGATCCAAGTCTGACACTTGACAGGTGAACGTGTTATTTTATACTTAAGTTTGTTTGAACAAAGACTAAAATTCATGAACTTGTAAATTTATTTTGCTCTTTTGTTAATTTATTACAAATGAGTTCAAAATCAGAGTGAGTTGTTTGTATTTTATTTTTAGCTTAATTTCTGTTTTGCAGAAGGACGGTGTTAGGGTTTATAAACTATCTTGATCGTATGATTATGTTGGGATGTAGACTAGAATGATGAACTTTGTTTGAACCTTTTACCTTTCCTTGACTCTGAAAAGTTTAACCATTCAGTTGTTGAGACTTTCCAAATGGTGTGGAAACATCCTTGTTTAGATGCTCCACTAGGTTTTATTTCCACGACCTCGTAAAACAATAAACTGGGACCCTCTGCACTGATTGACCAGTTGCTGAGGTGACCACCAAACAGGCCAGATGTCACCCCCACCTTGGCCACTCTCACCCCCACCCTTCTTCTCTCAATAAATACTCTCTCTTGCATGAATCCAACGGCAGACTTTGTTCGAGCATTGCTGTATCTACAGTAACGAACAAACTCTCCACTTGCAAGTGTTCAAAGGGCATACTGTCTCCCGTGTGGTTCTTGAAAAATAAGTTAGTCAGAACATCCCTAACAGACGGTTCTGCCTTTTAACATAAATAAACGAAAGGACTTTCTTAAAATTTTCCGTCATTGGTTTAATAGAAGGCGGCTCGGTGCACCACTGGGTAGCATGTCCGCCTCGCAGTTAGGAAGGTGCGGGTTCGATTCCACCTCCGGCCCTCCCTGTGTGGAGTTAGCATGTTCTCCCCGGGCCCACGTGGGTTTTCTCCGGGCACTCCGGTTTTCTCCCACATCCCAAAAACATGCTTGGTAGGCTGATTGAGCACTCCAAATTGTCCCTAGGTGTGAGTGCAAATTGTTGTTTGTCTCTGTGTGCCCTGCGATTGGCTGGCAACCAGTTCAGGGTGTCCCCTGCCTACTCCCCGATGACTGCTGGGATAGGCTCCAGCACACCCACGACCCCCGTGGGGACAAAGTGGTTCAGAAGATGGCTGGATGGATGGTTTAATTGATATTTTGCCTGGTAATGGTGTTGGTGAGTTCTCATTAATTGATGAAACATACTGGTATCGGCAAAAAATGTATCTTCCTTAATTTTAACCAGGTAAAACATTTTACTTTCTGGTTTCTCAATTCATTATAACGGCTCAATCTACAGAGATACAGTAAAATGTTTCTCAATGACTCATTGGACAATCTTTCCATCTATCATCCATTTATCCCTCCCTCCTGTATAGTACTTATAAGTGTATTAATTGCTGAATCTTTGTAAAGATAACTTTAAGAAAATATAGCCGTTGTATTCTTTTGTTCAGTCTGAACAAAAGAATACAATGGCTATCATCAATGAAGACATACTGAACACAATTCAACTATTTAAGAAAATATATCTTTACAAAGACAATGATGCTCAGTTTAGAGTGACAATTGGGTATTGACATAACATGATTATTATCCTCGTTTTATTTGGCAGTGTTTTATAAATGCACCCGATGGTACCAAAAATACACCTTTAGATTAAAGGCAGGTGGGTTTTTTTTGCAGCGCAATTAGAGCACAATGTTGTACTTAATGTGAGTGGATTTGGATTTACTGCGTATGTAGAGCTGAGGAAAAAAATGTGTTTTATTTGTACGCTATAGCCCAGTACAAGTGGTTGTGGTAATTGGTAATTCCAGCAATTGTAACAAAAGTGATCATTGGACGTACAAATGAATGCGACATTTTCAACCAAACCCACTGATAATAGCAATAATCGACGAAGCACAGATCAGCGTGACTCACTGTGTGACTCATCCCTATAGTGAAGTGGAAATGAGGGGTAAGGGGAGGCTGAACCGCACAGTATGTTCTGACATCACATTCAAATGGGCGATGACGGGAGGAAACTAGGGAAACAGAGCTGAGTCCGATCATGGAACACAGCACGTAGTCCACGAGTAAACACAATCACAAACCTACCGATGACACTCTACAAGCAAAGGATCACGCCTGCATCTCGATGGAGAAGCACTGTGGTTCAATTTCGTGCTAAAATAGTACATAGCTGAGCAAACATGTAGCTAACCTGAAAATGCATCCAGTTACAAAATAAACAACAAATTATATTGGATGAGATAGTCATACTTTCAATACTAAACGCTTTGTTTGGTTTGAATTGAATTTAACCAGTATTAATGCCATTTCTGACATGTCACACCTCAAATAAACAGGAAGGTACTTAATGCTACAAAATAGCCATCTTTAATTCTTGCAACATACTCTCTAATAAACACATCCAAACCCATCGCATGGGCGTGTAACCTGATAGAAGCATTGCCATTTGAAATGCGATTGACAAACCAAGTCGATGTAACTTCTGATAATGGTAGACAAAATAGTATTAGACAGGTTAAAATGCCATAACAGACTATTATTAACGTGTAATCCATTGTTGGCCACATAAAAATGCGTCTGTGCTAGGTCAGACAGTTTTACTAAGGTTTTGAAAATACAAATGGTAGTTTACCTACACGCCGAAATCCTCCAATCGACTGTATATTATGACGGTAAATCGGCAATTTCGGTCATGCCCATCAGCTTTAACTTGACAGTAACTAAACATGCACAAATCTGTCCGGTTTCCTACCATTTCAAAATAAAAGCAACGTAAAACGCAAACACCCATTTGAAGTCATCGGGATCTGCTGGGGCGACCCCTAACGGGAGCAGCCGAAAGAAGCTGTACATATGTTATTTGTACGTATATTTTTGGCCGTAACACGCCCGTCCCAAAAAAAATCGAATAATAATCCAAAGAAGATGTTAGCTCTTGGCCCAGTTATGCTCGCTATGCTAATAGTTATTACCAGGAGGCTGCCTTCTCAGTTTAACTATTTAATGTATGCCAGAAAGATCGATACACAGCTGTGGAGCCTTCTCTGCGAGATTGCAGAAGATGGTCTATCTCCCACCTCTAAGTTTTATATTCTTATACTACTCTTGGCCACCCTCCTGCAAGGGAGTGACTCTGCCAAGCCTGTGTGATATTGTGTGACTTTGTAGTATTAACTGAGATCTACTTCTATATGTGTGCAAAGAGTGTCATAGAGAAGGGAAATCCAGTCAAAGCAAGTTAAATTTTACAGCGCCATAACGGTATAGTTCAAGCTACTTAGCTGATCACAAGTGCCAAAGAGGCCTATTCTAACAGAAATCCCCCACTAAAGGCGAAGCCATACATAGCCTTTGGTTTTCTTGTGAAGGTTTTACAGGAAATGGTGCTTTGTTTCCGGTTTGCTGTCAGTGAAACGCAACTTTTCTCAAACGCTTCAGTGGCAATAGTTACCAAGTGGGTCGTACGTAGATGGTTTTCTGTGTTCTGAGTACCATGTAACACAACGGGATTCTAGGCAAGTTACCATTTGTTTGGCGTTACGTTTGTTACCTTTCTGAAACTGCTAATTCAAGAAGGCAGTCTAAAGTCGGATCATTGAGCAGATGATTGGGTTTACAAGTTTCAGTACACCTATTTTTGTTCTATTGCTGATAGCGCATCGCAGATAGATCTGCTCTATATTTTTAAATGACTGCATGAGTTGCTGCGTTCTCCCGAACCCCTGCGTTTTGTTATCTTATTATAAGTTAGGCTCTGAAACTGGAAGTTTCATTTACATACATTCTTAAATGAACAAAATATAATGAAAATACAACGTGAAACGTTAATATAGCCATATAGTTCTGTTTTTTGTTGTTGTTGTTGTTGTTGTTGTGGCTAGCAATTGTAACTGTTAACATTACACAATGTGTCTGGTGTAGAATTTTTAAAATCCAATGTTCTTAAAGAATACCTTCATAACAAATTAAATCCCAACATTTTATAAAAGTTTGTTTGGCACATCTTACACTTGCTCTTTGTGATGCTGCAGCTTATTGGAAGTTTGAATTTGCTCCAGCTTGTTATTTATTGCTTTGTTTCCAGTGCAACATGGGGCGTCGATGCAACACTTCATTGTACCAGAGTACTCCTGTGGTGATGATCTGCCTTGCAGCTTTACTCCTCAGCAACGTCTTGATCTATCTGTATTTGGATTCTGTGTATCAGTCAGATGGACAACCAGTCACTGCCCATACGGGTTGTGTGGCTCAACACTTTAAAATGCCAACGATGAAGAACTGCACCCCTTGGCTGCACTGTCCCCTCATAGAGGCGGAAGTTCACAAACTAAAACTCATCGGTCACGGAGCAGTGAAGAAGGTACAGTAGTAGTTGAAACATTTTGTCTCTTTTATTGTGTCAACTAACTTGCCCTTTAACCAATAGTCTTAATTCATTTCATTCAACACTCTCTTCCCAAATTAATTGGCAACTCTTTTAGTACAGAGTAATGATCCCCCTAAAGCCATATCCTGCCTGTTTTGTCCCTCCCTACTCCAACACACCTTATTCAATGATCAGATGATCAGCAAGCTCTATGGTCTGATAATTATCAAGGTCTGGAGAAGCTGGATAACAAACCCAATCATTTCAATCAAGTGTGTTGCAACAGGGAGACAAAGAAAACATGCAGGATACCGGCTCTCAAGGACCGGAGTTAACTACCCATGCTAGAAACCTGAAATGATCCTGATGCTATTTTGAATTAGGTGTGTTGTAGCAAGGCATCTCGGAAAACAGGATACGGCTCTTGTGGGACCAGGGTTCCCTACCCCTGGTTTATGACCATTGTATAACCCTGAAATTGTCCAAATCCTTTTAGTTCAGCCTCTCTAATCATAAACATTATGATTTCTGTAGTCCTTTATGAGAGCAGACCGATTATGTCAAATAATACAATATAAAATAAGACACTTGAAAACATCTGTTTTTACAATGACCAAACTAGTGTGCCCATGTGCTGCCCTATAATTACAGTGCTTCCTAAAAATTCCTCTAACCACATTCCTTAGAAAGAAAATAAAGTCTTCCCATGGTATTGACGCTATTATATTTGCAAAGGCACAATAAACCCTATGGTTTAAGAATGGGATGTAATTTAGATTAACAAAAATAGGTGAGTGAATACCGTACTTTTTTGGACTATAAGTCCGTTTTTTTTCATAGTTTGGGTGGGAGGGCGACTTATACTCAGGAGCGACTTATATGTGATTTTTTTTCACAAATTTTCAAAATTCAAAAATCCGCAATGTAGTGAAACCGCGATAAACGAACCGCGATGTAGCAAGGGATTACTGTCATTTAAACTGCAAGTGACGTCACCGGCACTCCGCGGCGGTTGTTTACATAAAGGACAAAGGATTCGATCACGGGATGACGACGATGACGAAGGGCCCCACGTTTGAAGAATTTAATGATTTGGAGTGACACAAGGTTTGAAAAACTTAGTCAGCATATGCGGCGCATACGCTGCATTGTTTACATAAAGGACGATCGATGGATTTAATGAATTGGAGTGACACAGATGATTTGATAAATGTGTTATTTATGTAATACATACTTGGATAACTCTGAACGTTACGTCAGGCCCGTTCTCAGCTCCTCATTTGTGGATATGTCACGTTAGCATACCGTATCGTTTAGCCTGTTGTTGCTGGTTCATGTCTGTTCTTGGTGTTGGATTTTGACAAATAAATGTGCCCCAAAAGTGCGATTTATACTCCGGTGTGACTTATATGTCGGGGTTTTTTCACTTTATGGCGCATTTTATGGCTGGTGCGACTTGTACTCCGGAGCGACTTATAGTCCGAAAATTACGGTACTTGCGCAATCTTGTGTACTGTATTTTCCACACTATAAGGCGCTTCCGGTTAAAAGGCGCAGACTCAATTCCGGGGGCTTTTCTGTATTTAGTGCATGCCATGAATTACGGTAAAAAAAAATTTGCGGTCAATTCCGTGGTACTTAATTCTACTATTTAATCATGTACTGTATTGTACTCACCTTGTTAATCGACATTAATACCATCAAAATGCTCAACTTCAGTATCCACATTAAACAATTGGGCAAGTTCGTTATTAAACATGCTACGTCCCCTCTCATCGTTGTAACGTTGCTCTTCTGCAATGATCCTGGCTTTACAGAAAGCTCTAATTGTGCCTCGTAAGCATGTCTCTTTGTCTATGCCATTTTAGAGGGTCCTAATGCTGTTTGCTTAAATAGTATTTATTGATCAATGGCGGCCGTGGTACGTTTTGTACGTGTAATGTACAGTCCTCTGATTGGTTTACCCCCCCGATCTACATCGGGTCTACATATTACGCCAGTGTACTAAGTCTCTGTGTGGCGGAAGCCACACAAAACAACTTTACAGATTTGCACAAACAATTTTATTTATTTATCAACGGCGGCGAAGGTACGCTCTACGTGTTGCGTACAATCCTCTGTTTTTTTTGCCCTGATGTACGTAAAACGTAATATTCTCTGATTGGTTCATCGGGTCTACATATTACGCCTGTATATTAAGTAATCCACACAAAACAACTTTACAGATTTTGAAATTTTGTCCACACAAAAGATGCACCTTATTAAAAGGTGTACCTTTGTTTTTTTGAGGAAATTAGAGGCTTTTAAGTGCACCTTATGGTGCGGAAAATACGGTACATTAAAATTCTAGATCCCATGCTTCTTCCAGTATCTGATATCAGACAGACAGACAAATATTCATATGCTGGAGAACAGTAGATAATTCTAGACTAAAAGTTGATGTTGATCAGTTATCAAACAAACGCAAGTTCCGTTATGTAACATACATGGTAGTTCCAAACTTTTACATGTGTTTCCCCCCCCCTCACCCTTAGGTCTACTTGGCAGAATGGAAGGGACAAAAGGTTGCTGTGTCCAAACTATCGTCTCTGAATTACTTTCAGGATTTTCTCCACGGATTCTTGATGTTAAAGGCATTGCAGGGTCCCCTGGTGGTACAGTTGGTAGGGTTTTGCCTTGAAGACCATACCTTTGTCACCGAGTACCATCCACTGGGCTCACTTCTCAATTTGAACGCAGTTCTGGCCCAGGAGCAGCAAAAACATCGCAACATTTGGCAGACACGGCTGTTGTTGGCGATAGACTACGTCTCCATCCTCCATTACCTCCACAACAGTCCAGCTGGTCTGAGGGTAATGTGTGATTCCAACACCCTGGAGAAAACTCTCTCCCAGTTTCTGCTCACAAATGACTTTCACCTGGTGGTGAATGACCTGGATGCACTGCCTGAAGTGGACTTATCCAGCGGCTTGCGGGTCAAATGTGGCCACAGGGAGCTTAGTGGCGATTTTGTGGCTCCTGAGCAGCTATGGCCTTTCAGTAATATAGGGAAGCCTTTTTCAGATGATCTCATGCATGAGTATGATGAAAAGACAGATATCTGGAAGATCCCAGATGTGGTACAGTTCCTGATAGGAAGAGTGGCTGGAGTGGATTTGATCCACTTCCATCTTTTTCAAATTCACAAGGCATGTAAAGCAGAAAACCCTAAACTCCGTCCATCAGCCCTAGACGTGGTGACGGTTTACAAGGCAGTTTACAGCAACATGGCCAGAGACAGTGCTGGGCTCAGAGAAATGCTTTAACATCTCATTCTAAAACTAATGCAGGTACACCTATTAACACGTTATCATGCCAGAGACTAAACTTTGATGCATAAGTGACTTAGCCCTACATTCTTCCATAAGTGGGTAAAAAATGACCCATATCAGAATTCATGCGTTTCATGCCATTTTTTGCCATTTTGCTTAAGAATAATCATACGTATAACATTCAGTATTATATTTACATTATGTACACAATGATTTCATGTTTATTTTTCACTTTTTGACATTTTTGAAAAAGAAAAATGTGGAACAACAATAGAACAATAGAACGATAGAACAACAATAGAAAAACTGAACTGTGTGCATGTGTGTGCGTCTGTGTGTGTGTTTTGCTTCATGTTCTCATCACTGCCTGCAGTTCAGGCAAACTATCATCTTCTGGTTGTGCTTATTGCGCACAGGTACATGGCATTTCCCACACCTATTGCTGACCTTGCGGTCTTTTTGCTTGGGCAGAGCTGACACCTCTTCCTCTTTTGTTGGCCCAGGCTGCTACTTTCTGGCTGGGTTGTGGGTTTTGTCATCCCACATCTTTCCATTGCGTCTATAGTTGGGGTTTGTAGCTGGGGGCAGCGTACCAGCCGACTCCTCATATGTGGTGTGACAAGCTCCTTCGACAGCTCTTTGAGGGAGAGCCCTCGTGCATAGGTGATGCCACTCTTGAATTCAGGATGTTGCGCTGTGAAGGTGTAGGCATTCAGGGTGGCGATGTCCATCATGTTATACCACAGCACCATGGGCCACCTCTGTGTTTGGCGCTTGCAGGTGTATGTGCCAACCATCTGGTCCAGGGTGTCGACACCTCCTTTTGTCGTGTTGTAAAATGTGATGACTTCAGGGTTTTTCTTCACATTACTTTCATCCACTGCTTTGTCGTGGTGCATCGTGCTCAGGAGCACAACAGCTTTCTTTCTGACATAGCTGACCGTGGTAAGATTGCAGTTGAAACCAAAACTCTGTGCTGGACTTGGAAGGCTTCATCTGTCGGCAATTGAACAAAACCAAGTCCCATACATAACAAAAGGCTGCCATGTGATCTGTTTCCAACCGGAAGGCTCTGGTCCTTTTATCATCAAAGCGCAAGGTATGGCGAATGTCTTCAAATCTCCCGAAAGACATTGTGGCCTTGTACATGGGATTATTTTGAGGACTTCCAAATAGTTCACGGACTGAAAACATCCCAGTTCTTCTCACTTCCTGCAAGCAGAGTCAATCCTATGCAGGCCGTGAATTCGTTTTTGCTGATATTTTTCCAATTTTTTTCCTCTAGCTGTTGCAACTCTCCGTCCTTCCAGGTTTGTGCACTTCATCTCCTCTTGTATTATATCATTCTTTTTCATTCATTTTCTGAACCGCTTTGTCCCCACGGGGGTCGCGGGCGTGCTAGAGCCTATCCCAGCCGTCATCGGGCAGCAGGCGGGGGACACCCTGAACTGGTTGCCAGCCAATTGCAGGGCACACAGAGACAAACAACCATCCGCACTCACACTCACACCTAGGGGCAATTTGGAGTGCTCAATCGGCCTACCAAGCATGTTTTTAGGATGTGTGAGGAAACCGGAGTGCCTGGAGAAAGCCCACGCGGGCTCAGGGAGAACATGCAAACTCCACACAGGGAGGGCCGGAGGTGGAATAATTGTATTATATCATCAGTGATAATGAGCTCCCATGCGTCTCTTGGTGAGATAGTGGTGCAGACTCGGAGTCCAACCCCATTACTGCCTCTCGATCTTCATCATCATACAGCATCTGTAGGGCCACTTTCAGCTGTGTATCCAGTAGTCATGATAGAGGCTGAGGAAATATAGGAAAAATGTTCTCAATATACTCAGTAGCTAAATAAATGCGCGCACGCACGCACACACACACACTATATATAGAATAAGGTTAGCAAACAGTTAGCTATGAAGTGTAAGCTACTAATATAATTTCTTGAAGAATAACATACTCTTTCACACAACAATCATGAATAGCAAGCACTTGTGCACGCGCGCGCACGTAATCATGAAAAGCAAGTGCACGTGCACACGCGCAGACACGCAAACACAATCCTAATTTGGTCATAAAGAATAACAGTCATTGAAGACACAAAAAAATATATGTGTTAGGATACGGATTTTTAGCTATTGATCTGACTCCAAATTGCGATCAACACTTAACACAAGTTGCTATGTCCCAATCCACACACTGGCGCATCTAACAATTTTGCGAGTTCGTTCCGTCAAAGAGAAGACCAGTAGATCAATCAGACCAAATTTACCAATTGTTTATTCCTAACAAAGCGCACTAATACAGGCCTGGGTCCCGGGTCCCTCACACTAAAACGCGTGCGTTTTTGTGACCACCAAAAGATGACACATTCTTCCGGGTTGCCCAGTTTTAAAGAAACACAATATGAATATTAAAACATGCAAAACATTGTGTGAAGATTGGTCGATGGCCATCTCCTCCCCGTTGAGGTGTCATCACTCTGGTCAGGGGGTTGGGTTTTTTCCTCTCGAAGCCCAACCACCTGGACGTGGTGTTGTTCTTTGTTCTCGTTCCTCACCGACCTTGAGGTGTTATCGTCCGGTACTCCCCTCGTCCCGTACCGTCCAGTACTCTTTTCGTCTGGTACTCCCTTCCTGGGCCTCCCTGTTCCACAACTCTTAGAAGAAAACAAGTTCATGCAGTGTGCCTGCACATTCCTCACCCCCTACCAATCCACATGAGCACTCCAATACTAGATATTATATTGATATGATTATATGTTTCACACAACCTTAAAAAATATGTTTGCAAACTGCTGAAAGCACATTTCCCTTTATTCCCTCTCATCACCTCATTTACAAGGTCATCACCCGTTACTCTAGCAAACAGCTACCAGCGCGCTATCGGTCCTTCCTTCCCCCCGCGGCTCATGTTGAGTCACCAGGGTATATTGGCCTATCGGTGGCAACGGGCAAACGGTTTTCTCGATCAACTGGACAGTGAGTGATCTAATACATGGAATACAACAACAACCGCATAACATCATAATTGTAGCAAAAATAGCCACAGCAACAAGCACAGACTTGATGAGCCCTTTCCAGTTTCCGAACGTTTTCATCCAATCAGACCAAATATCGGTGTGTACACCCAAAATATCTTTCATCTTTTTGTTCAGTGTTTTTAGTCCTTCCAACGCCTTGGTAAGTCGTCCCCTTGGTGCCGTGTTGTTTGGGATGAAAGTACAACATGCATCATCAAACAGTCCACACACACCATGTTCCTTAGCCAATAGCATGTCCAACGCAATTCTATTTTGGAACGCCATTAATGACGTTGCGGCCAATTGTTCATGAACTGCGGCAAACAATTCAGCTGTATAATTACCCAGTCGTTGGACATTGTAATGAACGTAATTAATACGGTCTACATTTTTATTGGGGGTGATCCATAGGAAGATACTTTCGAATCCCGAGGCCACTTGATTAACAAGTTTATACTCATCTGGTACACCTCGGGGCACTCCTATAGCGTCAATATATGTTGGATCGTCGTCGCTCAACCACGGGGCAAAACGTCTCTTATGGCTCGCTTCAGGAGCTCCGCCAATGGGGACTCCAGGTCCCAATTGAGATTCTGTATTTCAATGGGGACAACCACCACAGGCATTATCAAAGACACAAGGGCACAGATACCTGATGCATTATTTGGCAAGCGATCATATAATTTGTCATCACCACACCACAACCAGATGTCTGCACGAGAGAGAGGAGAGGTTACAGTCAGTGACAAATTGAATTTGCACCATGTGGAATCTATTGTCCCAATACTTATGCCGGTTCCATTTAACTTTAAACATGTCATATTTTGTTGAGTCACATGGTTGTCAAAAACGGGCTTTCTTTTTTAGTGAATAATTGTATGCCGTGACTCTTCAATGCCCTCTCAACCGAGGACAAACCAAACTCATTCCCTAAGCATTGAAAAACCATAAATAAAATAAACAACCATATTTTTCCATATGTTAACTTCTTTTGTCCATGACATGAAGCAACTACAAACCGTCCATCCTCTTTACCTTGGTGAATACATGTCCCTTCTCTGTCTGGTGGTGCTAAATCCAATAATTCCCTTACCTGTTCAATTTGCTTCCTCCACACCCTTCTCTGGTACTTTTCCAATTTGTCCTGTAACGTTTGGTTTGTCTCTGTCCTATTAAACAACGTGACTTACGTTTGCCAATTTCCGCTGTCACATCTCTGTCTCAAACCTCCCTGTTCCTCTCGTGAGAGCTCTTCTGTTGTGTTCACCTCAGCTTCATAAACTACTTTTCCTCTGCATCAATATTGTCTATAGGTGGGTGAAATTTGAATCTGGGACGTTTTCTGCTGGATGGTCTCATCAATTGTCATCAATGTCCACACAAAAAGACAACTTAATAAAAATAGCACTACTAAAATTAATTCTGAAAAATCCAAAAAACCTTTCGAGCCCTCCCCTTTACTCTTCCGTATTGCTGCTCCTTCTCCTTCTGCCCCCCCCCCCCCCCCCCCCCCCCTTCTTGGCCGGGTCCGAGACACGGCCAAACAGGAATACCTTCATCCTGACGGAACAAACTCTGGTGCCGGACGTGTGAGTAGTGATACCACCGGCGTCCTTTGAAGTCGAGCTGGGCCGTGTGAGAGGTCCTGGCCAAGACACGAAAGGGGCCCTTCCACCTGGGCTCCGTCCACTTTCTGGAGATGACTTGGACGTACACGTGTACATGTGAGCTGTTTCTCCACCGACACGCCTTCCTCCGCCGCAGCGGATTTCTCTCCAATCTGTGCAGAAACACTGGACACCAAAGCAGACAAATAAGACCAGTATGCTGTATGAGACAAATTTGGTACCGTAACATCCTCCGGTGGGACGAGCGTCATTGCTGGTCCCGGCATTAGACGACCTGTCATCAATTCAAACGGTGCAAATCCAGTGTGCCTGTTAACAGATTGCCGCACAGACAACAAGGCAAGCGGAATCGCTTGGAGCCAATTCATTTTCCATTTGAGCAATAATTTTGGTCAGTTTTTCCTTCAACGTCCGGTTCATTCGTTCAACTTTGCCCTGGCTCTGAGGATGGTAGACACAGCCAAATCGATGCTTCAAACCCAAAATTGATTCCACCTTGGCCAAGGCTTTGTTGTTAAAGTGTGTACCATTGTCAGAGCGGATCAGGGCCGGAAAACCATGTGTGGGGATGCAATGGGTGATCAAAGCCTTGATCACAGCAGCAGAATCTTCTTTCAAGCACGGATATGCTTCAGGCCAGCCTGAGTAAGCGTCAACCAACACAAGCAAAATGCGTTTCCCATTCACTCTTGTATACATGTCGGTGAAATCTATGATCACCTCTACTCCCGGCCACGGGGTCGGCTGAAACAGGCCGGGTTTAGGCTTCAACGTAGGACGTGCATTGAATGTCTGGCAGGACTCACAATCCGCAACGAATTTCCAGACCATGTCAGAGAGTCTGGGATGCCACCAACTTCGAAGATGGATCATCATGGCATGGGGACCCACATGGGAAGTTGTGTGTGCCTGTGACAGGACCTCCGCCATTAGCCTTCCTTCCGGAAGAGCGGGCTGGCCTGGGTTGCCATGGGTTGTTTAATTTGGTGTGCATTCTGAGACTCAGACCAGTACAAATTAGGAATGTGAGTTTTCCGCCAATCGGTCTGTTGCAACAACTGCTTGACCATTGAGCCCAATTGTCTGGCCTCGTGTCCTGGGGCAATAGCCAGCGAAATGTGTGGCACCCCTTTCTCTGTCATTTTGAACCACTGCATTTGTTCATATGTCAGTTCAGTTGCCGCTGCAACTCCCTCTTTACCAATCAAAATGCGTGATGAAGTTAAATCCCACATGTGCCCTTCAATTTCTTCAAACAAATCCGGATATACATCATCACTTTTTCGGTCATAATATAGAGTGCAATGCAAAGGATCAACAGGTGGGTGGTATGGCGCCAGTGAGCAGATCCAAGGTTTCCGCGGTAGGTAGGTCGAGAACACACCACCACCAGCAGGGGTCTCTGGCTCCAGCCTGGCCCAGTAGATGGTTGCAGTTTCTGCTTCCGTCGGTAGGGACGCCATCAGCCACTGACCATGTTGTTGTATTTGTTGTGAGCACTGGATGGTGACGCCATCTGGAAATTGAATAATCACTCCCTCTGGCCCACACAGAATTCTGGCTTCAACGGCTGACAAGTCCTTCCCATCAAATTGATCGGGGTGTCTGTGGAATGGATGTATTTGTGCCACAGTCTACACCCCGTTCGGGTAATCACAGTTTCAAGTGGTTTGGTAAAATGCAGAATTTGTGGTTTTCCCGAGAAGCCGACTAAAGTTGTTGTTTTCTTTGACAGTGAGGATACAGGAAGGGCAGTGTTTATGGATGAATAAGTTCCTCCTGTGTCCACCAGCATCTGCACAGGTTTTCCCTCCACTGTCACATGAAGCATTGACTCCGCTGGGCCACTGCTTCTCTGGCTCCCCGGGCAGCCCTATTCAAATTGTCCACACCAGAGATCATCATGTTGGTAGTACTGACCTCTGTGTGTTTGTGGCTGTTGCCAGGGCCGTTCAGCAGACGGAGCTGTTCCTGCTTGTTGCATCGGCGCCTCGGGTTGATGTGGCGGGCCTCCGGCTGGGCGGGCGGCTCCGCGCCGTCGATACTGCGGGCATTCTCTTGCCCAGTGATCGTTTCGCCGCAGACGAAGCATGCGTTGGGCGAATCAATCAATCAATCAAGTCAAGTTTATATAGTCCTAAATCACAAGCAGTCTCAAAGGGCTCTGTCCTCTGCATTTAACCCATCCCCATGTGATTTTGATCCATCCCCTGGGGGAGAGGGGAGCAGTGAGCAGCAGCGGCGCCGCGCTCGGGAATCATTTTTGGTGATCTAACCCCCCAATTCCAACCCTTAATGCTGAGTGCCAAGCAGGGAGGCAATGGGTTCCATTTTTATAGTCTTTGGTATGACCCGGCCGGGGTTTGAACCCACAACCTTCCAGTCTCAGGGCGGACACTCTACTACTAGGCCACTGAGCTGGTAAATGGGGTTTGTATGTTGCCCTGCCCGGGTAAGCAGGTGCATTCCCTCCCCGGCCTCTGTATCCGCCCCGGAACTGGCCCCTTCCGCGCCCCACCACCTGAGGAGCCTGTGACATTTGCATTTCCTTTTTCTGTGATTTAGACTGTTTAGCTTCACCATGCATTTTGCCAACTGTAATTTCAACAACTGTTTGGATAATGCGTCTGTCTCGTTATCAACTTTAGCTTGTGACTCAGTGAACATTCTGCAGTGATGCAAAAGATGACGTTTAAATCGTTCCTCGGCACAAACCAGAATGTCAGCGTATGACATTAGCTGCTTCTTCACATCTGGCGGAAGTCCATCCACCAGCGCCGTCCGGAAGAGCACCTCTGCCTTGTGCGTGAGAGTCGGATGGCGACCTGTGGTTTCAATCCAACTCTCCACACATGTTACATAATGTTGGGCAGGTGACATTTTCACATCATAAGGAAACATAGTGGGGGCCAGATCGGTGGGTTGTGGGAAAGTCATTTTAATGCTTTTAAACTACTACTGCTACTGCTACTTGTGGCAAGGGCACCTCCCTCCCCAGTCTCGCTGTGAACGCTCTTGCTGTCTCCACTTGCTCTTCACGTCTTGTCTCACTTTCTCCGTTACCCATTTTAACATCTGCGCTTCCTGTCTACGCTGCTCATCAACTTGATCAACTTTCTTCTTTAGCTCCTCGTTCTCGGCACTAAGTCTATGCCAGCTTTCTCTACCTCCTCTGCTTTTCTCACATTAACAACACTTTCTACGGGCAGTTTCTTCTGAGTGGCAAACAAAGCTGTTGCCATATTGTGCAAAGAGCGTCGCTCTTCCTCTCTCTCCCTAATGTGCTTCTTGAGCACCTTGCGCTCACGCCAGCCGGCCCCTTTCTGCTCGTCTTCTAAGGAGAGCTTTCTTTTCAGCACCTGACCCTCTTTTTGCTGCAATTGCCGTGAGAGACGTTCCATGTCCCAAGTTTTTGAAAAACCCTGAAACAATTTGTCAGCTTCCAATTTCGCGAAGACTTTTCGGTGTCTCACACGCTCCTTTGCCACTTTCTTTCTGTCAATGCCACTCACAATTTGCGCTACCACATTGCATACATTCTTTCAATCTCACTCCATTCATTCCTCTCAGCGCACACACACCTCTCATCACACACACTATCTCACTCCATTCATTCCTCTCAGCACACGCACTACTCTCATCACACACGCACGCACACGCACACACACACACACACACACACACACACACACACACACCAATTTGATTGATTTTGGATATTTTTGCGGTCTGATCTCTCACAGGAGGAACTGTTACCACCGGATGTTTTTGGGAGGCCTCACTTCTCCCAGGATCTCAAATAACCTGGCTATTTGAATATGCTCGGCAACGTACCCTTGTCCACCACGACGAAGCTAGGTCCCGGACCTATCCGTAATACGCGCAAGTCCCTGACTTTACCGTACACGTCACACACGTAAGTTCCAAACTTATTCACCGTATGTATCTTAACTTCTTGCACACTTTATTTGATCTGAACAACAGTCTCCTCTTAAATTTCCTCTTTCAATTTGCAGAATTTCGACTTATAGTAACAGGTATTCTGCTTACCTTATCAGTGATGAGCGCTCAGGGTTGAGGAGACATTGTACCAGCTTAACGTTGTGCACTTTATTCCAAACGGTTCGCCGACCGAGAGACAGCGTCCCAGACGCTGTCCGGTGTCCTGGATACAGACCACGAGTTGCCAATTACCCTTCTCTTGACATCACGTCGGGGTCACCAAGAAATTGTTAGGATACGGATTTTTAGCTATTGATCTGACTCCAAATTGCGATCAATACTTAACACAAGTTGCTATGTCCCAATCCACACACTGGCGCACCTAACAATTTTGCGAGTTCGTTCTGTCAAAGAGAAGACCAGCAGATCAATCAGACCAAATTTACCAATTGTTTATTCCTAACAAAGCGCACTAATACAGGCCTGGGTCCCGGGTCCCTCACACTAAAACTCGTGCGTTTTTGTGACCACCGAAAGACGACACATTCTACCGGGTTGCCCAGTTTTAAAGAAACACAATATGAATATTAAAACATGCAAAACATTGTGTGAAGATTGGTCGATGGCCATCTCCTCCCCGTTGAGGTGTCATCACTCTGGTCAGGGGGTTGGGTTTTTTCCTCTCGAAGCCCAACCACCTGGACGTGGTGTTGTTCTTTGTTCTCGTTCCTCACCGACCTTGAGGTGTTATCGTCCGGTACTCCCCTCGTCCCGTACCGTCCTGTACTCTTTTCGTCTGGTACTCCCTTCCTGGGCCTCCCTGTTCCACAACTCTTAGAAGAAAACAAGTTCATGCAGTGTGCCTGCATATTCCTCACCCCCTACCAATCCACATGAGCACTCCAATACTAGATATTATATTGATATGATTATATGTTTCACACAACCTTAAAAAATATGTTTGCAAACTGCTAAAAGCACATTTCCCTTTATATGAGAGAATATTTACATGTATCAGCTTATGCTATGTAAAATATCTTCGTAAGGAGTGCCACTTCTCATACAGATTTTGTGGTCCACGGTAGATTTACTCCTGACAACCACAGTTGATGAGGAACAAAGTTTCCCATTGGATTCCATAGAAAATGCATGTGGGTCATTTTGGCGTCATCTTCAGGTTAAACACTGCTGCGCATGTGTATCTGATTTGAGTTGCAAGGATTTTTGACGTATCTGTTTAACATTGATTGTCATAGACTACATTTACATGTAGTCGATATTTGGGTTAAAATCAGAATTTGGGTTTCTGAAATGATTGAAATAACCTGTTTACATGTCTCAACAGAGAGTTACGTTTACTCATTGAACCTGCGACCCACATCGATGTCACGGCGCAAATAGACGTCATTTCCGCTTTTTACTTGTGACTCGGCACGGAAATAAAGAAACGGGTTTCTCACATCGCTCCTAAAGTGTGCTTTTCTGCCAGTTTTCGAGCTCCACCGTGATTGTTCTTTGGCTTTGACTGACTTCGACTCGATCTGTCCTTTTATGCAAACTTATCATCCTGCGTGGTGGTTCGCTGGGGCACTGGTTAGCATGTCCGCCTCACAGTTTGGAGGGTGCGGGTTCGATTCCGCCTCCGGTCCTTCTTGTGTGGAGTTTGCATGTTCTCCCCATTCTTGCGTGGGTTTTCTCTGGGATTTTCGGGCTCATTTAAGTAGACGAACAACTATTTGCACTCACACATAAAGACATTGGAGCGGTCAATCTGCCCACCATTCGTGATTTTGGAATGTGGGAGGAAAGTGGAGTACCTGGAGGATTATCCTCAAACAATTTTTACATCTACATGACTTTTTTTTTTAACCTCATCTAAGAATACCGTGGCCGATCTGTTCATTTTAAAAAACAAATGTAACACTTAAAAATGGAGTATGTAAGGCAAAGTAGCTTTATTTATATACTGTAGCACATTTAATACACAAGCCAATCAAACGTTACACACAACATCTACTAAAAGCATTCACCAACAGAACAATAATATTCAGAAACAAAGGAGAGAAAACAAAAGTTGTTTACCAATATTACTAAAAAATGTACAATGACAACATTTAAACCCCAAAGAAATGCTCCCAACTCACTAACACTCATGCTCGGAGGCACGCAAAAAGCAGCTACATTACATTGCTTGCATGACATGCTCATGGTTTGATGTTGGGTTTTTTGGGTAATAGTATACAATCAAGTAAAGCAAGAGAGGTGATCGATGGAAACGGTCACTTCTGCTCCATTGTTTGTAGCAACTGCAACTGTCTGCACCTCAAACACCACCTTTATATCACTTACATCAGGGGTGTCAAACTCATTTGTGTCGGGGGCCACATCATAGTCATAGCTTCCTTCGGAGGGTCATTTTGACCGTCAACACCTTATATACAGTATAGGCTACACACCAAAGTGTCTTAACGTGAAGAAATTGACAATAAAGCAGACTTTGACAAGTTTTGAAATCATAGACTAGTAAAAACTAGTAAAAAATAAAATAAAAAGATGAATAGTAATACAAATTGATATCAATTTCAAATTTTTTTCAAAGTGAATACAATTTCTAATTTTAGTATTGACACATGTAGTTCATTCCCAATTTGTCTTTGCGGGCCACATGAAATGATGTGGCGGGCCATAACTGGCCCCGAGCCTTGAGTTTGACACCTGTGATTTACATGAAGTCGAGAGCTTTAAAATTCCTTCTTTTTAACTTTCTTTGTTAACTGGAGTCAAATAAATGACCATCAAGCTTTGAAGGTCTACTTTGCCAGACCTCCATATCCTCCACAAGCCCCCCCCCCCTTCTGTACAGTATAATACAGTATTCTACTGACGTTTAACATACTGTGTTATTTATTTATTTTCTCAATCATTGCAAACTTTACCTTCACGCTCAACAGTTTGCCCACTACATGTCTAATTGTGAAAAAGCTGGGGCCCATTTCTTTGGTGGTGTGGTATGAGATGTTTTGTAAAATGTAATATGTGCATTAGATATTAACTGAAAAAACAGTTTCTTAGCTGTGTATGTTGTTGTTTAGTTGTATCCCATAAAAGATTTACTTTTATTTTAACAAATGTGCAATTGCACATTGGTGATTGATTCATGATGTTAGACATCAGAACTACTGATTTAGTTCTGTGCATGCAGTCTGTCTAATCCAAATCCTTGGTATGCAATTACTGTTTTGTTGTCATATACCGTAAAACCCCAAACAAGAACGAGTATATAAACTAGCTAAGGTTGGTGTTTGTCTCTTTTGGCTTTGAATTACATAGTTTGTTTGGCTTGTTAAATAACTGGCATTTTACGCAGCCAATAATAATGGTCCATATTGAATAACTGCAACACATCCAACCAATGGAATCGTGAGGGGGCGGGATTCATGGGCTAGCTAACGTACGCTCGTTAGTAGGAAGAAGAAGCCGATTCTGGAAGCCATTACGTTGCGCATATCAATTGAGTACTATTTTTGCGTACAGTACGCAAACTACTTGTCCAAAACTCGAACTTTATGCAATTATGGTCTCGGTCGCAAAAAAGAGAAAAATGAATTTCTCGGAGAGAGAGGTTGAAATTATTGTGGAAGAAATAGAGAAACAAAAGCACACATTGGTTAACCACTTCAATGCTGGAGTCTCCCACATGGCAAAGAACAACGCATGGTTGGAGATCCTCAGAAAGGTGAACGCTGTCACAACATGTCCGCGAGAGTTGCCTGAGGTCAAGAAAAAGTGGTCCGATATGAAGACGGAGGTTCGAAGAAAAGTGGCCCAGGCGCGGGCTGCGATAGAAGGCACGTCCACCGACTGCACTCCCGTTCCCGTCCTTCTCACTGCCATGCAGCAGAGGATCTGTAACCTCCTGGGAGAAGCCACCATCATCAGTTTACCTGCAGGAGACTCGGATGCTGAGATCACTTTGCCTGTCACGGCAAACTCCACCACCGTCACACTCACAGAGAGTAAGTTGGCAAATGTTTGCATACCCAAGGGTCGTTGCAGCCTTATTTTCTGAACGCTATTATAGGTGTAGATGAGTAGATGTGCTGTGGTTTTTTTTTGGGGGGGGGACTGAATTATATCATGACTTAATGATGGTGAGCAAATAAAAATAACAATACTTTAGTAGGCCTACTGTGCCAAAGTCCCAGTTTTACACAAAAATAGGATTTATGTAATGCATTTGTCACTTTCTCGTAGCTTACCATTTAAGACTCTCCATAAATTGTATCATAAGTTTTTGCTCACGTGTTATTTGGACAGCTGTTTACCTTTAGATTACACAATACACGAATGATCATCATCTAAGTACGTCAACATCGAACTTTTTTGAAGAGCAAAGTAAAGTTAACAACCTTAACACCTGACCCAGATGGCTTCCTGCTTGACAGTCTGTGCTGAGCATCTGGCACCCACCTTTGTATGGATCTTCAACCGCTCCCTGGAGCTGTGTGAGGTGCCCTCGTGCTTCAAGAGCTCCACCAGCGTTCCAGTGGCCAAGAAGCCCGCCATCACAGGATTGAATGACTACAGACCTGTCGCTCTGACATCTGTGGTCATGAAATCTTTCGAGAGGTTGGTGCTGAACCACCTAAGGATGTCACGGGCCCCCTGCTTGACCCCTCCAGTTTGCCTACTGGGCAAACAGGTCGGTGGATGATGCGGTCAACATGGGACTGCACTACATCCTGCACCACCTGGACACCCCAGGAACGTACGCCAGGATCCCGTTTGTGAATTTGAGCTCGGCGTTCAACACCATTGCTCCTGACATCCTCCAACAGAAGCTCATCCAGCACGCGGTGCCTGCCTCCACCTATCAGTGGATCACCAGCTTCCTGACCAACAGGAGATAGCGTGTGAGGCTGGGGAGCATCACATCTGACACCCGGACCACCGATACTGCCGTCCCTCAGGGGTGCGTCCTCTCCCCACTGCTCTTCTCTCTCTACACCAACGATTTCTCCTCAAGTGACTCTCGTGTGAAGCTCCTGAAGTATGGAGACGACACCACTCTCATCGGACTGATCCGGGACGGTGATGAGACTGTGTACAGACAGGTGGAGTGGCTGGTCCACTGGTGCAGCCAAAATCACCTGGAGCTGAACCTGCTCAAGACCGTGAAGATGACAGTGGACTTCAGGCGAGACCCTTCACCACTTTCACCCCTCATATCCACAGTAATACGATACTCTCCTCAGACACCTTCAAGTTCCTGGGAACCACAATCTCTCGGGACCTGAAATAGACCGGCCACATAGACTTTGTCCGGAAGAAGGCCCAGCAGAGGCTGTACTTCCTGAGACAGCTCAAGAAGTTCAACCTGCCGCGGGAGCTCCTGAAGACCTTCTACACTGCCATCATCCAGTCTGTCCTCTGCACCTCCATCACTGTCTGGTTTGGATCGGCCTCCAAACAAGACAAGCACAGACTGCAACGGATAATCGTGACTGCAGAAAAGATCATTGGAATCAACCTCCCATCTATCCAAGACTTGTACCTGTCCAGGACCAGGAAACGTGCAAGCAACATCTCTACAGACCCTTCTCACCCAGGTTACAGTCTGTTCGAACTACTCCCCTCCGGACAGCGTTATAGAGCCCTGTACGCCAAAACCAGCAGGCACAGAGACAGCTTCTTCCCCCAGGCTGTTGCCCTGATGAACTCACACCACTCTTAGAGTCTCAGAGTCATTGCTGTGCGATAACATCCTGCTCTCGATGCTTTATTTTTGAATTGTGTATATTATGTGTACTATGTGTCCACTCTGCATCCATTGCAGCCTGGTCATCCTGGAAGAGGGACTCTCCCATCTGTGGTCTCCTCTCAAGGTTTCTCATTTTTCTCCCTAGTTGGAGTTCTGAGTTTTTCCTTGCCCTCCTGGGAGTTTAAGATCAGGGGATGTTTGAGAATATTTGTCATTTTTCACATGTCCTGAGTGTTGTTAGTCACCTAAATGTTGAACAGAGATTGTGATGTACCAGAGTAAAATTCCTTGTTTGGCACGCTCAAACATGGCGAATAAAAACTCTTGAATCTTGAACAGAGTTTGGCATACAAACGTTAGCCCGGAGCATTTTGTAAACATCCATAAAAACATTTTTAGTCTCCCATGCATTGAGTAATTTGACAAATCACTGATACAAACTTGTAACATAATTGCAGTAGAGAAAACAAATAAATAAAAAAGTCAATATCACATTAATTATAAAGTAATTTTTTATTCGATTACATTCTTCCACATTAATTTACGAAAGGCCAACTCAGACTTGTCTTCGTGGCAATAGCCACTTTTACCCATGAGAGGAGAGTCAAAATGCATGTTCCATCACGCCAAAATATTTTGTGTGTGTGTGTGTGTGTGTGTGTGTGCGTGTGCGCGCGCCCGCGGGTCTGTGTTGTGATTTATGATGACATTGATACTGTATTTATACAGTTACCATCTTTAGATGGTTAGTTGTTAATGAAATCATCGTATCTTTGTAGCCTAAGGGAATCTGGACGAATGGATGTTACTTTTATTCTGTGTTTTCACGTTTTTATTTTATTTCATTTTTCAAGGAGTTGTCACTTTATTGTGATAATTTCTTTACTCTCCTCTTTCTATTTTAGCTCTTCCAGCAGTTTCTGTAACTGTTTGTCATGAAGCAAAAACACTGAATGGTAAGTGTATTTTTGCTTCTGTTATATGTATGCCCCTGTATTTTTTTATATTATTGTATATTTATATTTTTATATGTACATGGGACTCATTTGTAGCCATAGGCTAATTTTAAATTGTCCCCAAGCAAATCACAGAAACAGCATACAAAAAATAATTAGTCTGCTTAAAACAAGCAAACAAAAAACCGCGTAAACTAGCAGAATGTTTGTTGTTTCCAAGCTGGTCTTGCTGGTTTTACCAACAACCAGTAGGGTAACAATAACATGTGTGTCTTCGCTCTGTGGATTTGGCTCAGCAAGCCGAGGTTTGGCTGTTCAAATCTTGGCTGTTTTGTATTAGTTTTGCTGCCCCTGACTAGTGACACCAGCAAGATTAGCATGAAAACCAAACAAAACCATCCTGATCTATACTGTTTCTGCCAAGCAAATTGTAGCAATTTTTATTCACCCACAGAGTAGCTTCCATATATTACTGTACTGAATACCTTGATTTTGATTTGAATGGTTTATTTCGGCAAGTACATAAACACACTTATTACAGATTCATTTCACATTTGTCTGACATGACATTAACAATTGAACAGATTATTGTGCATAAGATGACTTGCACAACAAAATTACGCTGGCATGTTTTGGAGAGAACCACCATTAGACTGAAAATCAACTAATACACCGTAAGATCAGCAACTTTATAAAAGGTGTTACCGTAATTTTCGGACTATAAGTCGCGGTTTTTGTCATAGTTTGGGTGGGGGGGTTATGTGATTTTTTTTTCACAAATTTTCAAAATTCAAAAATCCGCAATGTAGTGAAACCGCGAAAAACGAACCGCGATGTTGCAAGGGATTACTGTCATTTGAACTCCAAGTGACGTCACAACGTGCCGCGCGGTTGTTTACATCAAGGCCAAAGGATTCGATCACGGGATGACGAAGATGATGAAGGGCCCCACGTACTACCGGCATCATTAGCGGCTTTGTTTGTAAGTGACACGAAGGACGAAGAGTTTGAAGGATTTAATGATTTGGAGTGACACAGAAGGCTATTATGGCTTTTACTCACGCCCGGTACTTCTCGACGGGAGCTCTCTTTCACCTCCGTGGATCCGAAATCGGGGGCCGGCGTTTGGCCGGGTGGCTGTCCGGGGATGGTGGATGGTGCCCGGACATGGCTTTTACGCACGCCCGGTCCTATTTATGGAGCTCTCTTCCACCTCCGTGGATGGAAGTCGGGGGCCGGCGCTCGGCCAGGTGGCTGTCCGGGGACGGTGGATGGGGCTCGGACATGGCTTTTACCCACGCCGGTCCTATTTATGGATCTCTCTTCCACCTCCGTGGCTGGAAGTTCAGTCGTTGTTGGCTCGTTGAACTCTTGTTTTGTTAAATAAAGAGCCGTTTACCAAACCCACGTCTTTCCTGGTACTTTGTTAATGCTACAATATAGTTATATACTAGATCTCTGCAGCGCACGCGCGGCGTTGTTTACATAAAGAACGAGGAATTTGATCGATGGATTTAATGATTTGGAGTGACACAGATGGTTTGAAAATGTTGTTTTAATATGATAGTTATTTGAAATATACTTTATATATCATTATATGGGTTTGTGGAATAATTAGAAATGCAACTTACAACGGGTCCGACGTCAGCATACGCGCCGCGCATACGCGGCGCACGGCATTGTTTACATAAAGCACGATCGATAGATTTAATGAATTGGAGTGACATCGATGGTTTGATCGTGTTATTTATGTAATACTTACTTGAATAACTCTGAATGTTACGTCAGGCACGTTCTCAGCTCCTCGTTTGTGTATATGTCACATTAGCATACCGTATCGTTTAGCCTGTTGTTGCTGGTTCATGTCTGTTTTTGGTGTTGGATTTTGACAAATAAATTGCCCCAAAAGTGCGACTTATACTCCGGTGCGACTTATATTGTGCATTTTATGGCGGGTGCGACTTGTACTCCGGAGCGATTTATAGTCCAAAAATTACAGTAAATGTGGGCTTATTGTGCTAACCGTAGGTTCCTTGTACATATATGCAAACATCCACGAGACCTCTAACAAAACATTTGCCGTATGAAGAAATCAATAGAAATCTTTTTTGGAAGTTGTGCAGTTGCTCAAACATTTGGAGTGAGGTTCAATTATTATAGAATTAAAGATCACCAAATGGAAAAACACTTTTAAATGTGGTATTGTTTCCACATTTTGCTACTCTACTACTTTTAAGTGGGAAAAAAAACACCTCCCCTAACTAAGATGAGAAAAAGATCATCTTTATTTGCTTTGTTTTCCAGCTGAAACAGCTTACCATGCATTAGAAGATGGAGGCGTAGTGGAGTACTGCACCACAACCGTAACCGATTCAACCCCTGCTGTGGTTGCAACGGTTGAGGGTCCAGTGGAGGTGTTGGCATCATCCTCAGCTTCCTCGCCACCGCCACCTCAGGCTCAGGCTCATGCTAAACCCCAAGAGTTGAAGAGCCGCATTGCCCTCAATTCAGCTCGTCTTCTACAGGAGCAGAGAGTCACCAATGTCCATATCCGACAGATTGCCCAGCACCTGGAGGGTCAGAACCAGTTGCTACAGATGATGCGTCACTCTCAGGAGGCCCAGGCATTTGCACAGGAGCGCCAAGCCCAGGCCTTGGAAGGAACTCAAGCTGCACTGCTGGCACTGGTGCAAATGCTCAGGCCAGCTTTAAAGGACCTCCGCAAATTCCTACTGAGTGGGACTGAGGTCACAAACTTGCACAGCGCAGCAGCAGGAGTGACACCTGATGGAGCATTCATAGAGGAACAGAGCAAGCCAGCGACACCACCACCTGCTCCCCAGCACACAGAGGAAACACAATAGAATCCTTAATTTGGTTGGCACCACAAAACTGACTTCACATTCTCCTGAGAAATCCCTACACAGAGACTTACACGAGCCTTGAAAACATTTTATAAGTTGCCTTTGGAAGCGCAAATGTATGATTTTAGCTTTGCATTAACATCAGAGGGCTATTCCAAAAAGCAGGTTCAACATACTCTGAGTCTATCCCTGAACTCTGAGTTGACTTACTCTGCTATGGGAGACTCTGGCTATTCGGTTCCAGTTAGTTCAATCAACTCTGAGTATGTTCACCTGGTATGATGCGCGTGCGCAATTCCTATAAAAAGCCATTATCAATCGAGCCCTGATACCACGAGTCACCATGACAACTGAGGAAAAACAGATTATTATTTACTTTATTGGTCCTTATGTAGGCCTATGGCGAGTATGAACGTATTTTTTTGCCGCAAGTCTAATACGACTGCAGCAGCGAAGAAGAGAGAGACGTCATGGAAGGAGATGCACAAGTTTGACTGAACTATTTCATTGATGTAACATCTAACTATAAGATTGTAGCATAGCCTATAGTTATGAATTTAAGTAGGAATGAAATCTTATTTTCATTTCGGTACAATTCAACAGGAGAAAGAAATGACTTGGAAGTGGCTCAAAATAAAACATAAAAACATTAATCAAATAGGTAAAGCATGTTTTGCTCGGCTGGGATTGCACCTCACTTTGATTTTTATTTTATTGTTTTAATTGGACTCATTCTATTAAACAAGGTCAGTATTAATGAAAACTAAAACATTCATTTAGTGGCTACTTCAAATATTTTAAACCCCAAACAAAATGTTTTCCAACGTCCTCTCAGTTAATTCTACACGTGGATTAATACTTGACACAAATGCATTTATGTTTTATACCTATTATAGTCATTTAAAATGTGACACTGGAGTCTACACCAACATTCATTAAAATACTATTTTAAAACAAATGCTGATTTCTGCTCAGCGAACAGAAAAAAGTAATGCTCTGCTTCCCCGACATTATAAAGAAAATGCCGTTTGTAGAAAAAACAGTGCTAAAAGTTGCACTGATGTAAGTGCTCGTTCGGGGTGATGATGGTACTCATGATGCCCACACACAAGACAGGCGAGTGTACTACTACACCATCAGGCATCCCACGGCTAGTGAAGGTTGAGATAAATTATACTGTTCAAAGAAAGCAGTAGCGCTTGAAAAGATATTCTAGAAATGATGAAACATGTAATCTGGGTCGGAAGATTGTCTCACGACGTAAAGAGTTTCAAATTATTACGGCTTCCATGTCGATCAGATTTTGAATTAACGGCCAATCCATGATTAACTGCTTTCTTTGGGTGGGAGGAGAAACTCTGGGTCTCACAGTAAACCTGCCAGCGAGCAGGTTATGTTCACAGAGTAAGTTACCACAGTAACTGACCCAGAGTTTAAGTTACCTCTCTTTCTGGAACGGATAACTGAGTTTCCCTCGTTTCCGTGGTAACATACTCAGAGTTTTCACATAACCCGCTTTCTATAATACTCCCCAGATGACTGTGACTTTGGATTTGAAATGACATTTTTATGTCGAATACCACTGGTCATCTCCAACAAGTCTCTTTACATGTTCATTAGTCACGAACAAACAATGAGAGGGAATCAATTTTGAATGTATACACTGTGAATGTATACACTGTGATCAGTAGCTAAGCAGGTCTTGCATTGTTTTTATTTTTCAATTTTAAAGAGAATTTGATGAAAAAGTGATTGAAAATGTCTTATAATATGCTGTTACATGGGTTACATTATGACATACAGTAAATCTCTGAAAATGAGTCCACAAATGGTTTTTAAAATGCCTTCTATATTGCATATCAAATAGGGTTGCTGTGCAGTAGCCTAACCCATCCGATTTTGGGCAAGAGGTGGGGTACCAGTACTCCCTGAACTGGTTGCCATACAACAGTAACAGTAACATACTTACCTAAGAACAATTTAGAGGCTTTAAAAAACTTACTACGCATGTTTTAGGAATGTGGGAGAAAGAGAACCCCACACAACACAGGGAGTCATGACAAGCACCACACAGGAAGGCTAGAACTGGATTTGTACCTCAAGCCAAAAGTGAGGCAAATGGACTGCAATATATAATTAGTCATTGCAATAATATTTTTAATTCCTATCATCTATTACCTATTACTGGAGCTCCAGGAAAGAAAATTAAATTGTATAATTTTTGGAGTGAGATTAAGCGAAGTTGGCCATTACAATAGGTGCCATTGGCTTCTGGACATAGTGAACTTCTGCTTTGGGCCATTGGGATTGCACATGCATTTATTTTCATAAATTTCCAACTCTACCATAGGTACTCAAATAACATTATGTATCGCTGGAGACCGACATCATTTGCCCATACACAAGAAAATAAAAACGCATGTGCAGCATTAATGTCATGATTTTGCGGTTAATTTGGTATTGAAATCAGCGATTGCTATTCGGGCCTCTCCTCGAACAACTTTTGCACGCGTAGCAGTACATTGACTTTATGGACAGTCCCTAAACTCCCCGTGATACGTTCATGAACCGCCCTGGCCGTCAAGTGTTGCGGAGGGAAAAGGTCGTCTCGAGTCGAGCATTGGGACCGACAAACCACCAAGTAGTAGTTGTCCTCAGCGGTGCCCACCTGCGAGAAAATCACCGACTGTGGAGCAGCAACCCGCCAGAACGGTGAGATTTCGTCGTCATTTTTCAAACGAGTCGAGTGGCTGTGTTTGCGTGGCAGCTGTTTTTAAGATACTCCGAACCAACCAAACCGTTTAATTTTACGCCTCTTCTGCAAAACCAAATCCGTGGAAGAACTAACAAGTGCAACGCCCCAAATGAATTGCGTTGTTCCAGTTTTTTTTGTCCTGAGCTAAACCACAAATTAGTATTTGCGTTATTGCTTCTTTTAAATTTCAGATGCTCAGTATGCTGTGTGTAGTAAGTGTATTTATTCTTATATTTCAGGTTATTTGCAGATGCAGAACCCAAAAGCAAAGGAATTTGAAGCGCCGCTGTGACGCCTAACACAATAATCTCTCATTTTCTGGATTTTTTTTTTTTTTAATGCCAAGACAAGCACGCACTCCAGTACCAGAGAACAATGTCTTTTTTGATGAAAAAGAAGAAGTTCAAGTTTCAAGTGCATTTTACACTAGAGGAGCTTACGGCAGTACCTGTTGTCAACGGAGTGCTGTTCTGTAAAATCCGGTTGATCGATGGTGGGGACTTTGCCATTTTGTCATCCAGGTATATAAACACACCTTTACAGTACACAAAAACGCACTCAGGTCAGGGCTAGTGTTGACTTTGTTCTTAGCAGGGTGGTGTTCTATACTGTTGCTGCAACTCTTTTCTTTATCTTTATTTTTTAACAAAGGAGAAAGTCGCAGATGTCTCTGCATGTGGTTCAGTTAACCTTTACACTCAGGGGTGTTCACCTTTTTGTTTCCTGGTAAAGTTGCCTTAACTCTAGCTTTGGCTTTGAGTCATTCTGTTGCAGCATGTTGGTAGCAATCGGGATGTCAAAAAGGCCCACTGGGCAAAGCTGCTACAGTAGTTTACAGCAATAAGCGTCATGAGAGCAGTTGTCTGGATTTCCATTATTGTCTATTGTTTATTGGTCTTGTCTGTTCATAAAGTCAAGTTTGAGAAAGTGCTGAGTGTTAATGAAATGTACAATGAGCAATGTGAATAATGACACATTAACTACTTAAATTACAAAACAGCTGTTATTTAAAAAAAGTATTACCTTTACAGTATTAACTCGCATGTTGTAACACGGACGTGACTTTCTTTCTGATGAACTTATGTTATTTATTTTAATGGTACTCGACTTTACTTTAAAAATATATCGTGACTATTGCTCACTAAGAGCCACTCAAAGACTCGTCAGTGAAACCAAGGTGTTCCCCATGACAACAAGAACTGTTGCACAGCAAATTAAAAGGGACAGAGAGAAGTTGAAAACAATGCTTTTCCTTCCAAAACGTTTTTCAAGTATGTGTGAGACGGATTAGATTAATGTTTATTAACGTTCACCCAACTAGTACCTTAGTTTATCACTATTTGCCCGGTCAATCATATCTGACATATTTCTCTTTGCAAGAGGCCTCAGATACACTTAAACATTAACATACTGGAGAAGGGGAGAAAAAAAGAACATGCATGCACTAAATTAGGAAAGTTTTTTTGAGGATTAGATATGAATTAATTTAATAGATGTATTTCTGCAATTTTTCAGTTTTAACAACCCAACCATACTGGGGGATTCAGTCAATTTATTTCTGCAGTGTCATAACAAGCTAACCAAACTGATGGAAGTAATTAAGCTGTTCATTGATGCTGAACAGCATATTATAGGCGTCCTGTCAATATCAGAGGATCAGAAAGTATGTACAGCAGTGATGAGTTCAGCAAGGCCGTCTCTGTTGGTCGAAAGACTATCAAAATAATTTTTTGGGGGGAGGGAGGTTGTTTGACCAAATTTGCGATTGATTGTTTGACCTTCATAATTGTTTTCAAATAAAATGTGTCCTGAATGTTGTATGACACCAGCTCTGTAATGCTTAACCACACTGCAATATAGAGCATTGCTTGCCGTACAATTGTGTTTGTGAAATGATGGGTGGTAAAAAAAACAAATGTTGCAGAACCTGTTAGACTATTACTTGTCTCTTAACCTTGAGCCAGCGTTGACCTAAGAAAACAGGGAAAGTCCATCTGATTGTGTTTATGTTGCAAATATTGATAGTATTAGCTCTCATGTGTACAAAGGAGGCAACAAAAAAAACTTTGAAAAAAGTCGAAGTAAATAGGATGAATATTTTTGGTCCTCTTGAGCAGTGATTACTACTTGAAAGAAAAGCTGTGTATTTATTATCGCATGCTTCAACATGCAGCAAATCTGAGTTAGGGGTGATTTTAGACAGTCATATTTGAACAGATAGATTTCTATCTTTTCATTCTTTTTTTCTTGAATAAACGACCAAGATGAAAAGGTATCACTCGTCCCTGAGTTTCAATGTAAATATCACTCACATTGACAATGATATATTATGACAGATATTGATTTTAGTGATCTGCCACTGATGTTTTGGGACGATGAGGAATGTCTTGGTATCTTAGTTCAATATTACAGTGGAATTAAATAGAAACAGTTAGTTCACTATTTAGAGCCCAATGCCGTGGTTGATTCACAGTCAAACTATATAGGCCAAATAAAATATTATATATATATATATATATATATATATATATATATATATATATATATATATATATATATATATATATATATATATATATATATTCCCCTTTTCTTTGGCCTATATTAGGCCTATTATTCGCAAGAACCACACGGGAGACCGGATGCCCTTTGAGCACTTGCAAGTGGAGAATTCGTTCGTCCAATCATTGTTTTCAGTTTGATTACGCATAAATAAATTTGATTAAGCATACATTTTGACACTTCATAGAACTTCTGTGATAATGTTTATCTATCTTTCAAGAGTCTGCACTGTGTTGTGTAATTACTGTAAGGTGCAGCTCATGTTGAGATCTGGAAGTTTCTCATGTTGACATTTGTTCATATGTCCTCCAACATGATCTTGACAGGGAGAGATAACATCAGAGTTCACCACTATGCTGGGAAAAGCCAACATGCTTTTCCAGCAGTGTGTGTGTTTTGTGACATTTGCTAACCAATGACCTACTTACTTAATTACTACCTAATTACTTTTCTTGTAACATTGCTTCAATTTGGGCATTGGGGTGGATTCTTCCTCTGGCTCTCATGTATTAGTTTAGTTTGAAAAATCTGTTTCCAGGCTGAGGAGTGAGGGCTACATTCCCATGAGGCCACATTTTGCTCTGCTAACTCCTAAATTCCTAAAATGAGTTCTGCTTGTTATTTTGCCATTCATTTCCATTTGCACTGCAATGATGTGACTTCGAGAGTGGGTAATAATCATCGGTGGAATCAAATCCAATAAAAGGTCTCTCTAAAATACCTCTATGAGTTCTTTATCTTTAATTATCTCTTATATGCACAGAATACAGTAAATGTTACATTTTGCAATTCACATCCGCAGTGGCCATTCAAAAAGAATTTTAGACCTATGTCATTTTGTTCATATGCGTTGTGCTTTGTCACGCATTTCATGTGTGTCTGTCCACAGGGAGGAAGTGCAACAGAATTGTGTCCGATGGGGGAAGAAATTCTCCTTTGTGTGTAAAATGAGCGCTAATCCAGTCACAGGGATATTGGAAGCCTGCATCTGTAGGGTTTCTGTACGCAAGGTAAATTACATTTCCCAGCAGACATCTTTTAAAATCGAAACTATATATATCCAGATATTAAGTGAAGAGTGAGTGATTCACAATTATAGGGTGAAACGTTAGGTAACAGTAAGGGTTTTGAGGTTTAATTGCTTTTTCACTGTCCAGTAGCACTTCTTTCATGGTCCCTGTTTTAATCTGGCATTTAACTTTTCAAGGCTTTTTCATTTCAAGGATAATTTATGTCTTCTGATCGACACCACAGCTGAAAAAACACAATTTTCAAATTGGCACATTACTTTTCTTCTCAGGAAAAAATGTGTTATGGTATTGTCTTTTAGTTGGATTACATATGTTTAGTTAATGTTTGGACTTTACTTGATGTCTGCCAGGTACATATCATACCGTCTGTGAAACTTGCTAGTTCTTAAGGCCTGGTATACACAAAGGATTTGTCAAATAGCATAGTATTACCACATCATCTTCAATATCATTGCTATCACAATTAAAATTCACTGAGAAATTATGACATCCATAAGATTAAGTTAAATCACATTGACAAGAAGTCTCAGTGGCCTAGTAGTAGAGTGTCCGCCCCGAGACTGGAAGGTTGTGGGTTCAAACCCCGGCCGGGTCATACCGAAGACTATAAAAATGGAACCCATTGCCTCCCTGCTTGGCACTCAGCATTAAGGGTTGGAATTGGGGGTTTGGATCACCAAATGATCTAATGAGCACCGCTGCTGCTCACTCCTCCCCTCTCCCCCAGGGGATGGATCAAAATCACATGGGGATGGGTTAAATGCAGAGGACAAATTTCACCACACCCAGATGTGTGTGTGACGATGATCATTGGGACTTTAACTTTAAAATAATGTGGTTGGCCATAGTGTGTCTTGAATTGACCCTTGTTATAATTTGATCATTTTATATTTATCTTTGCAGGAGCTTAAAGGAGGAAAGGCCTTTTCAAAGGTAAAATAGACTCCTGATTTACAATACTGTATTTTCTAGACTATAAGTCATAAATCATGCATAATAAAGAAGAAAAAGACATATATAAGTCGCACCGGAGTACATGTCGCATTTTTGGGGGAAATTTATTTGATGAAATCCAACACCTAACAGACATGTCACCTTGAAAGGGAATTTAAAATAAAATAGGCTGAACGGTGCGGTCTGCTAACGTTGCATAAACACATAAGGAACTGAGAACATGCCTGAAGTAACATATTGAGTTATTCAAAAAACTATAGCATAATTAACGTGCTAAGAAGTTTATCGAACCATCCGCATCACTTCAAATCATTAAGTCTTTATCCTCAGTGTCACTTATAAACAACTCTGCTAACCCCGGAAGTAGAAGATGCAGCGCTCCCTCTTCTACGTGGCTTACGTCAGACTCATCTTCAGTTGAAGTTCCAATTATTCCACAGGCCAAGAGAGCGCTCACACGGTTTAGGGTGAAAAAAAATGTAAAATGATATAATGTGATAAAAATTTCACATATAAGTCGCTCCTGAGTATAAGTCGCACCCCCAGCCAAACTATGAAAAAAACTGCGACTTATAGTCCGGAAAATACAGTCATATAAAACAGTTGCACATAAGTCTTAGCTAACATATTGAAATATTTTATGGTTCCTTCATAAAACATACTCTTACAATGTTCCCAGTGGTAAAAGGTAGAGTTAAGGCATTGTGACACAGCTAAGACGTAATAAGTGTGATGTTTTGACTATGCTAACAACTGAACCTGAGCCAGTCCAGTCTAGCAGTATACTGTTGAGACAGTCAATTGTATGGTGAGTTACACATTGCTCAAGAATCTAATTTTCACTGTTTACACTGTTTATTCAGCAAATATAATTATTTTACCTCAAAGATGATTCCCTACTAATTAGAACTAACAATCTCATGCGAGTTTATTGAGTAACCTCAGCAAATACTCTGATCTAGCAAAGCATGTAACTGTTGGAACAGACCACAATAGAATAGAAAAGAGAAAATAATTGGCAATTCACATACATCACAATATATTCTTTCCAAATCTATTGGGATAGGATGACCATTTTTTATTTTTGGTGTAAACTTAAAACGTGTAATATTGGGCTTTACCTCAAAATAATGAATGAGACTCATTTGAACACAGTTATGTGAAGACATTATATACGTACATCAGGGATGAGAATTTTCCGCAGATCCATGTTTTTTTTCCGTCGAAAGTATTATTTTCGTGAATCATGTAAATCCGTTGAGAAAAGAAAGTTGTTGAGGTCCTCACTGATGTGCACCCCCAGGAATCTGGTTCTGCTCACTCTCTCCACCACAGCACTGTCGGCGGTCAGCGGCAGGTGGTGGGTGTGACCCTTCCGGAAGTCAATGATAATCTCCTTGGTCTTGTTGACGTTCAGCAGAAGGTTGTTGTCCCTGCACCATGCGGCCAAAAGGTCGACCTCCGATCTGTAGTGAGTCGCCACCGGTGATCAGACCCACCACAGTCGTGTCGTCAGCATATTTCAGCACGCGGTTGCTGCTGTAGGTCGCAGTGCAGTCATGTGTCAGCAGGGTGAAGAGCAGCGGACTGAGCACGCAGCCTTGAGGGGCCCCCGTCCTCAGCGTGATGCTGCCGGAGACATTGTCGCCCACACGGACTACTTGAGGCCTCTGACAGAGGAAGTCCAGTAGCCAGTTGCAAAGGGAGGTACTGAGGCCCAGCTTGTCAAGCTTGCAAATGAGACGCTGTGGAACAATGGTGTTGAATGCAGAACTGAAGTCCACAAATAGCAATCTCACATACGAGTCCCTGTTCTCCAGGTGGGTGAGGGCAGAGTGGAGGGCAGAGCAGACGGCATCCTCAGAGGACCGATTGGGTCGGAAGGCAAACTGGAAGGGGTCAACGGTGGGGGGAAGAACAGATCTGACGTGCGCCAAGACAAGCCGCTCAAAGCACTTCATGACGATGGGGGTCAGTGCCACAGGGCGGTAGTCATTGAAGCAGGAAGGAGCAGGATTTTTCGGCACAGGTACGATGGTGGCAGCCTTGAAGCATGACGGGACGATGGCCTGCTGCAGGGAAATGTTAAAGATGTCCGTGAAGACATCCATCAGCTCCTCAGCGCAGTCCCTCAGCGCCCGTCCCGGGATGTTGTCCGGGCCCGCCGCCTTACGAGTGTTGATAGCAGCAAGCACCCTCCTCACGCTAACGGCAGAGAGGCACAGGGGCTGCTCGCCCGGAGGGGAAGGGGTCTTCAGCGGGCAAGTGTCGTTCTGAGCGTCGAAGCGAGCAAAGAAGCGGTTCAGTTCGTTGAGCAGAGGGACGTCGCCCTCACAGCTCCGCCAAAGGCCCCGAGCATCCCTGCTGTCCTTGAAGTGGGCAGTGATCTTGGAAGAGAACGCCTTTTTCGCATCCTTGATGCCCCGGGACAGCTTCGCCCTGGCTGACCTCACGCCTGCTACATCCCCAGCCCTGTAGGCTTTGTCTCTGGCCCTCAGCAGCCCGAGGACAGCCCCTGTCAGCCATGGCTTCCAGTTAGCCCGAGCGACGACGTACTTAGTGAGGGTCACATCATCAATGCACTTTGCGATGTACGAGGTCACAGAGTCAGCATACTCCTCAATGTCCGTCCGATTGTTGCATGTGGCCGCCCGCTTAAACATTTCCCAGTCCGTAGTGCCAAAGCAGTCTCGAAGAGCATCAGAGGCCCCCTCACGCCACACTCTAACTCGCTTGCGAACCGGCCTGGAAGTTCTCACTCTCTGTCTGTACGCGGGCGTAAGCAGAACGGTGACGTGGTCAGAAAGTCCGATGTGGTGGAGGGGGGTGGCCTTGAAAGCTCCTTTATGTGCAGTGTAGACCAGGTCCAGGAAGCTGTCACCACGAGTTGGAAAATTAACATGCTGATGAAGCTTTGGAAAGACAGACTTCAGGTCAGCATGATGAAAATCACCAGCGAAGATGATGAAACCGTCAGGGTGCGCCATCTGCTGATCACTGACAGCCTGATACAGTTCACTAAGGGCCGTGATCCTGTCACCTCCAACGTTGGAAGGCGGGATGTAGACCGCGACAAGCGGAATCGCAGTAAACTCCCTTGGTAGGTAAAAAGGATGGCACTTAATGATCACAAACTCCGCCAGTGGCGAGCAGTGTCTGCACACAACTACAGAGTCCCGGCACCATTCCTCGCGGATGTAGACAGAGATACCTCCTCCACGCAATTTACCCCCTTTTTCAATGGCCCGGTCCGCCCGATAGCACGCTAGCCGCTCCAGTTGCACAGCAGAGTCCGGAATGTTGACATTCAGCCAAGTTTCAGTGAACACGAGCACACAGCAGTTACTCACTGCCCGGTTCGTGGATCTCAGCAGACGAACGTAATCCAGTTTGTTGTCCAGCGACCGAACGTTCGCCAGAAGCCTGGCCCGGACGCCTTGCCCCTCTCCTGCCACCTTGCACACCGCTTCTGACGCTGCCTATCCGGGGAAGGAGTAGCTGACGAGTCCGGCGTTGATTCAGGCCGGAGTAGTCCCAGTGACTTTAATGTCCCCGTATCAAAGTTCAAAACGCCGCAAAACTTGCTCACGCCAATGTCGAGCAGAACCTGCCTGCTGTACTTGTAGCACGACGTGGCAGGAACAGACAAACACATAAAACTGTCTGACAAACACTCATTAATTGAACAAAACACCGATCGGTTGGGGCGGAGAGAGGCCGCTGCGTGTGCACGCACCGCCATCTTGCTATCATCATATATATGTTGGCGGCCCAACCAACACTTTTGATTGTATTGGAAAACAGTTTTGCATGAGCACAGGGACAAAAAAAAAGTTTGGGAATTGTAGGCCTGCTGTATCTTAAATCCCCAGAACGACTTTTTTAGGTTGTTCAGGACCAGGTTGGTGAGGTCGCCACCGTCATCCAGGATCATGTTGAGAGGTTGCCCGTCTTTGAAGAAGATGGTCTGCTCGATGCACCACATGTACCGTATCAACAGAACGGAATGTTCAACTTCTTTCTCACTTATCATCGGCCCCCCCAGACCCCCGGCTACTTTTCAGTGTTTTTTCACATTTGCCATTCTCATCCCTGTTTTTTAACAAAACGGTTGAAATTGAGTGATGAAATTAATGGTTTTAATAGTTTTGGGGTTGCTATACTGCCAAAATCCAGGAGTTTACAAGCGGCTCCCCAATGGGGGCATGTGGCTCCCAGACCCCGGCTACTTTTCAGTGGTTTTTCACATTTGCCGTTCTCGTCCCTGGTACATGGACAGAATTACACGCCAAAAAGGAACAAACATGGAACTAACCCTAACCTTCTAAATGAAATAAGAACAAAATAAGATTCAACAAGATCCCATTCATAAGGCCTAAATTTTGTGGTATGTGCTCATGATTCCACCGTAAGTATTCAGTTGTTTCCTTTCCTCTAATCCGCTTGTGCTACTATGTCCAGCTTGGTTTTGCTGATCTGAACATTGCAGAATTTGCGGGCTCTGGTTCCACAGTTCGCTGCTGCATCCTCGAGGGCTATGACACAAAAAATACCCGCCAGGACAACTCAATTCTCAAGGTAAGGTCGACACTTACTCTAGTCCGCTCAGCAAATTCACTGAATCATTCAAGTCTTTTCCATCTTTTTATTAGGTAACAATTGGGATGGCGCTCCTGTCTGGAGATCCATGCTTTAAAATGTACGTCTTTATTTCTGTCACAGAGCAATTCCCCTCCGGTTCCTTAGAAAATAATGGGTGTTTTTTTTAACAGGCCTCCCAGCACAGCAAAATTTGTCTCAGTCAGAGATGAGGATCCCACCCTGCAGCTGCACTGTAAGGGTGATAGCACTGATGTGAAAATACAACCACTCAGCACAATTTTGGAAGGACCTTGTGCTTTTAAACCTAGACAGACATCAGTTCGGAGCTTAGGTAACTGCATTGTAAACACATAAACATTCAGTTCTACTTTTAGCATGATGTAGAATCTCATGAGCTTTTTCATAGGATGATTGTTGTCTTAATCAACCTCTGACAGGACTTGGTCTCACAGAATTTGCTGACATATACCGTAATTTTCGGACTATAAGTCGCTCCGGAGTATAAGTCGCACCGGCCATAAAATGCACAATAAAGTGAAAAAAAACATATATAAGTCGCACCAGAGTATAAGTCGCACTTTTGGGGCAAATTTATTTGTCAAAATCCAACACCAAAAACAGACATGAACCAGCAACAACAGGCTAAACGATACGGTATGCTAACGTGACATATACACAAACGAGGAGCTGAGAACGGGCCTGACGTAACATTCAGTTATTCAAGTATTACATAACACGTTTATCAAACCATCTGTGTCACTCCAATTCATTAAATCCATCAATCGTGCTTTATGTAAACAATGCAGCTTATGCGCCGCATACGCTCACGTCAGACCCGTTGTAAATTGCATTTCTAATTATTCCACAGACCCATATAACGAGATAAAAAGTACCGTAATCTTCGGACTATAAGTCGCGTTTTTTGTCATAGTTTGGGTGGGGGGGCCACTTATACTCAGGAGCGACTTATATGTGATTTTTTTTCACAAATTTTCAAAATTCAAAAATCCGTGATGTAGTGAAACCGCGAAAAACAAACTGCAATGTAGCAAGGGATTACTGTCATTTGAACTGCAAGTGAATTTCAAGTGACGTCAGCGCCGCGGCTGTTGTTTACATAAAGGCCAAAGGATTCGATCACGGGATGACGAAGATGACGAAGGGCCCCACGTACTACCGGCATCATTCGCGGCTTTGTTTGTAAGTGACACGGAGGACGAAGAGTTTGAAGGATTTAATGATTTGGAGGGACACAGAAGGTTTGAAAAACTATTATGGCTTTTACGCACGCCCGGTCCTTCTCGACGGGAGCTCTCTTTCACCTCCGTGGATGGAAGTCGGGGGCCGGCACTCGGCCGGGTGGCTGTCGGGGGACGGTGAATGGGGCTCGGACATGGCTTTTACGCACGCCCGGTCCCATTTATGGAGCTCTCTTCCACCTCCATGGATGGAAGTGGGGGGCCGGCGCTCGGCCGGGTGGCTGTCCGGAGACGGTGGATGGGGCTCGGACATGGCTTTTACCCACGCCCTATTTATGGATCTCTCTTCTACCTCCGTGGCTGGAAGTTCAGTAGTTGTTGGCTCGTTGAACTCTTATTTTGTTAAAGAGCTGTTTACCAAACCCACGTCTTTGCTGGTACTTTGTTAATGCTACAATATAGTTATATACTAGATCTCTGCAGCACACGCGCGGCGTTGTTGACATAAAGAACGAGGAATTTGATTGATATATTTAATGATTTGGAGTAACAGATGGTTTGATAATATTGTTTTAATATGATAGTTATATGAAATATACCGTAATTTTCAGACTATAAGTCGCGCCAACCATAAAATGCACAATAAAGTGAAAAAAAACCCATAGGGTTTTGTTTTTCTATTTCTTTGTATTTTCTGTAAACCTGATATGTCTAGCACTAATATGAGTATGGAGGGATGTTAATCTTAATATATTTTTCCAAGACTTTGTCTGACTACCCTCCCCTCACCCCACTTTATGTTTGGGGTGCAGGACAGCCTGATGAGAAAAACGTCTCCAACCCAGATGAGGTCTTTCACACTGGTCATTTCCGCAACTCCAGCTTTGCCAGCCAGCACAGCAAGATATCAGGTCAGACAACTTCCTTATTCTTGGACCAATGTCAGGAATTTTACTTTCTTTTGTAAAGATCTGTAATGCTCTGTTAAACATTATTTTACCCGATTATTTATGGCAACGTTTCTTATGGCCTTCTCTGCACTGGGTAATGAGTTCAGAAGTGGTCTTGAGCATGTGAACTTGCGAAGTGTTAAGGGGATGAGTTCTGTAGCCTTCCTAGTCTGCTGTTGACTTTTGAAGGTAATGACTGGTTCAAAGGGACACCATCTACTCTAAGTACCACCAACTCGATAGCTGCAATATACGTACTTCTAAGTTGGGATCAAAAGGTAGAGTACTTTACAAATGTATGCTTTCACATTTTACATTATTGTTTTTTTTTTCAGTGAAAATAAACAAAAAATATTTATGAATGTGGCGGCTCGGTGGGGCACTGGGTAGCACGTCCGCCTCACAGTTACAAGGATGCGGGTTCGATTCCACCTCCCGCCCTCCCTGTGTGGAGTTTGCATGTTCTCCCTGAGCCCGCGTGGGTTTTCTCCGGGCACTCCGGTTTCCTCCCACATCCCAAAGACATGCTTGGTAGGCCGATTGAGCACTCCAAATTGCCCCTAGGTGTGAGTGCGAGTGCGAATGGTTGTTCGTCTCTGTGTGCCCTGCGATTGGCTGGCAACCAGTTCAGGGTGTCCCCCGCCTGCTGCCCGATGACGGCTGGGATAGGCTCCAGCACGCCCGCGACCCCGTGGGGACAAAGCGGTTCAGAAAATGAATTAATGAATGAATGAATATTTATGAATGTGGTGGAACAGATAAATGAAAATCCAACACATTTTATGGTGAAAATGGCAAGCAATTAACATGAGAAGTTCAATCATGGAACAAATTAAACATGGTAAACAAAATTCAATGTGGAAATGAAAGTAACACTGTACCCCTGTTCTTGTATTAGAATGAACTGCGTTGTTAATTGTTTTATGATGGAAATAGTTTAAACTCTGGCATCATTACAGAAGAATGCACTGTTAATACAAATTGATTTTAATGAGAAATTGTGTGTTGAATGTTTAATGAACATCACAGAGCAGATTGTTGTTAAACTCTGAGGTACCATTATACATATTTCCACTGAGGTACCTGAAATATAGAGAAGTCTTATGATCTCATCTACCCTTGAAATCAGTTTGTAATATGAGTGTTACAATAAAAGGGTGGCACGACGGGGCACTGGTAAGCACGTCCGCCTCACAGTTCAGAAGGTACAGGTTCGATTCAACCTCCAACCCTCCATGTGTAGAGTATGCATGTTCTCCACGTGCCCGCATGGGTTTTGTGTTCTCCCCGTGTCTGTGTGGGTTTTCTCCAGGAACTCCGGTTTCCTTCCATTTCCCAAAAACATGCATGGTAGGCCGATTGAGCACTCCAAATTGGCCATAGGTGTGAGTGCGAGTACGGATGGCTGCGATCGCCTGGCAAACAGTTCAGGGTGTCCCCCACCTACTGCCCGATGACTGCTGGGATAGGCTCCAGCATGCCCCAGAAAATGTTACAACTCTGTTTATGTTACATTGCAAAGTTAAACCTAACTTTTTATCAGAAATAACCAGTTAAGTGGTTGTTAAAGGTCAAAGCTTGTCTCCTACTCTAGGTTACAGCACAGGTCACTCTCGCTCCTCCAGCCTGACTGATCTCAGTCACCATCGAAACACCTCTTCCAGCAGCAATGCTTCATGGGGGTTTGCACAGCCATATCCCTCCACCCCAACACAACTGCATCAGCAAGGAACTCCCACCAAACCAGAAAGGCCTCCACTACCGTCCGTAGCTGCCATCATGTCTAATAGATCATCCAGGTGGTAACGCATGCTCTGATTTTTGCAAACAAACCCAGATCCTGTAGAATATCAACCACATTTCTCTCCCACTGGGACTGAGGGTTAGACTCCCCATTAATGTGTAAATTCACATTTTTGAAATTCCTCAAGAATTTTTTGAGTCTGGGGAAAGAATACATTTTCAGTGTGTTTAACATTGATGTTATATGAGCTTGTTGCTTGTAAAAGTTCTCAGTTCCATAATATACCGTATTTTTCGGACTAAAAGTCACTCCGGAGTACAAGTCGCATCAGCCAGAAAATGCACAATTAAGAGGAAAAAAACATACATAAGTCGCACCGGAGTTTAAGTCGCATTTTGGGGGAAATTTATTTGACAAAATCCAACACCAAGAACGGACATCAACCAGCAACAACAGGCTAAACGATACGGTATGCTAACGTGACATAAACACAAACGAGGAGCTGAGAACAGGCCTGACGTAACATTAACAGTTATTCAAATAAGTACAATATAAATAACCCATTTATCAAACCTTCTGACGTCAGACTAGATATATCAAATAAATGTACTATAAACAACAAATTTAATGAACCATCCGTGTCGCTCTAAATCGTTAAATCCATCAAAATATTCATCCTCTGTTTCAAAAAACAAACAAACAAAAAACCCAGCTGTTGACTCCGGACCTACGTGCGCCGCTGACGTCAGCCTTGTCATCAGTTGCGGCTCCAATTATTCCACAGACATTGTATATGACTATATTGTACCATTACCAAACTACCAGGCAAGACGTGGGTTTGATAACCGGCTCTTTATTTCACAAAACAAGAGCTCAACAGATGAGCCAACACACAGTGCTATTAGCAAGCGCCCTAGATTGCTCTTTCCGTTTCCCCCTCCTGCTGCCTTCACGGCCTCGCTAGACAATTGGAAACTACTGAAGTCTATCAACATACACGTTGCTACTCTGAATAAACTATATGTCGAATAACTATAACATACCGTATTTTTCGGACGATAAGTCGCTCCAGAATATACGTTGCATCAGCCATAAAATGCACAATAAAGTAAAAACATGTTGCATCGAAGTATAAGTCGCATTTTGGGGGAAATTTTTTCGACAAAATCCAACAAGAACAGACATGAAGGAGCAACAACAGGCTAAATGATACGGTATGCTAACGTGACATAAACACAAATGAAGAACTGAGAACAGGCCTGACGTAACATTAACAGTTATCCAAATAACTATAACAAAAACGACACCTTTATCAACCCATCTGTGTCACTCCAAATCATTAAATCCATCACCTTCATCTTCTTCCGCTTATCCGGGGTCGGGTCGCGGGGGCAGCAGCTTTAGGAGGGACTCCCAGACCTCCCTCTCCCCAGCCACTTCCTCCAGCTCATCCCGGGGGATCCCAAGGCGTTCCCAGGCCAGCCGAGATACGTAGTCTCTCCAGCGCGTCCTGGGTCGTCCCCGGGGTCTCCTACCAGTGGGACATGCCCGGAACACCTCCCCGGGGAGGCGTCCAGGAGGCATCCTGATGAGATGCCCGAGCCACCTCATCTGGCTCCTCTCAACGTGGAGGAGCACAGGTCTACTCCGAGTCTCTCCCGGATGACCGAGCTTCTCACCCTATCTCTAAGGGAGAGCCCGGACACCCTGCGGAGGAAACTCATTTCAGCCGCTTGTATCCTGGACCTCGTTCTTTTGGTCACGACCCATAGCTCGTGACCATAGGTGAGGGTAGGAGCGTAGATCGACCGGTAAATCGAGAGCTTTGCCATTTGGCTCAGCTCTCTCTTCACCACGACGGACCGGTACAGAGTCCGCATTACTGACGACGCTGCACCGATCCGCCTGTCGATCTCACGCTCCATCCTGCCCTCACTCGTGAACAAGACCCCAAGATACTTGAACTCCTCCACTTGGGGCAGGATCTCATCCCCGATCCGGAGAGGGCATTCCACCCTTTTCCGACCGAGGACCATGGACTTGGATTTGGAGGTGCTGACCCTCATCCCAACCGCTTCACACTCGGCTGCGAACCGCTCCAGTGAGAGCTGGAGATCACGGACTGAAGAAGCCAACAGCACCACGTCATCTGCAAAAAGCAGTGACGCGATGCTGAGGTCCCCAAACCGGACACCCTCAACGCCTCAGCTGCGCCTAGAAATTCTGTCCATAAAAATTATGAACAGAATCGGTGACAAAGGGCAGCCTTGGCGGGGTCCAACCCTCACTGGGAACGAATCCGACTTACTGCCGGAAATGCGGACCAAACTCTGGCATCTGTGATACAGGGACCGAACCTCCCTTATCAGTTGGCTCGGCACCCCGTACTCCCGAAGCACCCTCCAGAGAACCTCTTGAGGGACACGGTTGAACGCCTTCTCCAAGTCCACAAAGCATGTGGACTGGTTGGGCGAACTCCCATGCACCCTCGAGGATCCTGCCGAGGGTGTAGAGCTGGTCCACTGTTCCACGGCCAGGACGAAAGCCACACTGCTCCTCCTGAATCCGAGGTTCGACCTCCCGACGGATCCTCCTCTCCAGCACCCCTGAATAGACCTTACCAGGGAGCCTGAGGAGTGTGATTCCCCTGTAATTGGAACACACCCTCCGGTCCCCCTTCTTAAAGAGGGGAACCACCACCCCAGTCTGCCAATCCAGAGTCACCGTCCCCGATGTCCACGCAATGCTGTAGAGGCGTGTCAGCCAAGACAGCCCCACAACATCCAGAGCCTTTAAGAACTCCGGGCGGATCTCATCCACCCCCGGGGCCTTGCCACCAAGGAGTTTTTTAACTACGTCAGTGACTTCGACCTCCGAGATTGGAGAGTCCGCCTCAGAGTCCTCAGGCCCTGCTTCCACAAAGGAAGGCGTGTTGGTGGAATTGAGGAGGTCGTCGAAGTATTCCCCCCACCGACTCACGACAGCCCGAGTCGAGGTCAGCAGCACACCATGTAACACGGTAAACAGTGTTTACCGTGCACTGCTTCCCCCTCCTGAGACGCCGGATGGTGGACCAGAATTTCCTCGAAGTCGTCCGGAAGTCATTCTCCATGGCCTCGCCAAACTCCTCCCACACCCAAGTTTTTGCCTCAGCAACCGCCGAAGCCGCGTTCCGCTTGGCCATCCGGTACCTGTCAGCTGCCTCCGGAGTCCCGCAGGCCAAAAAGGCCCTATAGGACTCCTTCTTCAGCTTGACGGCATCCCTTACCGCTGGTGTCCACCAGCAAGTTCGGGGATTGCCGCCACGACAGGCACCAACAACCTTACGGCCACAGCTCCGGTCGGCTGCCTCAACAATGGAGGCGCGGAACAAGGTCCACTCGGACTCAATCTCCCCCGCCTCCCCCGGGACGTGGGAAAAGCTCTGCCGGAGGTGGGAGTTGAAGCTCTTCCTGACAGGGGATTCTGCCAGACGTTCCCAGCAGACCCTCACAGAGCGTTTGGGTCTGCCAGGTCGGACCGGCATCTTCCCCCACCATCGGAGCCAACCCACCACCAGGTGGTGATCAGTTGACAGCTCCGCCCCTCTCTTTACCCGAGTGTCCCAAACATGCGGCCGCAAATCCGATGACACGACTACAAGGTCGATCAACGAACTGTGGCCTAGGGTGTCCTGGTGCCAAGTGCACACATGGACACCCTTATGCTTGAACATGGTGTTTATTATAGAAAATCCGTGTCGAGCACAGAAGTCCAATAATAGAACACCGCTCGGGTTCAGATCGGGGGGGCCGTTCCTCCCAATCACGCCTTTCCAGGTCTCACTGTCATTGCCCACGTGAGCATTGAAGTCACCCAGTAGAACGATGGAGTCCCCAGAAGGAGCACTCTCCAGCACTTCCTCCAGGGACTTTAAGAAGGGTGAGTACTCTGAGCTGCCGTTCGGTGCATAGACACAAACGACAGTCAGGACCTGTCCCCCCACCCGAAGGCGGAGGGAGGCTACCCTCTCGCTCACCGGGGTGAACCCCAATGTGCAGGCGCCCAGCCGGGGGGCAATAAGTATGCCAACACCTGCTCGACGCCTCTCACCGTGGGCAACTCCAGAGTGGAAGAGAGTCCAGCCCCTCTCGAGAGGGCTTGTACCAGAGCCCAAACTATGTATGGAGGCAAGTCCGACTATGTCTAGTCGGAACCTTTCTGCCTCACACACCAGCTCGGGCTCCTTTCCAGCCAGAGAGGTGACATTCCATGTCCCTAGAGCCAGCCTCTGCAGCCGGGGATCGGACCGCCAAGGTCCCCGCCTTTGGCCGCCGCCCAGCTCACTATGCACCCGACCCCTTTGGCCCCTCCTATAGGTGGTGAGCCCATTGGAAGGGGGACTCGCGTCTTCTTTTCGGGCTATGCCCGACCGGACCCCATGAGCGAAGGCCCGGCCACCAGGCACTCGCCTTCGAGCCCCACCTCCAGGCCTGGCTCCAGAGTGACCCGCGTCCGGGCGAGGGAAAACGACATCCATATATCTTTTTCATCATAAGGGGTCTTCTGAGCCGTGCTTTGTCTGGCCCCTCACCTAGGACCCTTTTGCCATGGGTGACCCTACCAGGGGCATGAAGCCCCAGACAACATGGCTCCTAGGATCATAGGGGCACGCAAACCCCTCCACCACGATAAGGTGACGATCATTCGTCCTTTATGTCGCGCGTGCGCCACCGGACTCGTCTTCAGTTGCAGTTCAAATTGTTTCACAGGCCTATATAACGATATATAAATTATATATCAAAAACTATTATATAAACAACAATATTATCAAACTATCTGTGTCACTGCAAATCATTAAATTCATTGATCGTCCTTTATGGAATCGACGCCGCGTGTGCGCCGCTGACGTCGGACTCGTCAGGTGCAGTTCAAATTATTCCACAGGCCCATATAACGATATATAATGTATATATCAAATTCCTATTATATAAACAACAATACTTCATGTGCGGAATGGAGCAGGGCAATCAAATGCAGCTTGGACCAAGGTTTATTGAAGGGAAAAGGGTGGTGATGGACATGATGAGGGAAACAAACAGGCAGCAGAAACGGACGGGAGCCAGACGTGGGAAAACACAGACGGCGTGAACAGGGAAAACGAGAGAAACAGGGTAAACATGTTGATCCAACAGGAAGTGACACGCGGACAGGGCTTATATACAAGATGGGTAACGAGGGGCAAGTGACAGTGATGACAATGATTACGGATCAGACACAGGCAGGGAAGGGCGAAAGCATAGACACGGAACAGAGACGCAAACGGACTCCATGACAACAAAACACGCTATGTGACACACGAGGCTAGCAAGGAGAAGGCATGGATAAGCTCAACTCCGCGTGGCAATCGGCGCCACTGCAGAGCGGAAACGTGATACTGACTAAAAATTCTTGAATCAGTGGCTATCAGTAAGAACTAGTAGACTGATAGGCTTCAACAAAAAAAAATGTTTTCACAAGATAAGACACTGGATAAAAAACCACATCTAACAACTTTCACAAGCTCGATGCCATGTAAAGATCTTGTTTCATGTGATTAACTGCATTTAAATTTCAAGAAAAAGTATGATGCAGCCTGGCCTAGCTTTACAATGATATTTTACTTTCAATTTTTAATTTTCCCAAAAACATATTTTACATACTTTTTAAAAAAAAACACATGCAAATCACATTAATGCAATTGAGTATTACACGGATGAGAATTTTCCGCGGATCCGCGGATTTCCGTTTTCTTCCGTCAAAAGTATCATTTTCGTCAATCGTGTAAATCCGTTGAGGAATGTTTTTTTTATATATATGGGGGTTATGGAAGCGGAACATTAAGGGGCATATCAAAACAAAAAAAACACAAAGGTACTTTTTTACTTTTACATGCCCCCCAGACCCCCGGTCGGCCCCCCAGACCCCCGGCTACTTTTCAGTGTGTTTTCACATTTGTCATTCTCATCCCTGATATTAACAGTATAAAATCCAACATATGTCAATCATTTTGAGCGTAATTGACAAGCATGCGGCAGCTAAGCATTCAGTGGCTAGCTAGCTAGCTTTTGGTTAGACAAAAAAAACAATTAAACAGCCTACATCTTCACTCTATGTAATTCTTGTCAAACATCACAAATAATGACACATGTACGGCCGTCATAAATAATGCAAATACAATTCACAAATTCTTCTTGTCACTATTGTCTCGAGTCGGGGAAAAAACAAAAAATGAACAAAAACAGGATGTCCACTGAAGTTCCCCTACATGATACGTATGTGATGACATTCAAAATGATGATAATTTGAATTTCTGAATGTTTTTTCAGTCCTCCAAAGTTTCAGGACATTACCACTGTATAATGAGTGTTGACTCATACATCGGCTGTTAATGGTAATTCAAAGTGTTAAGATATAAAACTTCTATTTGTTGTGTTGCACAGAAGGAAGCATGACATGATGGAGAAACAGCATAGCTGTGTGGATGATACCCGCATTGATGCTGATGACATTGTGGAAAAGATTGTTCGTAGTCAGAATTTTTCAGACAAAAGCAACAATGAAGGTTTGGGCGCTTGCTCTTTCTGGGATTGAAATCTACTCTAATAGGACCTTGAATGAATGAATACCTTGAGTGTTGTTTTTGTGTTACTTCCTGAGATAATGTGTAATCTGTGCAGTTTTGGTTGCAGTGCTTATAAATTCATTGCTGTTAAATGCAATCATGAGTAAAAATAACACGCTCCCTTCCAGACAGCAACTTGCAATTGTTTGTCAGCAAAGACGGGACCACAACACTCAGTGGGGCACAACTCTCCAACAGGTACACTGTTGTCTGTTTTTTCTTCATATCTCACCAAAAAAGCCCCACTATTTAATCAAAAATGTACAATTGTTTCTTCATGTGTGCCTTCAGAGTAACACCTGGTGTCTTTGAAGCTGTGGTCATCGCGACGCATTAAACAACATCACGTCTGCAGCAGGATGAGCTACATCAGGATTCTCAAGCGTCACATTGTATGTGACTGTGTACAAGTACTGTATGTGCAAATCTGTAGTGGTACATGCTGCTGCCATTCTTGGCGACAGTGCAGGTTGGTTCGATTCCATGTCCCAAACCTGAATTTAAAAAAACAACTACAGTATGAGTACAACGTATGATATACAACAGCATAGTGATGTCTTGGATAGCACGTCCCCAATAAGGACAAGCAGTGTAAATATAATTACATAAAGAAAGGTTATTAAGTACAAGAGCCTGATGAGCCTTGTTGAATGTCAAGGAGTTACAGTATCCTTGATTGTGAAACATTTACAGCAATAATTTAATTTTTCTTTTGAATAGACTATTTATTTAACACTATGCAAATTTAACTCAAATCAAATATAACAAGCTTTCAAGTCTATACAATAGTTAAACACATTTTATTTAAGCTAATTTAGGGTCAATCAGTTATAATTTCTTCACTGATTTGTTTTAAATGACATCGAAATCAACAAATTACTTGAACTTTTCACTTAGTAGAACACTGACAAAATGATGATTTATGCTTTTTCAGACTTCTAGGAGTTTATACACACCTAAGATTTATATGTCCAATATTTTGCGATAAGGTGGAGCCTCGGTTTTTGAACGTCCCGGTTCTCGAACAAATCGGTATTCGAACAAAAAATTTGAGATTTTTTTGCTTCGGATGTCGGACGAAATTCGGTTGTCCAACTTCACGAGATGAGCCGAGAGGACCCGCATGCCAACTGACTCCGTTTGTTATTACATTTTCGTTACTCTGAGGATAACATCAACTCTAACCATGCCTCCAAAGGAAGCAAGTGCAAGCAGTAAAGCCATCTTAAAACACAAAGACGCTCCTGAAGCAATGCGAGAGTGAGCGCCCGGAAAGTACATCGGGACTTTAAAAATATTTTCAAAATTTTAGCCACCGCTCTGTCCCAATAATGCAACGAGCGCGGTGCAGTTGCACGGTCGGCGGCGCACTTGCACGGTCGGCGGCGCACTACGGTTGCGCGTTCGGCGGTGCGCTGCAGTTGGGCGATTGGACAAAATCAAGCTCCCTGCACACTGAGGTCCATTTAAATTTTGGAAAGTACATCAGGACTTTAAAAATATTTTCTAAATTTCAGCGACAGCTGTCACAATAATGTAACCAGCGCGGTGCAGTTGTGCGATCGGCGGTGCGCTGCAGTTGCGCGTTCGGCGGTGCGCTGCAGTTGCGCAATCGGACAAAAATGCGCAAATGAAAAAATGCGTTGTTGTTTTTTTGCTTGGAACGGATTACATTTTAAAAATTATTTGTAATGGAAAAACGTGATTCGGAATTCGAACAATTCACTTCTCGAACAGCCTTCTGGAACGGATTGTGGCCAAAAAACGAGGCTCCACTGTACTTAATTTGAACACTGAGCCTATATTAAAAAACAGATCAAATTAATCCTGTGTAAGGAACTAAAAGCAGATATCAAATCAGGCAGGATTAGGTAGTATGTTGTAGGTAGTAATGTCCATACAACTGGCCTCAAAGCTTCTGTTCGGTTCTTTATTGTTACGTGATCCGTGGTCCAATTTTGCACACATCTAAGAGAATTGTTAGAACCTCTTAAAGGCAATGCACATTAGAGGATAAATGGGAAACATGTTTTTTTTTCTTTTATTCAAATGTCTTTTTTTCAAAGGATCATATGGCGGGCCATATGTATCTCGGTACGATATCTAAATGCTCTTTTAGCGTTGTGTTTTTATTGTTTTTAAATGAAAACCAGCAAATTACTAAACGGTACACAAGTCACAATTTTGTTTAGATAATTTCAAATGTGTGTTCACGTTCAAAACAACTTGTGATCTCAACATTGACAATGCATTTCTAGCGAATGTAATGTAAAGTGTAGCTTGACAAGGCCATCTAGAGTACCGTATTTTTCGGACTAAAAGTCGCTCCGGAATATACGCCGCATCAGCCAATAAATGCACAATAAAGGGAAAAAAACATATATCAGTCGCACCGGAGTATACGTCGCATTTTGGGGGAAATTTATTCGACAAAATCCACCATCAAGAACAGGCATTAACGAGCAACAACAGGCTAAACGATACGGTATGCTAACATGACATAAACACAAACAAAGGGCTGAGAACGGGCCTGAGGTAACATTAACAGTTATCCAAATAACTATAACATAAATAACACGTTGATCAAACCATCTGTCACTTCAAATCATTAAATCCATTGATCAAATTCGTTGTCCTTTCTGTAAACAACGCCTTGTCGTCAGTTGCAGTTCAAATTATTCCACAGGCCCATTTAACGATATATTAAATATATATCAAATAACTACCATAGAAACAACATTATCAAACCATCTGTGTCACTCCAAGTCATTAGATCCCGTGATCGAATCCTTTGTCCTTTATGTAAACTGACATCAGTTGCAGTTTAAATTATAGTAATCCCTTGCTACATCGCGCTTCATTTAACGCGGTTTCACTACATCGTGGATTTTTTTAATTTTGAGAATTTGTAAATAATTTCACATATAAATCGCCCCCCCACCCAAACTATGGAAAAAAACGCGACTTATAGTCCGAAAAATACGGTAAAGACGAGACAAACTGCTCCTCTATCATTTCAACCTTAGTCACTTAAATACAATATACATGATAAACACGAATAGAACTCACTTGCATTCCACGAGGTGTCCACTATTTTTGGTTGAGGTTGTCTTGCACTCAACTAGGGAAAATGAGAGGTGTCGAGGCTCATCAGAACAATAAGACGCCAATGAATTTGTGCCCCATTTGATTGCAATTTACATAAAACCACTCCTATTTTCGATGGCTTGCGCATAGTATTTGTGTACACATTTTATTTTTTTCTTATGACTACAGTAATTTCACAACAAACTTAACTTGAATTTGCATTGCACTTTCATCTCTTGACAGTTTGAGTCTGAGTGACGCGATATGTTGGGGGGATGCTACTCATTGATTATGTAACAAGAAAATCCATTTTGTTTTTTAACTGTTTGTGAAAATTCTACTCTTGTCAAATTGTGTATGGAGCTGCAGTAACGCCTGTCCCATGGCTGGGACACCACAAAGCCTTCAATGTGCTAAGACTGTCAGGGTAAACAATGGACCCTCCCGCCACTGGACACATTTGTGTTTGCTGACAGTATTGCTGTGTTAGTGTATGTCAGTATGTGTGTGTAATACAGTACATCCCATGTATGCAGGCCATACATGTACAATTCTGTCTGTAAAAGTGTATGTCTTGCTTCTCATGGGGGAAATATGATAAGCAATAGACTTTAATCAGATACTGCTAAGGATTTGTTAGGAAAAAAAAGAGAGAAAAACACTACAGATGCATTTATGAATTTTAAGTATTAAATATTGTACAACGGACTTTTGCAGCCATTAGAAATTTGAAATGTGAATACATTCCATTAGAGAATTATCTCTGTTGTATTTTCAGACCAGCAGGCTGCCCTCTCTCTCTCTCGCTCTCGCTCTCGCTCTCTCTCTCGCTCTCGCTCTCTCTCTCGCTCTCTCTCTCGCTCTCTCTCTCGCTCTCTCTCTCGCTCTCTGTCTCGCTCTCGCTCTCTCTCTCGCTCTCTCTCTCTCGCTCTCTCTCTCTCTCTCTCTCTCTGGAAAGACAAATAATGATTTCAATATTTACAATCTGAGGGAAAACTTAATTTTTGGATGAATTGTCTTCTTTAATTCTCTCCTGATATTCGCTTTCCTCTGCACTTGACTGATGATGTGATTTACTTTTTCGCAACCATTAAAGGTTTCGTTGGGGTAAAATGACATTGGGAAATAAATAACATCAATGATGTAATGTTGGTTGTGACCCTATTTGTGCCTGAATTAGTTTTAATTAAAGATTTGTCTCTTTTATACAATACTTGCGTACAACATAATTTTATGCAAATTACAAGATATGAAGGTTGTTCAACCCTCAGAATTGTTTTCTTGATGTTAGAAAGGTTAAAAGGTTACTTAAAATTAATTTGTTGAGTGTGTGCGTTATGCTGGGAAGTGTTTGCTGCGTGAGGAAACATACACAAGTGGTTATTTGTCGTTCGGAAGCTAATTGAACCTTTATTTTGAAATGCACCGGAAATTGTGCATATTTTTGTTAAAGTCACTTGACAACTAATGAGTTTGAGACGTGAGGCTTACTCGCGCCATCCAGGCGGATTTTTCTCCTCTCATGCTCACGGAAGCAATGGCTGTAATTTATAATCGTTTTATTGGATAACTTTATTACTGTATACAAGAACAATACTGTGGAAGAAACTAAGTGTTATTGTTGTTTCATTTGCAGTTTTACTCGTGTTTTACACTGGATGGGAATAAAGGAAGCAAGACGCTCTAAATCCTGGCTCAAGTGTTTTATACATGAGTTTATTATGAATATTATTGCACTTTAAGTGCACTTTTTATTTGAAAGAAGAAATATAAAAGATGATCAAATACGTTTTAGAGTTGATTCCTATTCAAGACACTTTGACTATATTGTGAATATGGGTGGCTACGTTTTAACAGATTTTTGTTGGTGTGCCTCGAGATTGTTCTCCAATGAAAAGGTGTGCCGTGAATGAAAAAAGGGTGACAAAACACTGCTGTGCTGTACTTTGTAGACGTTTTACATATTGACCAAGAGGGGTCAGCAGCTATTACCAACCACGTCTCAGCAGCCGGATTTACAAAGAAGAAGACAACCAGGAATCGTCGGCATATATTACCCGTCAGAAAAATGGTAAGACGATGGAATTTAAAATAAAGGTACAACGATGCAACGTTTTTTGGGCCTCACACAATCATTAATTTGTTTTTAATGTAGTCAATGGAACGGTTTTCGGGTAGTCTGAAACAGGGACTCTTGGTGCATTGGTTTTGATCTTGTGCTCACGAATGATACATCTCATGGGATGAGTTGAATTAGGCACTACTATTTTAAAATGAAGACCCAACGATCGGTCGGAAACTATATTTGAGACTAACTCAAAATGTACCAGAACTTTATAGTTATAGTCAAACATTTCTTTTACAAATGTCCTAAATAACAGTAGATGCAAGTGCTCCAGTATATTCATATCGATGGCCGAAACTATCTGAAAATATATTGAGTATTTTGCAGATATTGTTATGCAAACTACATTCTTGCCATCGGTATACGTATACATAATTGAAGAGTTGAAGATTTTTCTGCTAAATCAATTGTATGTGGCACTGATAGTTACTAAACTCTCTAATTGTCACATATCTTTTTTTAGTCTTCAAAGACATACAGTACATATGCAGCCTGCAATTGTTTAATGCATGCATCTTTGCACATTATTTTGCACTACTGCCAAACTCAAATACATTTATTTAAAAAAATACAAGTTCCTCTTCGCTCTCAACTTATCAAGGATTTTCAATTTTGTACGTTGCCTATGCCCCCTTTCTTTCAGTTAATTTTTTTAGGGGGATAAATTGGATGGATAGATAGATAGATAGATAGATAGATAGATAGATAGATAGATAGATAGATAGATAGATGGATGGATGGATGGATGGATGGATGGATGGATGGATGGATGGATGGATGGATGGATGGATGGATGGATGGATGGATGGATGGGCGGGCGGGCGGGCAGACGGAGACTTAATTGATCCCCAGGAGGAAATTTGGGGTTTCAGCGGCATTCATATTTTGCATATAATGTTGTTCATGGACCCATGGTTTTACTTGGAGGTCTTAAGTTCTTGTAACTGGTACTATCCTGTTTAAGGTCACATATACTTGCTGACTCAGAGCAAAATGCAAAGCACACCCTAAATTGCTCACCGTCTGTTGCAGCGCACATTTGTAGTTACAACCATTCACTCCTATATTCACACCAAGCTGCCTTTACTGAAGTCAGACAAATACACTGCATTACTGACTGTTTTTTTATTTCCAACTTTTTTACTTTGTTCCCAGGCTACTGGAGTGGATCAAGCAGCGGGCATGAGTCTTATCATCTTCAGCCTCATGCTATTTACTTACTATTCTATCTGGGTCATTGTTCTGGTACGTTTGGATGCTTCGGTTCTACTTCAATGTAAGCTGTGTATGGCCTAAAACAACTCTCAGAAAGACAAATGCGTGATTAACAATTTGTATCTGTAATAGTTTAGTGTTCCATTTCAGATCTAGTATATAACTATATTGTAGCGTTAACAAAGTACCAGGAAAGACATGGGTTTGGTAAACGGCTCTTTATTTAACAAAACAAGAGTTCAACGAGCCAACAAAAAAAGTCAAAAGTCAAAGTCCGCTTTATTGTCAATATCTTCACGTTAAGGCACACAAAGAGATCGAAATTACGTTTCCCACCATCCCACGGTGACTAGACACAGTACACAACACTCACAATCAAATAGCACAAAGAGTAAAAACAAACAGACAAGAGCAACGAATCAGTAATAAGCAAATAACCCAAAGAAATAAACAATAAATAAATAAATAGACAAATAAGAGCAGGAAAATGGAACAAGCGTGCTAATAGCAGACAGCCAGATCATAGCGCAAAAGAACAGGACGTCATGCAGCAGAGGGTGGAGGGGGGAGGGAATTCAGGATCCGGACAGCTTGGAGTACGAAGCGCAGGCATCTGTACCTCTTCCTAGAGGGCAGAAGTACAAACAAAGAGTGAGCGGGATGACTCACATCACAGACAATCGCGGCCGCTTTGCGGGAGAGACGGGAGGCGTAAACTTCCTTCAGGGAGGGGAGTGGAGCCCCGATGATTTTACTTGATTTTCACTATGCGCTGCAGGGCCTTCATATTGTACTCAGAGCAGCCACCACCCCACACAGCGATACAGCTGGAGAGGACGCTCTCAATGGTGCCACGGTAGAATGTGGTCATGATGGCGGGAGGAGCACTTGCTCGCCTGAGTTTCCGCAGAAAGTACAGGCGGCGCTGAACTTTCTTCGCCAGCGACGCAGCGTTGGTGGTCCAGGAGAGGTCCTCACTGATGTGCACCCCCAGGAATCTGGTGCTACTCACTCTCTCCACCACAGCATCGTCGACGGTGAGCGGCAGGTGGTGGGTGTGACCCTTCCGGAAGTCAATGTTAATCTCCTTGGTCTTGTTGACGTTCAGCAGAAGGTTGTTGTCCCTGCACCATGCGGCCAAAAGGTCGACCTCCGATCTGTAGTGAGTCTCGTCGCCACAGTTGATCAGACCCACCACCGTTGTGTCGTCGGCATATTTCACCACGCGGTTGCTGCTGTAGGTCGCAGTGCAGTCATGCGTCAGCAGGGTGAAGAGCAGCGGACTGAGCACGCAGCCTTGAGGGGCCCCCGTGCTCAGCGTGATGCTGCCGGAGACATTGTCGCCCACACGGACTACTTGAGGCCTCTGACAGAGGAAGTCCAGTAGCCAATTGCAAAGGGAGGTACTGAAGCCCAGCTTGTCAAGCTTGCAAATGAGACGCTGTGGAACAATGGTGTTGAATGCAGAACTGAAGTCCACAAATAGCAATCTCACATACGAGTCCCTGTTCTCCAGGTGGGTGAGGGCAGAGTGGAGGGCAGAGCAGACGGCATCCTCAGAGGACCGATTGGGTCGGAAGGCAAACTGGAAGGGGTCAACGGTGGGGGGAAGAACAGATCTGACGTGCGCCAAGACAAGCCGCTCAAAGCACTTCATGACGATGGGGGTCAGTGCCACAGGGCGGTAGTCATTGAAGCAGGAAGGAGCAGGATTTTTCGGCACAGGTACGATGGTGACAGCCTTGAAGCATGACGTGACGATGGCCTGCCGCAGGGAAATGTTAAAGATGTCCGTGAAGACATCCATCAGCTCCTCAGCGCAGTCCCTCAGCGCCCGTCCCGGGATGTTGTCCGGGCCCGCCGCCTTACGAGTGTTGATAGCAGCAAGCGCCCTCCTCACGCTAACGGCAGAGAGGCACAGGGGCTGCTCGCCCGGAGGGGAAGGGGTCTTCAGCGGGCAAGTGTCGTTCTGAGCGTCGAAGCGAGCAAAGAAGCGGTTCAGTTCGTTGAGAAGAGGGACGTCACCCTCACAGCTCCGCGGCGCGGGCTTGTAGTCCGTGATGGTCTGTATATCTCGCCACAGGCCCCGAGCATCCCTGCTGTCCTTGAAGTGGGCAGTGATCTTGGAAGAGAATGCCTTTTTCGCATCCTTGATGCCCCGGGACAGCTTCGCCCTGGCTGACCTCACGCCCGCTACATCACCAGCCCTGTAGGCTTTGTCTCTGGCCCTCAGCAGCCCGAGGACAGCCCCTGTCAGCCATGGCTTCCAGTTAGCCCGAGCGACGACGTACTTAGTGAGGGTCACATCATCAATGCACTTTGCGATGTACTAGGTCACAGAGTCGGCATACTCCTCAATGTCCGTACGATTGTTGCATGTGGCCGCCCGGTTAAACATTTCCCAGTCCGTAGTGCCAAAGCAGTCTCGAAGAGCATCAGAGGCCCCCTCAGGCCACACTCTAACTTGCTTGCGAACCGGCCTGGAAGTTCTCACTCTCTGTCTGTACGCGGGCGTAAGCAGAACGGTGACGTGGTCAGAAAGTCCGATGTGGGGGAGGGGGGTGGCCTTGAAAGCTCCTTTATGTGCAGTGTAGACCAGGTCCAGGAAGCTGTCACTACACGACTGTAACGATAAAAACATATACAAGTTGCTACACGAAATAAAATATATCAAATAAGTACAACATAAATAACAAGTTTTTCAAACCTTATGTCACTCCAAATCATTAAATTCTTCAAACGAGGGGCCTTTTTCATCTTCGTCATCCCATGATCGAATCCTTTGTCCTTTATTTAAACAACCGCCGCACCGCTGACGTCAGTTGCAGTTCAAATTACAGTAATCCCTTGCTACATCGCGGTTCGTTTATCGCGGTTTCACTACATCGTGGATTTTTTCATTTTGAAAATTTTGACAAAAAATTCACATATAAGTCGCTCCCCACCCAAACTATGGAAAAAAAACGTGACTTATAGTCCGAAAAATATGGTAGTTGATCACTTCACATGTTATGTTCACTTTAAACCGCATGGAGGCGCACTATGGCTGTGGAATAATTGGAGCCTCACTGACATTCCGTTCCATTCATTGACTTCCAGTCAGGAGATTTAATGATTTTAAATGGTGTCATCTAAAAACGGCCTTCAAAATAAAGCACCCTACCTCAAATCAAAGCACGGCTGAATAACATAAACAACATGGAGAATTCTTAACACATACTGTAAATATCTTTTTCGAACAGCTTTTATTATTATAACAATTTTAATAACAAGGTACAGGTGTATACATACTGTAAATGTGTTTTTATAATGTTTTATTATTATAATGATTTTTCTATAACGAGGTATAACACTCTTAAATGTGTTTTTAGAATTCTGATTTTTATAACTTTTTTATCAAAAGGTACAAGTGTATGCACTGCAATTGTGTGGGCACTCCCTGCTTTTTGCTGACAAGTAGGCAACATTCCTCAATAAAAAAGTTTTATTTTGAATCTTATTTTTCTTTAGTTTGGGAAATAGATATCCGCAATGTAGTGAAACAGTGATAAACGAATCACGATGTAGCAAGGTATTACTGTAATTTGAACTGCAACTGACAACTAGTCCGACATCAGCGGAGCGGCGCTCACGCGGCGTTGTTTACATAAAGGACGAAGGATTGGATGGATGGATTTAATAACTTGGAGTGACAGAGATAGTTTGATAAAATTGTTGTTTATAACTAGAATTTGCAATTTCTGGAGAAATTGCGTGTGAAGGCGAAATAGTTGAATAATTTTTTGGGGGGGAATACTGTGGAATGATTTTGGAAGGAGTTGAATTTCTTGAGAAACGTAGAATTTAGAGGTGAAAAACGGAATTTTTGGGAATTTGGTGGAATTTCAAATTTGAAAATGTGAAATCTATGGGAAATGGGAATTTGCGGAATAGGTAGGAAAAAGATGAAGAGTTCAAAGTCGGAATGGGTTGAATCGGTGGAAAAATGTGGAAATTAGAGATGAAGGGAAGATGGGAAGGTGTGGAATAGGTAGGCAAAAGATGAACAGTTGAAAGTTGGAACGAGTTGAATCGGTTGAAGTATGTAGAAATTAGAAGTGAAAAACGAAATTTTGTGAAATTTTGCGAAATTTTGTGAAAATTTGAAATGTGAAAACGTGAAATTTTTGAATTTGGCAAGTTCAGGAATGTCCCCAATGTGATTTGAATGTGTTGAATTATGTGAATTTCAAACTGGAACAACGTAAATGTGAAATGTTGAATCTGCCATTAAGAATGAATGGGGCAAAAATTGCCGGAAATTTGTGAATTTTGTGAAAACGGAAAATTTTTTGAATGAAAAAAATGTAAGCAGTCGATTCCTGAATATTTGGAATAAGTCGATTCCTGAATATTTGGAATAAGTGAAAAGTGGAACGGAGTGAATCGGTTAAAGTATGTGGAAGTAGTAAAGCGCCAAAAAAACAGGCAGAATAAGTAAAATAATAATAAGAATTGGCAATTTCTGGAGAAATTGCGTGTGAAGGCGAAGGCACTTCACACTATTGTGGGACTCGAAATAATGATTAAATGAAATAAAAATGGTAAATTAATAATGATGAATAAATAAAATAAAAATGGTAAATTAATGATGATGATGAAAATCATTATTAAAGTGATGTGTTAAAATTGAATGAATGAAAAATAAATTAATAAAATATAATGGCCAAGTGGGATTTGAACTCACCCGCGAACATGGCTTGTGTTGAAAGCGCCATTCTCTATTTACTGAGCTAAACAGTGACACACTATCAAAGCGGTAGAACATGGTGGAATGATGCTATTAAACGAGAAATGGTAAATGACTGAAATGAATTATTAAAATGATGTTTTTAAACTAAAATTAAATGAATAAATAAATGAATGAATAAAAAATAAAAAAATAAAAAATAAATGAGTTAAGGAAAGAAATCATGATGAAAGTTGTCAGATGTCAAAATTTGAACTCACTCCTGAACGTCGCTCGTGTCTAATGCGCCATTAAGAATGAATGGGGGATTTTAAGGCACAAATTTGCTAATTACGCAAAAACGGTAAATGTTGTGAACAAATAAAATACTAGCAATCATGCCGTGAATTTTTGGAACGTGTGAAAGTTGGAATGGGGTGAATCGGTTAAAGCATGTGGGAGTAGTTAGGTGTCAAAAAAGTGGGAGGAATAAATTGTTTAATAATAATAACTAGAATTGGCAATTTCTGGAGAAATTGCGTGTGAAGGCGAAGGCACTTCACACTATTGTGGGACTCGAAATGATGATTAAATGACAGAAAAATGGTAAATTAATAATGATGATTAAATCAAATAAAAACGGTAAATTAATGATGATGATGAAAGTAATTATTAAAGTGATGTGTTAAAATTGAATGAATGAAAAAAAAATCATGGCCAAGCAGGATTCGAACTCGCTCGCGGACGTGGCTCGTGTTTAGGGACCATTGTTTTCTCACTGAGCTAAACAGCGACTATGTATTTATTGTGGTGGAATGTTGCTATTAATCAAGAAATTAAAATGGTGAACGTTAAAATGGTAAAATGATGTTTTTAACTTAAAATTAAATGAATAACTAAATGAAAAATAAAAACGGTAAATTAATGATGATGATGATGAAAGTAATTATTAAAGTGATGTGTTAAAATTGAATGAATGAAAAAAAAATTATGGCCAAGCAGGATTCGAACTCGCTCGCGGACGTGGCTCGTGTTTAGGGACCATTGTTTTCTCACTGAGCTAAACAGCGACTGTGTTTTTTGTGGTGGAATGTTGCTATTAATCAAGAAATTAAAATGGTGAACGTTAAAACGGTAAAATGATGTTTTTAACTTAAAATTAAATGAATAACTAAATCAATGAATGAAAAATAAATAAATAAAAAATAAAAGAGTTAAATAAATGAGTTAAGGAAAGAAATCATGAAAAAAGTTGTCAGATGTCAAAATTTGAACTCACTCCTGAACGTCGCTCGTGTCTAATGCGCCATTAAGAATGAATGGGGGATTTTAAGGCACAAATTTGCTAATTATGCAAAAACGGTAAATGTTATGAACAAATGAAATACTAGCAGTCATGCCGTGAATTTTTGGAACGTGTGAAAGTTGGAATGGGGTGAATCGGTTAAAGCATGTGGGAGTAGTTAGGTGTCAAAAAAGTGGGAGGAATAAATTGTTTAATAATAATAAGAAGAAAAATAAAGTAGAATAACAATAGTGTGAAGGCCTTCGCCTTCACACTAATAAGAAGAAGAAAAATAAAGTAGAATAACAATAGTGTGAAGGCCTTCGCCTTCACACTAACTAGAATTGGCAATTTCTGGAGAAATTGCGTGTGAAGGCGAAGGCACTTCACACTATTGTGGGACTCGAAATAATGATTAAATGAAATAAAAATGGTAAATTAATGATTAAATAAAATAAAAATGGTAAATTAATGATGATGATGAAAATAATTATTAAAATGTGTTAAAATTGAATGAATGAAAAATTAATGAATAAAAAAATTATGGCCAAGCGGGATTCGAACGCCCTCGTGGAAGTGGCTCATGTTCAAAGCGCCATTGTCTTCTTACTGAGCTAAACAGCGACTTAGAGCTCCTCTGGTGGAATGATGCTATTAAACGAAAAATAAAAATGGTACATGCCGTTAAAACGGTAAAATGATGTTTTTAACTTAAAATTAAATGAATAACTAAATGAATGATGAAAATAATTATTAAAATGTGTTAAAATTGAATGAATGAAAAATTAATGAATAAAAAAATTATGGCCAAGCGGGATTCGAACTCGCTCGCGGACGTGGCTCGTGTTCAATGGACCATTGTCTTCTTACTGAGCTAAACAGCGACTTAGTGTTGCTGCGGTGGAATGATGATATTAAACAAGAAATAAAAATGGTAAATGCCGTTAAAACGGTAAAATGATGTTTTTAACTTAAAATTAAACGAATAACTAAATGAATGAATGGAAAATAAATAAATAAAAAATAAAAGAGTTAAATAAACGAGTTAAGGAAAGAAAGGAGGAATAAATTGTTTAATAATAATAATAAAAAAAAAATAAAGTAGAATAACAATAGTGTGAAGGCCTTCGCCTTCACACTAATAATAATAATAAGAAGAAAAATAAAGTAGAATAACAATAGTGTGAAGGCCTTCGCCTTCACACTAATAAAGTAGAATAACAATAGTGTGAAGGCCTTCGCCTTCACACTAATAAGAAGAAAAATAAAGTAGAATAACAATAGTGTGAAGGCCTTCGCCTTCACACTAATAAAAATGGTAAATTAATGATGATGATGAAAATAATTATTAAAATGTGTTAAAATTGAATGAATGAAAAATGAATGAATAAAAAATAATGGCCAAGTGTGATTCAAACTCACTCCTCAATATTGCAAGCGTTCAAAGCGCCATTCTCTTCTAACTGAGCTAAACAGCGACTTAGTGTTGCTGTGGTGGAATAATGCTATTAAACGAGAAATAAAAATGGTAAATGCCGTTAAAACGGTAAAATTATGTTTTTAAATTAAAATTATAATATAAATAATTATAATAACTAAATGAATGAAAAATAAAAAAATAAAAAAATAAATGAGTTTAGGAAAAAAATCATGATAAAAGTTGTCAGATGTCAAAATTTGAACTCCCTCGTGAACGTCGCTCGTGTTGAATGCACCATTAAGAATGAATGGGGGATTTTAAGGCACAAATTTGCTAATTATGCAAAAACGGTAGATGTTATGAACAAATAAAATACTAGCAGTCATGCCGTGAATTTTTGGAACGTGTGAAAGTTGGAATGGAGTGAATTGGTTAAAGCATGTGGGAGTCAGCTATTGTGTTTCTGCTCAGGCTTACGTTTGCAAAGGCTTGGTTTTTCTCGGGGCACACTTGTTCACAAACCTTCATCATGCACTTTTTTACAAACTCTCCTTCATTAAAGGGTCGGGCTGATTTGGCGATTTCTTGTGCCACGATATAACTTGACTTTACAGCAGCCTCACTTTGTGTTGTGGGTTTTGTGAACATTTTCTGTTGTGAAATCAAACCTCTTTTCATCTCCTTAACTTTCTGGCTTCTTTGAGCCGTGTCCAGGTCCTTATATTTGTCCTGGTGTTTCATAGTGTCGTCTAATATTGTGCTCCTTAGTTACTGACACGTTGGCTCCACAAACAAGACAAACAGGTCTGTCTTGTATACATATAAACAGATATTCTGTCTCCCACCTGTCCAGAAAAGTTCCATTTTCTGCCTTTCTTTTCGCCATTTGTTGGTAGGGTAACACAGTGACAGCTGTTGTTTGAGGTCGCAGTGTGGGGGAGAGGCACGGAGATGCAGGGTGTGCACATAGACTGTATATAAGAAATGAACGTAACATCCGTGACGTCACCCATTAGTTTGTGGACAGCTGCTCGGAAGCCAATAGTATCGAATCTAGGCAGCGCCATCTTAAAAATTTCAGGTGCATTCTGGGAAAAAATGAACACGGATTCTACTTATATGGGCATGAGGCGGAGTCATGAACGGACGTATGGGCGCCAAAGCAACAGCAGACCATTATGGGATTTGTAGTACAAGCGATGAATGCAGTGTTACAGCGCTGCCGCCGTAGAATACCGGCAGGCCAGCTCGAATGTTAATTTGAAATTGCCTTGCGGGCCAAATATAATTACACTGCTGGCGAAATTTGGCCCGCGGGCCAGAGTTTGACACCTATGGTTTATCCTGTTGTTGCTGGTTCACGTCTGTTCTTGGTGTTGGATTTTGTCAAATAAATTTCCCCCAAAATGCAATTTATACTCCGGTGCGACTTATATATGTTTTTTTCCCTTTATTAAGCATTATATGTCTGATGCAATTTATATTCCTGAGCGACTTTTATTCCGGAAAATACAGTAAATGTTTTGTTTCTTGCCACTTCCCAGCCTTTCATGGACACTGATCATGTGCTACACAAGTACTTTCTACCACGGGAATACTCAGTCATTCTGCCTGGTATCGCAGCTGTACTACTGCTCCTTTGTATAGGTAAGCCTGGTGCCAAATCTCCCCACTACATATTACCACACGCCTCATTCACTTTCTCATGTAATAAAATAATTTCAGTGTCATTTTTTTTATGTAAAAATTTTGTAAAAATTAATGAATGCCGTATCTTTCTCCTCCACAGGGGCCATCACTGCTATAGTCATTTGGAAGAATCAAAAACCCAAAAAAGTTAATTAACCTGAAAATGGGATTGCTCTTGATTTTATATATAGTGTGGAACTGTAAATAAATATAGAATAATTGCCATCCAATCCCTCTACAGTTACCTACCAATAGGTATTTTTGTAAATAGATAAAACCTAATCATCAAAAAGGGTGGCAAGGTGATGGACTAATTAGCACATCTGCCTCATAGAGCGGAGGTTGTGGATTTGATTCCAGCTCTCTCCTTCCTGTGTGGTTTGCATGTTCTCCCCTTGCCTACGTGGGTTTCCCCTGGCATTCCCAAGACATGCATGGTCGGCCAATTGACCACTCCAAATTGCATTGGTTGAGGTTGTCCCTCGCCGTAGTCATCTGGCATAGGTTCCAGCTAGTGTTGTCACAAGAACCGATACTTTCGGTACCAATTCGATACCAACACGCAAAAAATACAGGGATACATGCTTTTTATGGTACCGAATATTTAACTTTTCACTCGGCGAGCTCTGTCCATTCTTGTCGGAACTGAAAGGGGCAGTATACGCATGCGAGCAGCACGAAGCAGCAGTCAGCGGCACTGAAGAAGAAGAAGAAAACTTTCGGTCTTTCATAACAATGGCTTCAGCAAATGGAGTGGAAGTCCAACACGCCGGCTTGTTGAGAACCCAGGTCGCTCAAAGAGTCGTGCGTGGAAATATTTTGCATTCGAGGCGGATGCAACCGGGGCAATTATAGATCCGTCCCTTTACTATCACTGTTGTGCCACGTTACGTTATAAATACGTGAACCCGAATATGCCTACGTGCAGTCATTTCAGCATGAGTCAGCTGGGGCGATACGGTTACCAAACGTATTTAATGTCAATACGCAGACAAAGGCTCAAATATGCAAAATTACGTTTGGCCACATGTTGAAGGGTGTGTGCGCAAGCCTTCTTGGCTGTAGCAGATGGATTAGTGATTTTAAAAGTATAATGAATTTTTTTTATTTTTTTTATTGTGGTACCGAATGAGTATCGAACTCGTGGAAAATTCACAGGTATTGGTACCGACTACTGAAATCCTGGTACCGAAATCCAGCACGCGACTCGCATAAGGAAAAAGCCTTTCAGATTATGAACAAGGACATTTTAATGAATTATGTACAATCAAACAGTGTCAGTCTGTCTTTTCTTTATGTTCTGTGCAGCCCATTGAGTCGAAGCACAGTTTTCTGCTTTATGTTTCGTTTTTGGTAGATGAATTAAACGGGCAAAATCCATCTGCCCCTCTCCATTCTCTGCCACTTGCCGTCAACTGAAGATGACGTCACAGTTGCCAGGTCTCAGGTCACAACCAAATCAGTTTCAGAAGATTGATGAGCTGTTAAGGAAGACAAGTTGGTCTAATACTGTTCTGTTTACTTGTCTTGGACTACTATTTAAATTTGTTTTGATGATTGGAAACATTTAGATGTGACAAACATACCAAGAAATGAATTAGGAAGGGAGCAAACACATTTACACTATACAAAGGACAACACTTTATGTTCAGAGGTATTTTACACACATATTTACAGTAATTACAATGTAGTTAATTTTTCATTTAGTTATTTCCTTTTATATGCAAATAGTTAGAGATGGCAGTAAAAATTGAGAGAATTCCAGACACTGATTACACAGCATTGTTCCGCCCCTGCAAAATGCTTTGTGCTGGTTGGGGCGGGGGTGCTTGGCTGAAAATAACATTTCACAGGGGCTACGTGACCGAACAAGAGAGAGCCACTGAGTTAGTAAACCAGTGTATGAAGTAGAATTAGAGATGAGACTACACAAAAGTAAAGCAAGTTGTGTTATTTAGTGCAGGGGTGCTCATTACGTCGATCGCAGCGTGACGTTAAAAAAAAAATGTCAGCCTATCATCACATAATTACCCCCCCAAAAAAATATATATATATATATATTTATGATGTTTGTTGTGCAATATTGGCCTATTCAGTTATGCAAGGTACATCAACATACATTGTACATACAAAGAATCCTTAATAAATTTGAAAATGCTGATATGTTTTGCATTTTTTGGCGTGTTGGTAGATCATTTTGACTTGGTTGTTTTATAAGTAGCTCGCATGCTGAAGAAGTGTGAGCACCCCTGATCTAGTGAATTTGGCTCAGGAAAAACTTGCTTTTTACATTGAATGTTTGACTATGATGGTCTGGGCATTATTCTGGATATGTAGGTAGGGAGGTGGGGGTATGGATTCCTTTTCACCGACCACACCCAAGCTTGATTGTGTTCAGACCTCTTCAATCAAGAAATCGTTTAAATTGAACTCTGACAAATTGATGTTTCTGCACGTGGCTTTTCCTCTCCCCACTCGCGTAAACTGCGTTACTGATGTAAATTCCACCCAGAAACACACACGAGCCGTACTTTTTCATAGTGTGTCGCCTGAGTAAACTCTGGAACAGGCTGCACTACGCATGATGACGCTGTGGGCTGACATGGGATAATGAAACATACACGCGCGGGCATGCTATTCATCGTCCACCACAGCAGCCAGGTAAGGCTTGTTCACAGATTTTAACCTGAATCAAACGTGTGTAATTCACAGTGATCGTAAAACGAAAGACGTATCTTTCATGATGTCGATTGTAATTTGCAAAAGTTATAAACATATCGAGTGAGGTAGTAAGGGTCCAGGGATAACGATTTCACAAACTAAACACGCAGAGTTGACTTTCCTTCGGGATTATGCCTAAAACCAGATTGTGTCGTATACAATTTTTGGGAGCGTGACTATCGGTCTTGACTTTAAGAAATGTCACATGAACTCTGATTGCACCCCCGAGACTTGTGATAATGATAGCACAGTACAGTTAACGTTGAAAACAATTCCATTGTTGCAGATGCACTTGACTTTTAGGTAAAACTGACAATGTTGTCCCATTTCAAGCCATGACATTTGTAATTGATTCCCCCAACGGGGATGCGAATGTCCGAGAATTATAGGTGAAGCGCAATGAGCCAGGGAAGATCAACTTTACTGTTGTGAACAAATTGTGACCGTCTGCTTTTCCATACTTGTTTTGAATTAATGCTTGCTTGTTTAGTTACCCAAAATAAATACAATACAAATCTGCCAATATGCTGAGCATGTTGGGAATCAGTTGGACCCATTTTCTGATTACCTGAGGTTCTGGTGGCCTGATGGACAGAATTTATCTCTGCTTGTTCTGTTTGTGCTCATAATAAGATGCTCCATTGTCCTCCTTCTGGTTTGCATTGTCCACTTCCCATCCCGTTCCACCCTCAGTCTCGAAATTCAATTTGTCCTATGGTGGTGGAGTGTTTCACCAAGGTGACTCATTTTATCACACTGCTGTTGCTTTCCTCCTGGAGAAAGCCAACCTCTTGATCAAGGACATCTTCAGAATTTGTGGCATTTGGCCCTCCTCCGACCCTGGTTGTTGATCAGGGACCACAGTTAATTTCTCACGTCTGGAGGACATTCTGGAAATCACTGAGGGCCTCTTACAGCCTTTCTTCCCCAATCCAATGGCTAAAATAGAACTTCTTGTACCCTTCTTGTCATTTCGCCTTCCATGGGTGTCATAGACCCAAATGTGCTTGTCTGTTAGGCCAGACCATGTCTATCCCCTCGATTACCTTTCAGCAAAGTAGCTTGCTTCACGTCCAACCGATGAAGGGACAGATGAAAAGCCAAGAATACTTAACATTGAATAAGATTTAGTTGCAAGTCCTTTGCTTACAATAACTTCACCAAGCCCGTGACCGACTGACATCACCAAACTTTTCCATTACCCTTTGTGATGTTTTTTAACAGCCTCTATTATTTCCTACAGTCTTCTTTTGAAGGTTAAAAAAAATATATATACATGCGCTAATGGGTCAAAATCTAGAGCTTGATTTAGCCAGTAAAACATTCCACCTCTTTCCCTCTGAACACTTTTCTTCTTTGTGTTTTTCTTTTGTCATCAAGTGGTACATCATCAATGAAAATTAATGATCTGATCCCAGGACAAGCCATGCTTGAGCAACTCTCCAATTAACTTCAATGTGTTTTGCAGGTGAGATTTAATATTTGTGACGGCGACTTCATAGCAGATTTTTGTACTGCCCACATTGCTCCACTGTCTACTACAACAATGTTTTTTACATTGCTTGACATGTATGCCGGCCCAACCTGTCGGAAAAAAAGAGGAAAAAGCTCTCGCACGCATGTGTTCAGTGTTTCTGGTGGTGCATTTATGTTGACGTTACAAACACAAGTGACGTGTCGTCTTCAGGTGGCTCCATGTATTAAACGTTGAAGAAGAGGGTTGGACAGCGTAGAAGAAGAGCCAGGCAATGAAGGCTGCGAAGGTCACTTTTTCACCGCCTTAACCCACAGCCCGTCGCCATAGAAATGAGGCCAGATTTGACAGCTTGTTGGACACCGGCGGTGTGGTCTTGTCGCTCCGGAAATTAATGTCGCATCGTCGCCATATTTTGCGCTGAAGGAAGCTCCCTATTAATTTGTATGGAGCTGTACATATTCGCCACAGCTTATGATTACCCAAATTAAGCATAAGGGTGTCCATGTGTGCACTTGGCACCAGGACACCCTAGGCTGCGGTTCGATGATCGACTTTGTAGTCGTGTCATCGGATTTGCGGCCGCATGTTTTGGACACTCTGGTGAAGAGGGCCAAGAAAATGTCTGCAGGGGCTATTTGGACTCCAGAGCTCTGGAATGCCCTACCAATGGATATTAGAACTACTACCTCAGTAGAAACATTTAGGACAAGTTTAAAGACGTATTACTATGATATGGCCTTTAATTAACCTGTAGTAGCCGATTTGGCTGGAGTTTGTTTTTGCTCCCTTTCCCCGACCCCACTCCCCCACCCCTCCCCGGCTGGGGAGGTGGTTAGGTGACACCCAAGCTGACAACGGCTATCTAGATTCTCGTGGACCAATTCAGCATGAGGGAACTGCAGCGGATTACCCTCCTAGAGGACACTGCCAGGACAATCGAAGGCACCTCCGACAGCTCTTCGCTTTGGCCTGGACATCCACTTTTTGATTTCCGTATTATGTATTTTATGTGCCCTCTTTGCATCCATTGCAGCCTGGTGATCCTGAAAGGGGGATCCTTCCATCTGTGGTCCCTTCTCAAGTTTTCTAATTTTTCCCCTGGCACGGGTTTTTGAGTTTTTCCTTGCCCTTTTGGGAGCCCAAGATCAGGGGATGCATTGAGAATAATTGTCGATTGTCTATGTGAAGCCCTTTGAGACTGCTTGTGATTTAGGGCTATACAAATAAACTTGACTTTACTTTACTTGACTTGAGAGGGGTGGAGCTGTCAACTGATCACCACCTGGTGGTGGGTAGACTCCGATGGTGGGGGAAGATGCCGGTCCGACCTGGCAGACCCAAACGCTCTGTGAGGGTCTGCTGGGAACGTCTGGCAGAATGCCCTGTCAGGAAGAGCTTCAACTCCCACCTCCGGCAGAGTGTCAGGTCTAAATATGATCAGACATGAAATCACCCGCTAGAACAAAGAGGAGAAGACAACCAGGATAAGTTTACTCGCGAGGAAAACGATAGAGAAAGGAAGCTCAGTTACAATATCCATCAATTCTGAGTCCCAACTCCGCATTCTCCTCTTTTTAATGTTTTAGTTGCCCTGGTTACAGAGGCGTTGCTACATTAAAGGGAGAGATAGTGGTTGTAGCAACGCTGATTAGCTAAGGAATGTAGTGTGGTGTGATTTAGCACTTAATTGTCGGCCCATGACCCCCGCACCGGACTTGCAGAGTCTGTTCTCTTCTCTCAACCAGCTGTCTTCTCTATGGTTGGCTGACTCCTCCTCGACTGTGATCAGATAACTTGAAGCCGCTTTCCTGTGGAACAATGCAACTAAACCTTTGCTAAGTTTATCTTCTTAATAAACTAACACAACACATAAAAATAATGAGTACCTAGTCCTACCTAAACATTTCAACACATATTAAGTAAATGTGAGGTGTTGCGTGTTGTGCGGGATGTCCGTTGTTGAGCCAGGAAAGCAAAGGTGTGGAGTTTAGAGTTGGTTCTTTATTGGCAAGATCTTGGGTTGTTTAATGGCGGCCAATACAGCAGATGAAACAACTTCTGTCTCCAGGTCAGCTTGTTTTATACTGTCCGGAAAGGCGGGAACTTGTCACATGACCATTTCGTACCTGAGGCGGGGGGCGGCACCCCCCAGTGTGTGCGTGTGTGTTTGCCTATTTGTGTTGTATTTGTGTTCTGATTGAGCAGTTATGTTTGCATAAAATAAAATAATTGTAGATATATGAGCATCATACTGTACAGAGATTGTCCACCCTAATAAAACATGTCCACATTGCTGTTGCTCCCTCTTCAGATGTAACTGATATACAGTTCCTTAAACAAACATTGAGGAAATATGGGATAACTTATATGTGACTACTTCAAACTGTATATAACATTTAACAAAGAAAAACATCAACAACAACAATCTATGAATCAAAGCTCCAGTTTACTAAAAGGAATGAAGTTCCTTTGCACCTATGCAAAGAAGCTCTGCTACTTGTTAGTGAAGGACTCTTAAAGGAACAATACACAAAGATAAGATAAGGACAGGAAGGATACATAAAACTAATGGGGATCAAAAGACATTCCTTGAGCTAAATAGGAAGAACTTAGTTAACACAAAGGTGTCAACTCGTAAAAACAGGCCTCCAGGTCTGGCAGGCCAAGGCTTTCCCGAGATTATTCAAACACAGAGCTTTTCCCACGTCCCGGGGGAGGTGGGGGACATTGAGTCCGAGTGGACCATGTTCAGCGCCTCCATTGTTGAGGCAGCCGACCGGAGCTGTGGCCGTAAGGTCGTTGGGGCCTGTCGTGGCGGCAATCCCCCAACTCGCTGGTGGACACCAGCGGTAAGGGATGCCGTCAAGCTGAAGAAGGAGTCCTATCGGGCCGTTTTGGCCTGCGGGACTCCGGAGGCAGCAGACAGACACCGGATGGCCAAGCGGAACGCGGCTTTGGCGGTTGCTGAGGCAAAAACCCGGGCGTGGGAGGAGTTTGGTGAGGCCATGGAGAATGACTTCCGGACGGCTTCGAGGAGATTCTGGTCCACCAGGGGGAAGCAGTGCACGGTCAACACTGTTTACAGTGGAGATGGTGTGCTGCTGACCTCGACTCGGGACGTCATGAGTCGGTGGGGAGAATACTTCGAAGACCTCCTCAATTCCACTGACACGCCTTCCATTGTGGAAGCAGGGCCTGGAGACTCTGAGGCGGACTCACTTATCTCTGGGGTCGAAGTCACTGAGGTAGTTAAAAAAACTCCTCGGTGGCAGGGCCCCGGGGGTGGATGTGATCCATCCGGAGTTCTTAAAGGCTCTGGATGTTGTGGGGCTGTCATGGCTGACACGCCTCTACAACATTGGGTGGACATCGGGGACGGTGCCTCTGGATTGGCAGACTGAGGTGGTGGTGCCCCTCTTTAAGAAGGGTGTGTTCCAATTACAGGGGAATCACACTCCTCAGCCTCCCTGGTAAGGTCTATTTATTCAGGGGTGCTGGAGAGGAGGGTCCGTCGGGAGGTCGAACCTCGGATTCAGGAGGAGCAGTCTGGCTTTCATCCTGGCCGTGGAACAGTGGACCAGCTCTACACCCTCGGCAGGATCCTCGAGGGTGCATGGGAGTTCGCCCAACCAGTCCACGTGTGTTTTGAGGACTTGGAGAAGGCATTCGACCGTGTCCCTCGGTAGATTCTGTGGTAGGTGCTTCGGGAGTACGGGGTGCCGAGCCAACTGATAAGGGCAGTTCGGTCCCAGTATAACCGATGCCAGAGTTTGATCCGCATTTCCGGCAGTAAGTCGGATTCGTTCCTAGTGAGGGTTGGACTCCGCCAAGGCTGCCCTTTGTCACCGATTCTGTTCATAATTTTTATGGACAGAATTTTTAGGCGCAGCCGAGGCATTGAGGGGGTCCGGTTTGGGGACCTCAGCATCGCGTCTCTGCTTTTTGCAGATGACGTGGTGCTGTTGGCTTCTTCAGGCCATGATCTCACTGGAGCGGTTCGCAGCCGAGTGTGAAGCGGTCGGGGTGAGGGTCAGCACCTCCAAATCCGAGTCCATGGTCCTCGGTAGGAAAAGGGTGGAATGCCCTCTCCGGATCTGGGATGAGATCCTGCCCCAAGTGGAGGAGTTAAAGTATCTTGGGGTCTTGTCCACGAATGAGGGCAGGGAGTAATGCGGACTCTGTACCGGTCCGTCGTGGTGAAGAGAGAGCTGAGCCAAAAGGCAAAGCTCTCAATTTACCAGTCAATCTACCCTCCTACCCTCACCTATGGTCATGATGTATTAGTCGTGACCAAAAGAACGCGATCTCGGATACAAGCGGCCGAAATGAGTTTCCTCCGCAGGGTGTCCGGGCTCTCCCTTAGAGATAGGGTGAGGAGCTTGGTCATCCGGGAGAGACTTGGAGTAGAGCCGCTGCTCCTCCACGTGGAGAGGAGCCAGATGAGGTGGCTTGGGCATCTCATCAGGATGCCTCCTGAACGCCTCCCTGGGGAGGTGTTTCGGGCATGTCTCACCGGTAGGAGACCCCGGGGACGACCCAGGATGCGCTGGAGAGACTGTCTCTCGGCTGGCCTGGGAACGCCTTGGGATCCCCCGGGATGAGCTGGATGAAGTGGCTGGGGAGAGGGAAGTCTGGGAGTCCCTCCTAAAGCTGCTGCCCCCACGACTCGACCCCGGATAAGCGGAAGAAGATGGATGGATGGATGCATGGATGGATGGATGGATGGATGGATGGATAGTTTTTGAATCAACAAGTTACTATAATTAAAAGAACATTTAGGACATAACAGTATTATGTCCTAAATGGCTTACTGTAAAGCTTAAAAGCTTACTTACTTAAAGCTTACTGTAACTTACAGAATGTGAACTTCAAACTAAGTTAGCTTATTATTTTTATTTATTTATTTTCCATCCATCCATTTTCTGAACCGCTTTGTCTCCACGGGGGTCGCGGGCGTGCTGAAGCCTATCCCAGCCGTCATCGGGCAGTAGGCGGGGGACACCCTGAACTGGTTGCCAGCCAATCGCAGGGCACACAGAGACGAACAACCATTCGCACTCACAGCTAGGGACAATTTGGAGTGCTCAATCGGCCTACCAAGCATGTTTTTGGGATGTGGGAGGAAACCGGAGTGCCCGGAAGAAACCCACGTGGGCTCGGGGAGAACATGCAAACTCCACACAGGGAGGGCCGGACGTGGAATCGAACCCGCACCCTTCTAACTGTGAGGCGGACGTGCTACCCAGTGCGCCACTGAGCCGCCATTTTTATATCATTTCACATGTTATTTTCACACTAAACCGCAAGAGGGCGCTCTAGGCCTGTGGAATAATTGGAACCGCAACTGACGATAAGGCTGACGTAAGCGACGTAGAAGAGGGAGCGCCGCGTCTTCTACTTCCGGGGTTAGCGGAGTTGAAAATGCGACTTGTACTCCAGTAACACATTACTTACTTACTAGTTACTTGATCATTAACACATTACTTACTTACTAGTATATTACGTCACGTTTTTCACACTAAACCCCATGAGGGTGCTCTAGGTCTGTGGAATAATTGGAACTGCAACTGACGATGAATCTGACATCAGTGCCGCATCTACTTCCAGAGTCAGCGGAGTTGTTTATTAGTGGCAGAGAGCACAAAGAATTCAATGGACTTAATAATTTAGAGTGACACGGATGGTTCGATAAACTTGTTATTTATGTTATAGTTATTTGAAACACTCTTAATATGTTCAGTCAGGCACATTCTCAGTTCCTCATTTATGTTTTTATGTAACTTTGGCATACCGTACCGTTCAGCCTATTCATGTCTGTTCTTAGTGTTGAATTTCTCCCAAAAATGCGATTTATACGCCAGTGTGACTTATATATGTTTTTTTTCTTCTTTATTATGCATTTTATGGCTGGTGCAATTTATACTCCGGAGTGATTTATAGTCCGGAAAATACGGTATCGTCTTTTCCTTCTTTATTATGCATTTTATGGCTGGTGCGATTTGTACTCCAGAGTGATTTATAATCCAGAAAATACGGTAGCAGTCACTCTTCTTTGTTGATTTCTGCGTGACTGTATATACTGTCCCCCAGTGGCCAATGTGAGTATACCAAAAACAAGCAGCACAATTAATTGGTCATGATGCACAAATGTACAATTTTGACATTACATTTAATTATTTTTATGGTCGATGATATATTTTTATTTGCTAATTTTCTGTATGTCAGATGCAGAGGTCGGTGGCTCCGCGTGGCTTTGGAAAGCATTGCAGTACACTAAAGCAAAGAAGATGGGGCGGTTTGAGACGGCAGTGGGAGCTTTTGGGTTTATTTGAGATTGATCAGCACCACGAGTTCTACAGCCTCACTTACATGATGAAGGAGGGATTGTTTTCATCAATCCAAACCACCATTGACCATGCATCTACAGTGAGTATGGATCAACTGATCATGCGCATCAGGAAGTTTAGACATGTCATTCGCATAGACATCAGACACTTCATAAAAAGTGAGGAAGATTAACATTAACGTCACAAGGCTACCTAAAGGTGAACGTAATGAATGTTTGTTTAGTAGAGCTAGGAGAGTAGTAATCTTGAATGGATGCTATTTTAATTCACATTTGTATTTCCTTCACAGTTTTATATCACCTTTTGTAGTCAGGAAAGCGAGAATATTGAGTGAGAATATGGATTTAAAAGGCATTGTTAGAAAAAACTAGAAAGTGGGAGATGGGGAAAATAGAGTCAGCACAAAAGAAAAAAAATAGCACAAGGTTAGACTTTCTTTTGCCAGAGTTGCTTGGCAGGACTTTTGGTATCCAGTAGCTTGGTTAAGGTTTACTTTTATGCCACAAAATGAGAAAATGTTCTTTTTTTTAACTCTGTATGAAATATTATCCTTAAACTCAATATTTCTGTCTCATAAGTTTCAAAGGGCTTGCAATAGGCATAATTTGGATATAGAATCCCACAGTAATGCTTCAACTCGGCGAGAGTGCAACAATAGGGTGATCAGATTTGCGTTAATGAAAAGGAGGACACCTTTTTTGGGGGCGGGGGGGTTCTTCAGTGTTTCGTTGTATGTTATGACACAAATGACATGGTGTCTGTAAAGCAAGTGCATTTATTAACCCACATAACGCAAAACAATATACTGTATTGGCCCGAATATAAGACGACACCGATTATAAGACGACCAACTCTTTTTCAAGACTCAAGTTTGGAAAAAGACTTTTTGACTCAAGCTTGAAAAAATACTTTTTGAACACCAAATTTAGTTTTTCTACAGAAAATAATTACAGTCCATCTGAAACAAATGATTATAACTATATATTTGAGAGAAAAAGCATAATATTTTGCCTCATTCTAATCATGCAAAAAATGTCTATCACATCTTAATATCTGAACATTTAAATATGCAGACTAAAGTGCAATCACATTTTTAAATGAATGACTTCTGGTTTTTGAAATGTAAATAAACCAATCTACTCTGATAAAACAACAAAATTGCAATAACTGCATTAACCATCAAAGTAAATTCTAACTGTAACTGTAGTCTTGAAACAAATCTGAATAAGGAAAAACATTGCAATAAAATAATCCAAACTGCTACTGCTATTGTTGGGGAGCCTGAGGACTGTATAGGGGGTTGGTTCGGATGGTCATGCTCTTTTCGCCCCCGGGTGTCGGTCAGAACACAGGAGGGAAGACGTGGTTCAGTTTTGATTGCTTTACTGAATTATTGGCAAAAAAATAATAATGAATAACCATAAATGAAATACTCTCGGCAACACACCAAACATAAGTCATCTATCGAGACAACAAAATACATTTGCTGGCGACCGTTAGTCGCCGTGCCGCTGCGTAACGACTACTCGTACGGTGCGAGGCAAACTTAAAGGAGCTGTCAATCAAACGGCGCGCACACGAAGCAAACCGCGATTGAACAAACGGCACAACAGTGGACAGTAGTAACAATGAAATGTATACACTCACTTTGGTGAGCTGGAGTGGGCAGCGGCAGTTGAACAAAATCCTGGACAATTTTAAAATTCCCCCCGGACATTTTTTTAGGTCTCAAAAGTAGGACATGTCCTGGTCTTCCTATGTAAACAAGCACTGCATTCAAGCTACGAAGTAAGCTAATGCTAGCGCTAGCGTTGGCCAGAAGCTAACAAATGCATTAAACACATTGTGTTACTCAAGAATAATACAGCACCTTCGATGCAATTCATCTGATACAACTACTCAAAATACACCCACAAGAAGTGAAAACAGAGCGCACAGCTTCAAAATCAGCAGAAAGACTGACCCTAATGCTATGAAAACGAGTGGAGACACACAATATTATTAAAATGAAATACAGTTTATTATTTTTGTGTCATCTCAAACTCACTGCTTTATTGGGTCCGTCGTTTCCACAGATTGACGGAACTTAACCATCAACAAAATGAAATATTTCGGCAAATCCTTCTCTATAGTGACAAAAGATTTCTGAAACACTCCTTAACAAACAGGACTTTGCCCCCAGACTGTCACGATTGGAATGGAGCAGGGCGACCAAGTGCAGCTTGGACCAGGGTTTATTGGAGGAACAAAAGACAGACTCTGCAAACTGACATGACTTAACAAAACGATAACATGACTGACTAACCGAAAACAGACTTGAAAACGACAGGGACCAAAAAGACATGAAGACGACACGACAACAAAACAACAGCAACCGCAACAAAACGACAATGATCCGACGGGGCATGAGGGGCAGACAGGACTTATATACATGACAGGTAACAAGAGGCAGGTGAGAATAATCAAACTAATCAGGGGCACACAGGAGGGGAGGGGCGAGCACACAGACCGAAACCATGACAACGGACACATGGTGGAACGGCTGGGTACGAGACGTGACAGTACCCCCCGTTCCATGGGAGCCACCTGGCGACTTGCCAGGTTTGTCGGGATGGGACCGCACGTCGCACGCCGCCGAAGGCCGACTGGGTGACGGCGGCTGGATCCACGCCGCCGGAACTGGTGGCGGCCGCAGAATCCGCGCCGTCGGAACTGTGTCGGGGGGCGGCCGTGTGTCTTGCGCCGATGAAAACCGACTGGGTGACGGCCGCTGGATCCGCGCCGCCGGAACTGGTGGCGGCCGCAGCATCCACGCCGTCGGAACTGGTTCAGGTGGTGGCCGCACGCCATACGCCGCTGAAGGCCGACTGGGTGACGGCCGCTGGATCCACGCCGCCGGAACTGGTGGTAGCCGTAGCATCTGCGCCGTCGGAACTGTGTCGGGGGGCGGCCGTGTGTCTTGCGGCGCTGGAACTGGGTCGGGTGGTGGCCGCACGTCACACGCCGCCGAAGGCCGACTGGGTGACGGCCGCTGGATCCACGCCGCCGGAACTGGTGGCGGCCGTAGCCTCTGTGCCGTCGGAACTGTGTCGGGGGGCGGCCGTGTGTCTTGCGGCGATGAAAACCGACTGGGTGACGGCCGCTGGATCCGCGCCGCCGGAACTGGTGGCGGCCGCAGCATCTGCGCCGTCGGAACTGGTTCAGGTGCTGGCCGCACGCCACACGCCGCCGAAGGCCGACTGGGTGACGGCCGCTGGATCCACGCCGCCGGAACTGGTGGCGGCCGTAGCATCTGCGCCGTCTGAACTGTGTCGGAGGGGCGGCCGTGTGTCTTGCGCCGCTGAAAACCAACTGGGTGACGGCCGCTGGATCCGCGCCGCCTGAACTGGTGGCGGCCGCAGCATCCGCGCCGTCGGAACTGGTTCAGGTGGTGGCCGCACGCCGCCGAAGGCCGACTGGGTGACGGCCGCTGGATCCACGCCGCCGGAACTGGTGGCGGCCGTAGCATCTGCGCCGTCGGAACTGTGTCGGAGGGGCGGCCGTGTGTCTTGCGGCGCTGGAACTGGGTCGGGTGTCGCTGACAGGAGCCGATGGTGGAGTGAGGTCCAAGCGCTGGTCGCTATGATGGTCGGATCATTCTGTCATGGTTGGAATGGAGCAGGGCGACCAAGTGCAGCTTGGACCAGGGTTTATTGGAGGAACAAAAGACAGACTCTGCAAACTGACATGACTTAACAAAACGATAACATGACTGACTAACCGAAAACAGACTTGAAAACGACAGGGACCAAAAAGACATGAAGACGACACGACAACAAAACAACAGCAACCCCAACTAAACGACAATGATCCGACGGGGCATTCTTCTTCTTCTTCTTCATTGGGGTTTAACGGCAGCTTGCATCCTATTAGTTGCTTTGCCGCCCCTACTTTTTTTTTTTTTTTTTTTTTTTTTTTTTTTTCACAACACTAAATTCTCCTCACCAGACCAGTGCTTTTTAAAAACTCAAAAAACCAGCGCTTTCCCCTCCCACTTGTCCCTACTTCCAGAATGGTTTTCACCGATATTCCCTCAAGCCCTTCTGTCCGCAGCTTCTCCACCAACTCAACCCTTTGCCCATAATATTTCCTACAGGAAAGCAGCGCATGTTGCACCGTCTCCTCATCCTGACACTCAGAGCACAGCCCATCCCGGTGTTTCCCCAGAAGGTGGAGAGTGCTGTTAAGAAAAGTATGTCCTATCCTCAGTCTGGCAATAATGACTTCATCCTTCCTTTTCCACCCTCCTCTCCCACACTCATGAACTGACTCAGCCACTCTACTACACACTGAGAACAGGTGCCTCCCTCTGCTCTCCTGCTCCCACCGCTGTTGCCACTGCAGCATCACTTCCCTCCACACAATACTTTTACCCTCAGATTTAGACAGTGCAATGTTGATCTCCACTCGCTCTTTTTTCACTGCCTCTTTTGCCAGTTTGTCAGCCCTCTCATTTGCCAGGATACCCACATGTGCTGGAACCCACATCAGTGCTACCTTAACCCCCCTCGCTGCGATATCCCTAACAGCCAAAAGAATTTCCTGAATAAGGTCCTGTCGGCTCAGGGAACTGCCCCTCCCAATACTTTTAACTGCAGACACAGAGTCACTACATACCAAGAAATTACAATTTACAAGTTGCTCCGCCCATTGCACTGCCATCAGGATAGCAGCCAATTCCACAGTGAACACACTTAGATTGTCTGATGTTCTCTTACATGACTGTACATTTAATTTATTTATGTAAAATGCTGCCCCTGTAGCCCCAGTTTCCTGGTCCTTTGAACCATCCGTAAAGGCTAGTATATGGTCAGTGTAGGTCTCCACCACCCGGCACTGAAACTCATGCACCAGATTTGCCTCTTTGTCCCTTAACTTGACTTCAAGCAGCTTTAGATCAACCTCTGGGGCCCTCAGCTGCCACAGAGGAGTCACTGGCCACAATACCACTGAGCAGAAATTCATGCCGTAACCAGCCACCTCTTGCGCCACTGTCTCCCCAGTCCACCCAAAGCTTTCCCCTCTCCCTGCCCCTCTCTCCTAGCTCGCCTGAAATGCCGACTTAACTGGATGGTCATCCCTTTGGCACCTCAGGCTAACCCAGTAATTAGCCTGGAGCTGCTTCCTTCTAAAACTGAGTGGCATTTCTCCTACCTCCACTTGCAATGAGCACACTGGAGAAGACCTCACAGCCCCTGTGCACACCCTCAATGCTGCCGCTTGAACCACATCCAGCCTAGCTAACTGGGACTTTGACGCAGACCCATAAACCACACTCCCATACTCTATTCTGGACCTTATCAAGGATACATATATCTGCCTCAAAGATGACTTACTTGCTCCCCACTCTGTTCCAGCCAGACATCCCATTACATTTAAAACTTTCTTAGATTTATCAATCACGTATGTAATGTGGTCCCTCCACGTGATCCTTACATCACAAAACACTCCCAGAAACTTAAAACACTTCACCTTCTCCAGGCTCTTTCCATACAGCTGCACCTGCATACTCTCCTCAACCTTCCTTCTAGTAAAAAACATACATTTAGTCTTATCTACAGAGAATCTAAAACCCCATTTCCTTCCCCAATTCTCTACCTGCGTTACAGCTTCCTGTACTTTCTTCACAATATGTTTCATATTTTTTCCCCTCTTCCACAAACCCACATTGTCTGCAAACAATGACTTGCCTACTCCTGGGTGCAGGTCTGTAAAAACATCATTAATCATTACATTGAACAATAATGGGCTTATCACACTTCCCTGCGGGATCCCATTTTTAACAAAGCACCTCCTGGAGATTTCTAGGCCTATCTTAACCTGAATACTTCTGTTACTTAAAAACTCTATTACCCAATTAAACATACTTCCACCCACCCCCAGTAAGTGCAACTTTATCAAAAGACCGTCCACCCACAGCATATCATACGCTTTCTCTACATCTAAAAACACTGCCGCAACCGTCTCTTTCCTTACCTGAGCTGTCCTGATTTCATGCTCCAAGCATACCAGTGAATCAGTAGTACTTCTCCCTTTTCTAAATCCACTCTGACAACTGGCCATCAGTCCTCTTTCCTCCATAAAATGCATCAGTCTCCCATTCACCAGTCTCTCCATTAATTTACCCATATGTGATGTTAAGGCTATACGCCTATAATTTGCCGGATTGCTTGCATCTTTCCCTGGCTTTCTAATGGGTATAATAACCGCTTCTTTCCACCCTGATGGGATCTTCCCCTCCTCCCAGACTTTATTATACAAGTTCAACAACTTCCGCAATCCCACATCCCTTAAATGCCTTAACATGATATAACAAACACCATCTTTACCCGGAGCCGAGTTCTTACATTTAGCCAGTGCCCTCCTCAATTCCCCTACTGTGAATGGGACATTATACTTATCTTCCAATAACCCTTTCTTGTGAAAAGCCCCTGCATACACACCTTTAGTTTCCTCTCTGCCCCTACTCTCTTCCTCTGCCAGGTTATTGGGACTATGTACTTTGCTCCGAGTGTTTACCATCATTTCTGCCTTTTCCACATTTGTTACAGCTATCTGGCCCCCATCCAAGAGGATTGGGTAACCCCACTCCCTCCTATTACCTCCCATTTTTCTAATCATCCCCCACACTTCACCTATTGTGGTTGTGCTCCCAATAGAACTACAGTACCCCCTCCAATACGCCCTTTTCGTTTCTCTGATAGTCCTCCTGACCACTGCCTGCATCCTCTTATACTCAATCAGATGTTGGCAATTATGAGTCCTCTTCAGTACTCTCAAAGACCTATTTCTGTTCTTAACTACCTCTCCACACTTATCATTCCACCATGGAACTGCTTTCCTCTTATTCCTGCCTGTACTTTTGGGTATTGTAGTCTCTGCCGCCAGAAGAATAAACTGCCGCACCTCTAATTCATATTCCTCCACATAACTAGTTTCTCGCCCTGCACTGAGAAGTGCATCACTCACTACCCCAAAAGTTTCCCAGTCGGCCTTACTGAACACCCACCTTCCACTCCTATCCTCTACATTCAACGCCACACTAACGTCCATTTTACACAGAATGGGATAGTGATCACTCCCTATGGTCCCTCCTTCATATACCTCCCATTCACACCTCGGCGCCAGTCTACCAGACACTAAAGTAAGATCTAATACGGATTCCTTTCCAGTTCTTACATCTATCCTAGTCTTTCTACCATCGTTAACACACACTAAGTTTCTACCATTCAACATATCTTCGATTACCTGCCCATTATTATCTGTTTTTTTCCCTCCCCATAATGTATTATGAGCGTTAAAATCCCCGCACCATATAACACTATCACCATCCTGTCCCTCTACCTTCTCCAACTCATTCAACTTCAGGTGCTTACTTGGATTATAATAGTTTATTATCCCTATTTTCCTCCTGCCCGCCCAAACTTCCACCACCACATACTCCTGCTCTGTCCCTCGACCCACTACCCTGTACGGCACTCCCTTCCTTACAAATGTTGCACACACCCCTCCATTACCGTGATCCCTATCCCTCCTGAAGACAACATAGTCACTCAAAACAAAATCCAGGTTAGGTCTTAACCATGTCTCCTGTACACATATAATATCTGGCTTCACACTCCTGCTGTCAATAAATTTCTAAAAATCTTGGCCATTTGCCACCAAACTCCTAGCATTCCATTGTAAGAGTAACATAATCAGTAGATTATCCTACACTACCTGCTTCCTGGTTTGGCTGTCCATTCAGCCCCTCCCTTATCTCCTCCCACTTTAATCCTACCAAGCCTAGATGTCAAATAGCAGCCTTCGTGATGATTTGAATCCTTTCAGTCTTGGACTTAACCTCAGCTGTAGCATTAATTACCCCTGCAATGAATATAACCAGCTCCTTCTTCTCTCCCTGTGCCCTGGACTCCTTTTCCCTGCTTGTTTCCTGCCTCTGGCTCCCAACATTCCCTGAGCCGACCTCCACTCCGACCTTCCCTCCACCATTCCTCTCCGTTCCCCCCACCCGTCTGGCTGCCTCAGCATAGGATACTTTGTCCTTCACCTTTACATTCTGAATCTCCGCCTCCCTTCTCATCACTTCACATCCCCAGTACGCCGCGCTGTGCTTCCCACCACAATTGCAGCATTTTGGACTCACTCCCTCACCACACTCCCCATACTCATGGTCTCCCCCACACATGGCGGATCCGCGAATCCGCCATGTTTATTACTCAGATATCCATTTGGCAATACCCATTACCTTGTTTGGTTTGTCCCACCCCAACGAATGTGATGTAATAGATAAAAATACGTCATAGAAAATGTATATCTGGACAGAATAAAAAATAGCCCCCCAAAACGATTATAACAGTATCTCTGCAGCCACTGGAGGGAAATATTACACTTTCCCACACTCCTGGATACTCTAGATCATAGGTGTCAAACTCTGGCCCGCGGGCCAGATTTGGCCCGCAGTGTAATCATATTTGGCCCGCGAGGCAATTTCAAATTAACATTAGAGCTGGCCCGCCGGTATTATACGGCGGCAGCGCTGTAACACCGCATTCATCGCTTTTACTACAAATCCCATAATGGTCTGCTGTTGCTTTGGCGCCTATATGTCCGTTCATGACTCCGCCTCATGCCCATATAAGAAGAATCCGTGTTCATTTTTTCCCAGAATGCACCTGAAATTTTCAAGATGGCGCTGCCTGGATTCGATACCATTGGCTTCCAAGCAGCCGTCCACAAACTAATGGGTGACGTCACGGATGTTACGTCCATTTATATACAGTCTATGTGGACACCCCCCATCTCCGTGCCTCTCCCCCACACTGCGACCTCAAACGACAGCCGTCACTGTGTTACCCTACCAACAAATGGCGAAAAGAAAGGCAGAAAATAGAACTTTTCTGGACAGGTGGGAGACAGAATATCTGTTTATATGTATACAAGACAGACCTGTTTGTCTTGTTTGTGAAGCCAACGTGTCAGTAACTAAGGAGCACAATATTAGACGACACTATGAAACCAAACACCAGGACAAATATAAGGACCTGGACACGGCTCAAAGGAGCCAGAAAGTTAAGGAGATGAAAAGAGGTTTGATTTCACAACAGAAAATGTTCCCATAAGCCACAACACAAAGTGAGGCTGCTGTAAAGTCAAGTTATATCGTGGCACAAGAAATCGCCAAACCAGCCCGACCCTTTAATGAGGGAGAGTTTGTAAAAAAGTGCATGATGAAGGTTAGTGACCAAGTGTGTCCCGAGAAAAACCGAGCCTTTGCAAACGTAAGCCTGAGCAGAAACACAATAGCTGACCGCACATGCGAGCTTGGCAGTTGATGGAGAAATGAAAGGTTTTGTTTCTTTTTCCCTTGCTGTGGATGAGAGCACTGACGCGTCTGATATTGTGCAGCTGACTGTCTTCGTCCGCGGCGTGGACACAAATCTGTGTGTTACGGAGGAGCTTTTGGGATTTAAACCAATGCATGGCACAAACACAGGGAAAGAAATCTTTGAGGAGGTTTGAAAATGTGTAACTGAAATAAACCTTCCGTGGAATAAACTTGTGGGATTAACCACTGATGGTGCGCCAACCATGAGTGGTAAAAGGAATGAACTGGTGGGCAGGATCTGTGAAAAGATGCGTGAAGAGAACTGTGCAGGTGAATTATCTGTTTATCACTGCATCTTACATCAAGAACCCCTGTGTGGTAAAGCGCTGAAGATGGAGGATGTTATGTCCACAGTACCAACACTAAGCCGCTGTTTAGCTCAGTAAGAAGAGACTGGAATTTGGAGCACGAGCGCTGTTCCCGTGAGAGTTCGAATCCCGCTTGACCAATATTTTTTTTTCATTCATTCAATTTTAACACATCACTTTAATAATTATTTTCATCATCATCATTAATTTACCATTTTTATTTTATTTAATCATCATCAATTTACCATTTTTATGTCATTTAATCATCATTTCGAGTCCCACAATAGTGTGAAGTGCCTTCGCCTTCACACGCAATTTCTCCAGAAATTGCCAATTCTAGTTATTATTATTAAACAATTTATTCCTCCCACTTTTTTGACACCTAACTACTCCCACATGCTTTAACCGATTCACCCCATTCCAACTTTCACACGTTCCAAAAATTCACGGCATGACTGCTAGTATTTTATTTGTTCATAACATTTACCGTTTTTGCATAATTAGCAAATTTGTGCCTTAAAATCCCCCATTCATTCTTAATGGCGCATTCAACACGAGCGACGTTCACGAGGGAGTTCGAATTTTGACATCTGACAACTTTTTTCATGATTTCTTTCCTTAACTCATTTATTTAACCCATTTATTTTTTATTTATTCATTTTTCATTCATTCATTTAGTTATTCATTTAATTTTAATTTAAAAACATCATTTTTTACCATCTTTATTTCTTGCTTAATAGCATCATTCCACCACAGCGACACTAAGTTGGTGTTTAGCTCAGTAAGAAGAGAATGGCCTTTAAACACGAGTGCTGTTCCCGTGTGGGTTCGAATCACGCTTGGCCATTATTTTTTTTTCATTCATTCAATTTTAACACATCACTTTAATAATTATTTTCATCATCATCATTAATTTACCATTTTTATTTTATTTAATCATCGTCATTAATTTACCATTTTTATGTCATTTAATCATCATTTCGAGTCCCACAATAGTGTGAAGTGCCTTCGCCTTCAAGCTTAAAAGCATCATTCCACCGCACAAACAGTAAGTAATTTTAACACATTTTAATAATTTATTTCATTCAACATCATCATCATAATTAATTTACCATTTTTATTTCTCATTTAAAAGCATCATTCCACCGCACAAACAGTAAGTAATTTTAACACATTTTAATAATTTATTTCATTCAACATCATCATCATAATTAATTTACCATTTTTACTCAATTTATTTCTTTGGATTTAGCATTATTCTACCGCTTTGATAGTATATCACTGTTTAGCTCAGTAAGTTGAGAATGGGACATTCAACGCTTGCCACTTTGCTGAGTGAGTTTTAATCTAATGGCAGGCCGTCAGTTTTTATTCATTCATTTATTTATTCTTCATTCATTCCATTCAACATCATCATCATTAATTTACCATTTTTATTTTATTTAATCATCATTATTAATTTACCATTTTTATTTCATATAATCATTATTTCGAGTCCCACAATAGTGTGAAGTGCCTTCGCCTTCACACGCAATTTCTCCAGAAATTGCCAATTCTAGTTACTATTATTGTTATTTGTATTATTAGTGTTATTATCAACTTGATTTTGCACGCCTGCACTTTTAAGTTATATAAGCCGTGCTTGTTCAATATTCATTGTAAAATCAAAACTTGTTTGATTCCATATTAAAAGGTTCATTTGTTCAACCTTGGCCCGCGGCTTTGTTCAATTTAAAATTTTGGCCCACTGTGAATTTGAGTTTGACACCCCTGCTCTAGATACACAAGAAAAAAAATTTAAAAGAAAAAAATTCCATTTTCCATGATGTGTCCTTTAAATTTACAAAGAAAAAAAACAATAAGAATTTACAAGCTAAGCTAAGTGAGTCAGGTATATCAAGAACAAAAATTGATAAAAATTAGCTGAAGCCAAGTGCACAAATTGCACATTGTGTCAGTTCAATTCTGCCCAACACACTGTTGTGCACTGCTACGTCACAGGTAATCCCAGTGGAGCACAACCTGCTGAATCTGCAGATTATTTCATGACTGTCCGGTTTGTTGTGGATTGCACAGTCCCAAAAATACAATACACACTCCGGCCCCATGCGGTGCACTATAGAGAGATCCCTGCATCAGAAAATCACAAGAAGAGCTTTGTTAAAAACTTAACAATGCGTATTTTGAACAGCATCGATGTTTATGGTTGAAAACAAGACGTCTCTTTAGACTCAAAACAATAGAGCAAGACTTTGTTTGTTCCCTCACAGTAACTGCGTTTCATCAAGTTTAGAATTCGTCAATGAGCCCTGCGAGGAATTTTGGTGTTTTTTTTCCCCCAACAAAACAAAATGATGCTGCATCAATTGCTTTTATATGATTTTTTTAAGACAAAGTCAAAGTCAAAGTCCGCTTTATTGTCAATTTCTTCACATGCCAGGCACACAAAGAGATCAAAATTACGTTTCCCACCGTCCCACGGTGACTAGACAGTACACAACACGCACATCAAACAGCACAAAGAGTAAAAACGAACAGACAAGAGCAACAAATAAGTAATAAGCAAATAACCCAAATAATAAACAATAAATAAATAAATAGACAAATAAGAGCAGCAAAATGGAGCAAGCGCGCTAATAGCAGACAAGCGCAATAAAGAGTTTTGATTGATATAATCATTTTGTTTCAATGAGAAATAATAGTTTCAAAGGAGCAAAACAAATTAAACACGTTAGTTGTACAAACAACACAAATGTTTAACATTACCTTCGATGAAAGTAAACATTCTCAAACACTTTCTCTAACCCCTGTCCACTTTAGAATCAACTGTTAGAAGATGATTTCAGAGCAGAGGACACTCAGATTCATAAGGTAAGGTGAATGTAATTTTTTCATACACATTCATGACTGTGGTTTGTTTTACCAACTTACATGTATGTGTGTAGGGTTTTAAGTTGGAGACATTTGCTGGCCCAGTGTTTGCCAATCTACGGCGATCTTTAGGTGTGACAGAACAGGAGTATCAGCAGTCCCTCTGCTCCGACAAGTGCTACCTTCAGTTCATCAGCAATTCCAAAAGCAAGGCTGACTTCTTCCTTACGTGAGTCACTAGCCACTGTTGCATGATTCTTTTTTTTTTAGAATGAAATGAAAATAATGTAGAGATGTACAGCACATATTTGAACATTCCTGAAAAATTGACACACTAAAATAATAATAATATCGGTTTTATATAGCGCTTTTCTAGACACTCAAAGCCGCTTTACAGACACAATTACAACAGACTATCAAGATAAAAAACGTGACCAACTTATACACTATGTACAAAAAAGCTGCGTTAGCTTAGGCGCCGCGCGGCTAGTTGGCGTGGGCCATGCGCGTGTCGTCGCTGAGGAAGTTGAGCATGGTCTGCACCAGCTTGGGCAGGTCGTAGTCGTGCTTCCAGGCCCAGTTGCGTTTGGCGGTGGAGTCGTCAAAGTCCATCGTCCCGGAGTCGGCGATGGCCTGCCGGATGGGGGGGTCCACGTTGTACGGGACCTCCAGTTCGGGCACGTGCCTGCGCAGCTCCTGCACTAGCTCTTCGGGCGAGAGGCTCATGGCGCCGATGCAGCACGTGCGCATGCCGAGCGTGTCGGCCATCGCCTCCAGCACCCCAAGGGTGGCGCGCAAGCAGTCGTCGACACACACCATGGGAAGCCGCGTGTCGGGCCGCAGGAAGCACCCAAACCTGACCCTCCCGAGAGCGTCACCAGCCAGGCCAGCCAGGATGCGCTGGCGGGGGCTGCTCGGAGCCAGCAGCTGGCAGTGAAGGCCGCCACCGCTGACAGCCAAAAGACGCAGGGAGCTGCAGCAAAAAACACGCTAAAATACTAACTTAAAAATAACTTTAGTGATTTAAAATGTTAAGAACGAAAAGGACTAAAACTAAGCTAACTCTGGTGGAGAAGCGGCAAACATTCAGCGCCAGCGTCCTCTCCGACCGGAAGTCGATTCGGAAGAAGAGTATCTTATTGCATTATGATTCCAAATGTTGGCTGCAAAATACTTTTTTTGTCTAAATTAAATTCTTCAACTCACATAGTTCCTTGGAACCAAAATGGCAAAGCACTGCTGTTATCTAAATGAAATATTTCACTTCAACATAATTGTTTTGAAGTGAATTGATGTGTAAACCCACTAATCAAGAACCTTTGAAATCTTACATAAAAACCTCTTTTCTTTTTGGCTTATCCTGCTAGGGGGCACTTCAGCGCATCACCCTTTTCCATTTAAGCCTCTCATCTGCACCCTCCTCTTTAAATCGAACAGCCCACATGTCTTCTCTCATGTCTATCAATCTTTTAGTTTTTTGCCAAATGCCCTTCATGGCACAACATGGCATTTATCCGAGTTTGGGATCATTCTAGGTTTGCACTGGCTTGTGTCCCCATAAGACTGCGTTCTATTTTCTAACAAATATAACAAATACAAGAGTGAATTAGCTCAACTGAGATGTGCTTTTCTTTGGTGTCTTTACATTTTAGGAATGATAAACGCTTCTTTTTGAAGACTCAGAATGAACGGGAAATACGATTCCTTCTGGACAACTTGAAGAACTACATGGCACATTTGCAGAAATACCCCCATTCTCTTTTGGTGAAGTTGCTAGGTATACACCCTCATACAAGCACTTCCTTTCCCCCTTTGATCGCGGGTTCCATGTTTCACAAAATTTGTATTAATGCCTATCTCTGGGCGGCACAGTGGAGCTTAGCACGTCGCCTCACAGTGTGAAGGTTATGGGTTTGGTTCCAGCTCCGGCCTTCCTGTGTGGAGTTTACATGTTCTCCTAGTGTCTGACCGGGTACTCCGGTTTCCTTCCACATCCCAAAAACATGCATGGTAGGCCAATTGAGCACTCCAAATTGCCTATAAGTGTGAGTGCAAATGGTTGTTTGTCTTTGAGTGCCCTGCAACTGGCTGGCAACCAATTCAACGTGGCCCCCAGCTATTGCTCGAAGTCAGCTGAAATAAGCTACAACGCACTTGTGACCCTCATGAGAATAAGCAGTACTGAATGGCTGGATATCTCTATCTCTGTTTTGGTCTCATGTCTGTTTTGAGTGTAATTACCCTTTCGACCGTAGTAGTTGAGTTGTGTTCATTATTTCCTCATTGATGATAGCCATTGTATTCTTTTGTTCAGCCAAGGTGTGTCGGTCTTACCTGCAAAAACCTTTCCGACAGTTTCACTGCCGAAACTGTCAGAAAGGTTTTTGAAGGTAAGACCTACACACCTTGTCTAAACAAAATAATACAATGGCTACACTTTCGACTGCTAGATGGTGGCACAGTCATTTGAGTTGGTGTTGAAAGAACTTCTATATTTCAAAACAAAACATATATATAGTTCGAACAGTTGCAACTAGTACCGTAATTTTCGGACTATAAGTCACGCTTTTTTTCTTAGTATGGGTTGGGGGGCGACTTATACTGAGGGGCGATTTATATGTAAAGTTTTTCACAAAAAAAAAAAAAAAAAAGGGGGAAACCGCGATGTAGCAAGGGATTGCTGTAATTTGAATTTCAAGTGACGTCAGCGGCGGTTGTTTACATAAAGGACAAAGATTCGATCACGGGATGACGAAGATGACGAAGGGCTCCACGTACTACCGGCATAATTAGTGGCTTTGTTTGTAAGTGACACGGAGGACGAAGAGTTTGAAGGATTGAATGATTTGGAGTGACACAAAAGGTTTGAAAAACTATTATGGCTTTTACGCACGCCCGGTCCTACTCGACGGAGCTCTATTTCACCTCTGTGGATGGAAGTCGGGGGCCGGCGCTCGGCCGGGTGGCTGTCCGGGGACGGTGGATGGGGCTCGGACATGGCTTTTACGCACGCCCGGTCCTATTCAATAGAGCTGTCTTCCACCTCCGTGGCTGGAAATGCCACCTCCGGGGACGGAAGTCCACACCGCCGCACGCCTGGAAGTCCACGCCGGTGCTTGGGGCCGTGTGGCGGTGAACTATCTATGTTATAGTTATTTGATATATTTTATTTCGTGTCGCAACTTGTTTATGGTTTTATCGTTATAGTTCAGTCGTTATTGCCTCGTTGAACTCTTATAAATAAAGAGGCGTTTACCAAACTCACGTCTTTGCTTGTACTTTGTTAACGCTACAGTATAGTTATATACTAGATCTGTGGAATAACGACAAGGGCGTACGCGCGCCGTTGTTGACAAAGGACGAGGAATTTGATCGATGGATTTAATGATTTGGAGTGACACAGATGGTTTGATAATATTGTTTGAATATGATGGTTATTTGAAATATACTTTATATATCGTGATATATAAAGTATATTTGTATATACATATAGTATATGCGGCGCATATGCGGCGGATACGCGGCATTGTTTACATAAAGGATGATTTAATGAATTTGAGTGACACAGATGTTTTTATAAACGTGTTATTCATGTAATAGTTATTAGAATAACTCTGAATCTTACGTCAGGCCCGTTCTCCGGTCTTTGTTTGTGTTTATGTCACGTTAGCATACCTATCGTTTAGCCTGTTGTTGCTCGTTCATGTCTGTTCTTGGTGTTGGATTTTGTTGGATATATTTCCCCCAAAATGCGACCTATACTCCGGAGTGACTTATATGTTTTATTTCACGTTTTTGTGCATTTTATGGCTAATGCGACCTATATTCCAGAGCGACTTTTAGTCAGAAAAACACGGTGTATGTCGGTGTATATATATATATATATATAATGCCATATATATGTGTGTGTGTGTGTGTGTGTGTGTGTGTGTGTGTGTGTGTGTGTGTGTGTGTGTGTGTGTGTGTGTGTGTGTGTGTGTATTTGTATGTATGTATGTATGTATGTATGTATATATATAGTTTGAACAGTTGCAACTCTATATGTGTTTTAACTGGTTTTCCTGACTTTCTAAAATTGTAAAGCGTCTTTGTGTCTGAAAATTATTTGGTTTTATTACTATAAAAAAAAGATTATTTTAATTGTTTTTAAATAGTCTCACTCCACCGTGACCTTACATACCTTTCAGAGCTCCTCCACTCCTAAGCACCTTCCATGTGCGTCAGGTCAGCTGACCAGTCACTACTGAATGTATCTTGTATCTCTTATGAATACCATTTACATCAGGGGTCACCAACCTTTCTTAAACCGAGAGCTACTTCCTGTGTACTGATTAAGGCAAAGGGCTACCAGTTTGACGCACACTTCTGAAATAGCCAATTTGCTCAATTTAGCTTTCACTATGTGTTAATATTGTCATTTCCAGTTCACACGTAAGTGTGATTTTAACAAGAATAGCAAAAATACAGTCAAACCTCGGTTTTTGACCACAATCCGTTCGAGAAGCAAATTGGTCGATTTCCGAATGTATTTTTCCCATTACAAATAATATAATTTTTTTTAGTCTGTTCCAAGACTTAAAAAAACGCCTATTTTAAAGCATTTTTTCATTCGTGCATTTTTGTCCGATTGCGCAACTGTAGCGCACCGCCGAACGCGCAACCGGAGCGCGTCGCTGACTGCGTAACTGCACCGCGCTGGTCGCATTATTGTGACAGAGCCGTCGCTGAAATGTAGAAAATATTTTTAAAGTCCTGATGTACTTTCCAACATTTAAGTGGACCTCAGTGCGCAGGGAGCTTAATTTGGTCCGATTGCGCAATCGCAGTGCGCCGGGCGCTCACTGTCGCATTGTTTTAAGAGCGTCTTTGCGTTTTAGGATGGCTTTACTTCCCCACTTGCTTTCTTTGGAGGCATGATTAGGGGTTAATACAATCCTCAAAGTAACGAAAATACAATAACTACGGAGTCAGTCGGCATCCGGGCCGCGCGGTCGGGTTTTCTCGGGTCTTCCCGGCTCATCTCGCAAGGTTCGACCTCCAAATTTTGTTCAACAACTGAAGCAAAAAAAAATCTCGAATTTTTGGTTCAAATTCCGATTTGTTCGAGAACTGGGACGTTCGGAAACCGAGGTTTGACTGTAAAATAAATAGATGCAGCTACTGACAAGTGCCGCTATTTGAGCTAATTTTAGAACAGTCCTGTGGGCGACTCATGTGGTCGTCACGGGCGACTTGGTGCCCGCGGGCACCGGGTTGGTGACCCCTGATTTACATAGTCCCCCTAGTGTTCACACTGACGCACCACATAACTGAAATAGCTTGTTACATGATTTTGTGTTTACTTTTTTCCTGTAAGGTGTTCACAGAATCAAAATTTCATTTTGGCAAAAGGTACAGTAAGTTTGTTTAACCACTTTTTCAGTGTACCAAACCATTCTTGTCGAGTATATTTTTATTTCATTTGCAGAAGTACTTCATCGTTATGCACAGTGTGTTTTATCCAGATGAACGAATAAATGCCAGGTAAGAATTATTTTCCCCAAAGCCTCGACACATTAAATTCAAAATGTGACCTGACAGTTGCTATGATCCGAATCGTATACTTTACTCCTCCCGTTCCCCTTTTGGCTGTGGTGTTTCCTTTTTTTTTCCCCCCTACACTCCTCCCGGTTGTCTTGGCATCAGTGCACAGACCTCGATCAACTAATTGGATACTCCTGTTCTAAAGTTCAGCCATGTATAAATACTAGCACAGGTCATGCAATTTGGCTTAATTTGATCCTGGCACAGACAGGCCTACTCTGAGTTTTGCGGCACTGTACATAGACCCACTTGCTTCCTTTATCTGATGCTGTCAAAGTGCAGTGACAATGCTCTGATCACGCCTGGATTATTGTGTCCTTATCCACAAAGAGGTGTCTCAATGCATGATCTGAGTGCAGCACATTCAAAAGGAATTAGATGAGCCGCTATGATTGATGGTGAATGAAGTCACACCCAGAACTGTGCACACCGCCTTTTTTAAAATATGGTGGCTTGCGTCGGTCTTGAAAATAGGGCCCTAAATGATACTGGTTCAATGTATTGGGGTGGAATATACGCTCAATCAAAATAATTATTTCAAGAATTTTCAGATTTGGAACTAATTTTACTCACCCTAGTTTCATAATACACACGCAAAAACTAAAAACGCGGCGGTGCTGTGAGTGAGTGAGTGTGTGAGTAATATGTCTTTGCAGCAATATTTTAATTATTTGTTCGGTTACGCCTTCTGCCGCATCAGTCTGTGATAGGCTCTCCTTGCCGTGTGTGACAAGTTTTAAAATCATTTAGGTCATTCAGACAGTTTTAACATACTGTATGGCAAAATAAATTATTTTTTTGGGCAAACTCGTCTATTAGGGAATGCACCAGCCACTACCCCCATCGTCTACACATGTAATTAAGTATTATTCATTAGAAATTGAACAATACTTGAGCTCTATGTATGTTAATTGGGGCTTTGCAATGCTACTTGCTAGGTACGATATAAAAGGTTGTGAAGTGAGTCGCTGGACAGATCCGTCACCAGATGGATGCCAGATTATTGTGGTCCTCAAAGACCTCAACTTTGAAGGACAGTACATCACTCTTGGTAGGGGGAAGTGTTATGTATTATTTTTTTACTATCTATGTTGGATTGGATGTGAATATGTAACGGAGTAAAATAATATGTGTGAATGTATGCACTCAGACAAGCAGCGTTCCTGGCTCCTGCGGCAAATGGAGATAGACACAGATTTTCTCCGAAGCCTCAACGTATTGGATTACAGTCTTCTGCTTGCCCATCAGCCGTTGCAACAAGACGAACGTCACCGTGCTCTCTCTTTCGCTTCATTAATCATGAGAACTAAGCGGTTAGTAACTGTTTTCACAATTGTCATGTTTGGTTCAAACGAAATTGTACTGATGGGCTTTGCATATCGTTTGGTAAGCAAACTTGGAGCGTATCAAACAACAAAACAGACCACGTCTCGGTTTGCTTCAGTTGGTGCTATTGCTTCATGGAGCAGTGTTAGTGACAGCTAAAAGTAAAGTGGAAAGGTGTCTGAATCATGTCTTAGTGTCTGTATCTCTCCAACTGTGTGTGCTTGCATCAACGTACAGCTTAAAAAAGGTAGTACCGTATTGGCCCGAATATAAAACGACCATGAGTTTAAGACGACCCCCTCTTTTTCAAGACTCAAGTTTGAAAAACTACTTTTTGAACTCCAAATTAAATTTTTATACAGAAAATAATTACAGTACATTCAAAAGAAATGATAATAACAATATCACTGAGAGAAAAAGCACGTTATTTTGCCTCATTCCAATCATGCAAAAACTGTCTATCACATCTTAATATCTGAACATTTAAATATGTAAACTAAAGTGCAATCACATTTGTAAATGAATGGCTTCTGGTTTTTGAAATGTAAATAAACCAATCTACTGTGATAAAACAACAAAATTACAATAACTGCATTAACCATCAAAGTGAAGTCTAACTGTAACTGTAGTCTTGAAACAAATCTGAATAAGGAAAAACATTGCAATAAAACAATGCAAACTGCTACCGCTATTTTTATTTTTATTCTTCGTGACAGGGGTTCACTTTGGCCTGGGGAGTTAAGTTCAGCATTCGCTTTAAACATAATAATAATAATAATAATACATTTTATTTGTATGGCGCCTTTCACGGCACTCAAGGTCGCCGAACACACATAAAATAGACACAATTAAAAGAAAAGAAGTCTAAAAGCAAAGAAACATCGGCAGCAGAGTAATAAAATTAGACAAATGCCTGCCTAAACAGGTGGGTTTTGAGGTGAGATTTGAACAGTTCAATGGAGTCAATGTTTCTGATGTCCGGGGGGAGGGAATTCCAGAGGCGAGGGGCAGAGCAACTGAAGGCTCTGGCCCCCATAGTTGACAGATGAAATGAGGGGACAGTGAGGGTGATACTGGAGGCAGACCTGAGAGACCGGGTAGGAATGTGTACATGAATGAGGTCTGACAGGTATGAAGGAACAAGGTTATGGATAGCCTTGAATGTGTGGAGGAGAATTTTAGAATCAATGCGCTGTTTTATGGGGAGCCAGTGAAGTTGGTGTGGAACGGGAGTGATATGATGGTAGACAGGGGTTCCAGTGACAATGCGAGCAGTAGCATTCTGGACCAGTAGCAATATATGGAGGAGTTTTTGAGGGAGACCAAAAAGGATAGAGTTGGAATAATCTAAGCGAGAGGTGACAAGAGAGTGGACTAGGATAGCAGCGCTGGATGGGGTGAGTGATGGAGGCGATTAATGTTACGGAGGTGAAAATAAGCAGAACGGATAGTGTTGTTTATGTGGGTGCTGAATGATAGGGTGCAATCAAGGACGACACCCAGACTCTTTGCCTGAGGGGAAGGGGAAACCGAGGAGGTGTCAATGGTGAGAGTAAAACAGGGTTGTTTGTTGAGAGAAGCTTTGGAACCTATGAGGACTACCTCAGTTTTGTCGCTGTTTAGTTTAAGGAAGTTTGAGGTGATTTTATTTCTTGAAGGCACGCACTGAGGGAGGAGGATGTGAGGCCGGAAGGGGGTTTTGAAGAGACGTAGAGCTGGGTGTCGTCCGCGTAACAGTGAGAATTAATGTTATGTTTATGGAAAATCTGACCAAGTGGGAGGAGATAAATGATAAATAGGAGGGGACCAAGGACAGAACCCTGGGGAACACCAGAGGACACGGGGGAGGGGTGAGATGTGAATGATTTTAACTGGATAACCGGCCAGAGAGATAAGAGTGAAACCAGTGCAAGGGTGTGTCAACCAGTCCAATAGCGGCTAGTCTTCCTCAGAGGATGGAGTGGGAGATGGTGTCAAAAGCTGCACTTAAATCAAGAAAAATGAGTATGGATAGCATTGTGAATGGGTATAATGTCTCAACCCTGAATGTAAGACGACCCCCACTTTTTCAGTGTTATTTCAATGCAAAAAAAACATTGTCTTATATTCGGGCCAATACGGTAATAATATCTAAAGCCCATTTTGATACCTTGCCTAACAACACATAAACATATAAAGTCACGAAGGTAGCCTTATTGTTTTAAAAGTTGATTTGTCACACAATAACCCACAAATGTACATTATTGCAACTTCACGTGTTTTTTTTTTACTGTAGTACAAAAATGCAAATAAAAACACAGCCTAAATTTGCAATTATATTCAGACTCAAAGATGGTACCTGACTCTAAAACACATCTTTCATCATAAAATCAATCCACCGATTTCACACAAACGTGATTGCTCATTGCTCGACTGATTTTGTGTGTGCTTGCGTGTGCATGTGTGTGTCAATATCTGTAGATCCGTGAATCCAAGCACCAGCCCCATCTATAGTATCCCTTCTGTTCCCGGGGCAGTCCCAGAGGATGACGCCACTTTCATCTCAGCACAAATTGATAGTGACTATTTGAAGCAAGCAGGAGAAGGCCAAAGTGGAGAAACACACCACATTGATGGCAATAAAACAGAAGAGCGGCCATACTTTGAAGTCCAAAACAGACGTTTACTGCTCAACTTAAAGAATGCTCTGCATGTCATTGATGGACCTGATCAACGCTACTTCATTGGCATCATTGATATTTTTACAGTTTACAGTTTAAAGAAAAGATTGGAATATTGGTGGAAGAGACTGAGGCATCCCGGCCGGACATTCTCCACAGTAAGTCCGCAGATGTACTGCACTCGACTGTGTCAGTGGGTGCTGGACCATAGCAAATAGATACCAGATGTAGATATTTCACCCATGTATACTCATTTGTGAAAAGTTAAAGCAACTCGCTGTCTCACAGTTCTGAGACTGAGGGGTTGAATCTCACCTTCTGCTTCCCATACGGAGTTTATGTTCTCCACATGCTTGAGTTTTCTCCGTTGTTCTCTGGTTTCCTCACATATTGCCGAAACATGCATCTAGGTTTAACTGAATATTCTAAATTGGCCTTAAGTGTATGTGAGTGTGAATAAAAAGTAAATCAATTTGGACTAAATTATTTCAAATAAAATATAGAAAGCTAAAGAAAAGCCTAGTGTAATGAAGGAACATGATCATTACCCAGCCAAATAAAGATGTAGACTTTGTTGTAAATATTTTGGAAGACCACCTTTGATTTTGCCACGCATACATGCTGCAGCATTTTAAACCCTTGCAAACTGCAGAGTAGGGCTGCACAATATAATGAAAAAATAATAATATAGCGATATTGGCCCATGTCACTGAGACATGCAAATGTTTCTTAAGGAATTATTTTCTTTTCTGAATTGGACCAGTCCAATGCAAACTTAAATGTGCATTGCTATCAAATAGTATAGCATTATAAAAGTTAATACCAATCAATTAGTTATGAATACATTGATCTTGATTATTTTTCACCATGAAAAAATGTTATCCGAGAAAGTAAAAATGTAAAATAAAATGATTTGAAATGTAAAAATGTAAAATGAAATTTCTTTTCATTTGAAACTACAAATATTACTATATTATTATTATATATATTATTATACTACTAAATGTTACTACTTTAGGTACATGTTAAAAATCACAATCATATTTGTCTCGCTATATTCAGCAATCGTGTCACATACAAGTTTTTCCAACATCGTGTAGCCCTACTGCAGTCACCTTTCATTTTTTTCAGCCCCAATTTTAATCTGTTATGTTGTAATTATGGCTCAATCTTCATGAACCACTCTGATTTTAATTCAAGTCAAGTTTATTTGTATAGCCCTAAATCACAAGTAGTCTCAAAGGGCTTCACATAGACAAACAATTGACAATTATTCTCAAAGCATCCCCTGATCTTGAGCTCCCAAAAGGGCAAGGAAAAACTCAAAAACACCCTACCAGGGGAAAAATGAGAAACCTTGAAAAGGGACCACAGATGGAAGGATCCCCCTTTCAGGATCATCAGGCTGCAATGGATGCAAAGAGGGCACATAAAATACATGATGTGGAAATCAAAAAGTGGATGTCCAGGCCAAAGCGAAGAGCTGTCGGAGGAGCCCTAGATCGTACTGGCAGTGTCTTCGAGGAGTGTAATCCGCTGCAGTTCCCTCATCCTGAATTTGGTCCACGAGAATCTAGATAGCCGCTGTCATCTTAGGTGTCACCTAACCACCTCCCCAGCCGGGGAGGGGTGGGGGAAGTAGGGAGCAAAAACAAACTCCAGCCGAATCGGCCACTACAGGTTAAATAAAGGCTATATCATAGAAATATGTCTTTAAACGTGTCTTAAATGTTTCTACTGAGGTAGCAGTTCTAATATCCATTAGTAGAGCATTCCAGAGCTCTGGAGCTCGAATAGAAAATGCTCTAGACCCTGCATTTTCTTTTTCTTGGCCCTCTGTGTCACTAAAAGATAGAAGAACCTTGAAATTACATCTTAAGTGGAGCGAGAGCCAGTGTAAGTTGGCTAATATTGGGGTAATGTGATCAAATTTTCTTGTCCGTGAGAGCAGCCTTGCAGCAGCATTTTGTACTAACTGTAGACTTTTGATAATGGACTTGGGAAGACCAGAGAATAATGCATTACAGTAGTCCAGGCGTGACGTGATAAATGCATGTATAATAATTTCCGCATCACCGGTCGAGAGGATTGGGCGAATCTTAGCAATATTACGAAGGTGAAAAAATGCTATTCTGGTTATATTCTTAATGTGCTTTTGAAAGGAGAGCGTTTGGTCAAATATTACCCCGAGATTAGTTACACTATCACTCTGAGTGATAGTATGGTTATCCATAGTTATAGTGGTTTCCTTAAATAAATGTTGATAACGAGCTGGACCAATTATCAACATCTCAGTTTTATCTGGGTTCAGACGAAGGAAGTTGAGAGACATCCATTGCTTGATCTCCACGAGGCACGCCTCAAGATTACAACAATCCCGCGGATCTGTCATTGATAACGGCATATATAATTGGGTGTCATCCGCGTAACATTGAAAACAAATTTATTTACGTATTATGTCCCCAAGCGGAATCATATAAATATTAAATAGAATTGGTCCTAGTACCGATCCCTGCGGGACACCACACGTAACCTTATAAAGCTCAGAGGACGCATTGCCATGGACCACTCGGTGCGTCCTGTCTGATAGATACGAATGAAACCAGCCTTGTGCTGACCCCGAAATACCAACACAACCTTTAACACGCTCTAATAAAATATCGAAGTCTACAGTGACGAAGGAAGCACTAAGATCGAGTAGTAACAATACCGATGAAGTGTTTGAATCCATAGCTATGAGGGGATCATTCGTTACTTTAGCAAGTGCTGTCTCAGTGGAATGATTAGCTCTAAAACCAGACTGAAAAGATTCATATCGATTATTAGCGACCATGTAATCAATAAGCTGCTGCGCTACTACCTTTTCAAGAAGTTTTGCAATGAATGGGAGATTTGAAACTGGCCTATAGTTACTGAGACAGTCCGGGTCAAGATTTGGTCGCTTAAGTAGCGGTTTAATGATAGCGGTTTTAAAGGCTGTTGGCACTATCCCAGAGGAGACAGACAGATTAATTATATTTAAAACGGACGGTCCTAAGATCTGAAATAATTCTTTAAATAGTTTGGCTGGAAGCGGGTCAATAAACATGTTGTTTGTTTAGCCGCACTAACTGTGTAAGCGTTTCGAGGGACACGCTTTCAAAATTTGAGAGGGTTATTGCAAGATCGTCAGCGCCGGTAATCGGCGATCCCGTCTGAGCGATCGGAATGGACATCTTGATCTCATCCCTAATGGATTCAATCTTTCGAGCAAAGAATTTCATGAACTCGTCAGCCAAGTGAAAGGATCTATCGGGGGTCGGCTGGCGTCGTGTTAGCTTTGCCACTGTATCAAATGGGTATTTAGGATTGTTCTCATTGAGATTAATGACCTGCGAAAAATAACGAGTTTTTGCTAAGATAAGCGCATCTTTATATTTCAGGAGGCTGTCGCGCCATGTCTGATGGAAAACCTCAAGTTTGGTTAAACGCCATTTGCGCTCATGCTTTCTACTTAATTGCTTAAGCGAATGTGTTTCATCTGGGAACCACGGAGTAGGCAATCTACGGCGAGTTTTCAGACATAGCGGCGCCACAGAGTCGATGGCATTTAACAATGTAGCATTGAATTCATTTGTAAGATTATCAATAGTGCCGGTATATGAGGGAAATACGGCAGTTGCTGGTGGCAGTAGCTCAGATACCGCAGTTGCAGTCATGGAGTTAATATTACGGCTGCTATAATTCTGATTGCTCTCTTGTCTTTGACTAAGAACTAAAATTTTAAATTTTATTAAGTAGTGATCAGACAAAACAGTAGTGTATGGCAGTACTGTTATATTAGAGGTTGCCAGTCCTCGGGATAATACCAGATCTAAGGTATTACCATTCTTATGCGTTGCTACCTGTACGGCTTGCGTAAAACCAAACGTATCAATTAGAGTCTGAAACGCCGAAGTAAGTGGCTCTGACGGTAAATTCATGCGGATGTTAAAATCGCCCATGATTATTATATTACCCGCATTTGTCACTAGATCAGCCACGAATTCTGAAAATTCATCCAGGAACCCAAAGTAAGCCCCAGGTGGACGGTAAATAACAGCAAGATAAAATGACGGTAAAGCGGTGGATCGGACAGTGAGAACTTCAAATGTTTTAAATACGTTAATCGAACTCTAATCTAAATCTCTAAATCTAAGATCGGGATTTGAGATGAGGGCCACACCCCCACCCTTTTTTCGAGGACGCGCCACATGCGGGCTCACAAAATTTGGAGGCGAGGCCTCATTAAGCGGTAGCAGTTCATTAGGTTTTAACCAGGTCTCGCAAAGACCAAATATATTTAGATTATGTTCTGTGATGAGGTCATTAACGAGAAGTGCTTTCGTATGAAGCAATCTAATATTCACAAAACCAAGTTTAAGTGTAATCGGTTGATCAGGGTTTGTATTTATCAAAGGATTTTTAAACGAAATGAAAGTAAGATTGTGTTCTCTAGGCCTGACATCACCTCTCAATTGTTTATTAGCGCGGTGGGACGATACGACCGTAGGAATTTGATAGTAAATTTTTGGTACACACATAATATTATCTGAAACAGGCACTGATGATAATCAGCTATACCGGTCGGGGTGGAGCGATTGGATTTGTCTGCCACCTCAGTAGAAAGTGTGTTCATGTGTACTGTAGCATTATTCAAACTGTGACGCTCTAGTCTACACAAGGAGCTATGTGCATGCTGGAAGTCTAGCCTAGCGCTAGTTAACTTTAACTTAACTGACTCCAAACCCATCCTGACAGGTGGTCTAGTCACCTGTGCCCCGGCCTGCTTTAAGGTGACCTGTCATGAGTGGCTCAAACAGTAATCTATATTCCTAGAAAGAGTGAAGGCCGTCCTTCCTCAGCAGGTCGAGGCGGCCCCAGAAGGAGGACCAGTTATCTATAAAATACAGTCCCTGCTTTTTACAGAACCCAGCCGTCCATCGATTAAGGGAGACTAATCTACTAAACCTCTCATCAGAGCCTCTCCCAGGCAGGGGGCCAGAGACAAATACTCGATGCCAACTCATCTTTCTGGCGAGATCACAAGTCCTCGCTATGTTTCTCTTTGTGATCTCAGATTGCCTCATCCTAACATCATTGGCGCTGATGTGTATCACTATATCAGAGTAGCTAGTGTTGTTGGAACTACGCTGTTGACTAGTCCTATTGCGAGTCAGCTCCCTAAGATTATCTTCTATGTCGGGTGCTCTGCCCCCAGGAATACACATTACTGTGGGTGGATTTTTAAGCGTGATATTTCAGGTGATGGAGTCACCTATGACCAAGGTGCGAGGGCCGGTAGACCGAGATGACTTTGGACGGCAATGCGTCTTACCTGGCTCATCGCGATTAGCAAGCCGCTTGGAGGTAATGCTAAAGAGGCTTGCGGGCTGACTACAGTCCGCGACAGTTTCCGCCACATCTACCGTTATTGCACTATTCTGCTCTAACTGGCGGACACGTCCCTCTAGCAGGGACAACCTCTCTAAAAGAAGGGTGCAGTTGGTGCACGAAGCCGTACAAACCTCTTGATCTGCAGCCATACTTACGTGTCCGATGATCGGCGGTAGACAAACGGCCACCAAACAATAGCAATTTTGATGACATTCCCCACTCACATTGTGGGGGAAAAATATTTATTAAATCACAATCAATACTTGTGTCTTCTACAAAGATGACGGTTGAACACTTGGTAATGTGTTCTACATTTGACAACCTGATTTTTGGAGTTGTGTAATCATTTTCTTTTCTTGATGTTCTCCAAACATTTTGACAAACATGTCCCAACTTGGTTTAAGAAATAGGCAATTACTTTCTGTAATAATTACACTTACATGCCAACATGACTGACAAGTTTGTCATCCAGTCATACTTGCTTGGACCTTTTTGCATTAATATTTCAATTAAACATTTGGCAAAGATGTTTGTGTGAATTCTGTTTTCTTTTAAATGTGTGTGCGGGCATGCATACACTATGTCTGTGTATGGTACATAAACACAGTACTTCTTCAATGTACTGGCACAGTATTGGCACCGCTGTTGTGTTTTTTAGCTTCTAATAAAGGGGTGGTCAACTAACCAGAGACTAAGAGCCTCGTGTTTTACTGTGTTATCGCAAAGAGCCACATACACATGAGCACACATGAACATCACCCACCACCCCTCCCCCACACACACACGCGCACGCACGCTGTGTATTTTCTCCCTGCCATTTTGAGAGCGAAATTGATACTATTTTGTTTTCCTCGAATGGGTTTGCCCCTCCTTGGCGGGATTTCACCTCATGCGCATACGCGTTTGACGGAAATACCATATTGAACTCAAGCAAAGCAACACGCCCCCCCCCCCCCCAAAAAAAACACACACACAAACACAAATGCTGATATGAACGTGAAAGAGCCGCATGAAACCAGGCCAAGAGCTGCATGCGGCTCACGCATGAAACCAGGCAAAGAGCAACATGCGGCTCACGAGCAAAAAACAAAACAAAAAATAATCACAACAAATCTCCAGTGCCATAAAGGCTATTAAACAAGCATTATGGGGCCTATTTGTTAGCTAAAACGAAAAACAAGCTGCTAACTGGCTTTTTGTTTCTTTGCTCTTTTTTAAATTTATCTAAAAATAAATAATCTGACAAAATACATTTTGTCAGACCTTTTATATGATGTGGGGCTTTTGGATGCTGTAGATTTTCACAGTATATATCTGTTGAGTTCTAAATTTTAGCTGTAGGGTCCTATTTACAGTATCTCTCTGGTGGGTGTGTCCCCTGGGTTGGTTGCAGTTAAAATTCCAGTTTTTGGGGGGGTTTTTCACCTCAAACCAAATGAATGTCTGTGACTCAAGGCTAACTGAAAAGAAAAATATAAAAAATCCAAATCACTGTTACTGTTCCACTCATGCAAGTTTATTGTGCTCCATGCAAGAGAAAAAATGGGTTAACAAGTGCCATTACTAGTTTGGGCAGTGGACATAACATATTCAATTCAAAACATGAACAGCAGAAAGAAACTGGTGAAAATTTCATAATTGAGGCGGCATACTACCAAACCCCACCACACACACACACACATTTTTACATACATGACAACTGTTCACGCATACTGAAAATTGGTGACATTATTTTGGGGAATCCATGTAAAACAATTACATCTTAATGAACACCATTACTCTGCCTGTAGTTTACATCTTTTCACAAGTCATTTCTAAGATAACCTCAATTTTGCACGTAAACCAATCACATAACTATCATCACATATTTAATAAACTTCAGCTCACTTCAATAGAATAAAGTTTCAAATTCCTGTATACTAAACAGTGCGGTTATCAATACAATTGTCTGAACTCAAATTTATTTTTTAAGTTAAAATGGTACATCTAGCAGGATGCAGTCACCATCGCCAACTTCTCAACAATTATTCTAATATTTTTACAACCCTAACCGTATGATGTGTTGAAAAAGGTCCAGGATTGAGATCACAAAACCCAAACTACGAGTTTTCACTGTCGACAATTTCAGTGTTTACTTTGTTCAGTGAAAAAGGCAAGAATTGTGGTAGGACAACACATGGTTTCCTCACCATGACAACACGCTTGCTCACATTGTCCTGAGTTTTGAGCAGTTCCAGGCCAAGACGAACAGTGCCATGCTGAATCAACCTCCCCAGTCACCAGACCTGGCGCCGTGTGATTTATATTTTTTTCTTAACCCAGCTCAATTGGGTCAATAAGAATGAGATCGAGATGGAAAGAACTCCTGCTTGGCAGAGAAGCCTAGCTACCTCAAAGGGAAAATTTTGTAATTTGAAATTGTGACACCAGTCATGGAACTTCTCTGATACATGTGGTCATCATTTTAAGGTAGAATGACGAATTGCTTAAAACCCGCTGTGTTTCACATTCTTGGAAAGTTTTTCTTCTCTGATGAAGATTGTTCTATTTTCTTCTGTTGTTTAAGTATCAAAATCATTTAACCAAGTTAAAAAGATTCAGGGAAATAAACTATCACTTATGGATTCAGTTCAAAGAATGTTTGCAACAAGTTGGTATGGACTTTCAGTTTTACGCATTTTTTAAAAAAAAATATTTGTAGAGTAAGTCTGCTCAAATTGAAAGGTTTGACAAATTCAAACAAAACTGTCAGAAATTATGCGCTTGTACTAATCAAACCATTTTTACCAGAAAATAATTTGACAAATGCAGAATTTTATGACCATTAAGTCATCTTGCTATTATTTATACCATACTTATTATTTGTGACCATAGAGAACACTTCATTCAAACAAACCCGAAATTATTTTGTAAAAGGGATCTAAAAAATAATTGTAAAGCCACCAATTTATGGCTTTACTGCTACGTTTAGCTGTAGGTGGTCTGACTTGTTTCCAAAATTAAATTAAATAAAATGTAAGAATACATTAGCAAAGCGATGGGGGTTTGCTAAAACATAACTATCTCGCCATTTGCAATTCCACGTGAACTGAATCTATTGCTAACGCCACAAATGCGATTTCTGCCTTTATATTCACAGAAAGTTTGACTGTATTTCAAATACCAGCCAAAGTAGGAATAATGAAGTGCACTAAATTAACATACAGAGTGACAATAGAAAGAGCATTTTGCATTTTTATGTTTGTCATGTTATGTGGTCCATTAGCTCAGCAGTTCAAGGTAGGTAACAGGGACCTTTCCCTTTTCATTGCCTCGTTCTCCAATCAGCCAATCAGGATCCATGCCAGGTACAGTGTAGACGGTAATAAGCTGAAATATAACCAAAAGCAAAATCACATTCTCATTTATTCAAGTAACACTACCGGGTGTATTTAAGGAATTGCACCATTACCCCAATTTTACACCTCACATTATGGCTACGATAAATTGCTTGAACAGTGGGGAAAATTTGTAAATTATTTTTGCCATCTTGCTATTATTTATACCATACTTATTATTTGTGACCATGGAGAACATTTCATTCAAACAAAAATGAAAAATTGTCAGTAAAAGGGATCTAAAATTTAATTGTATAGCCACCACATGGTAAGTGTTTAAGCTCTAGGTGTTCCGACTTCCAATGATTTTTGTTGCTTTGGGTTGGTATCAGGGATGCACAATAACTGTTTGTTTCCGACCCGTATCAATAACTTCCTACTTCTCCAAACACGATGACTTTTTTTTGTATACTACAAACACAAACAAATCTTGATGTTGCATCCTGAAGAACAAAACATTTCAATATTGCTCTCGATTATTGAAGCAGGGGTGAAGGATATATAACAAAACGTGGTCAGCAGCAACATACAGTCACAAGCTTTGCAACTTTGTTAAATCTGGTCACTTCAGATGTTAAATTTTGTAGTCAACAACACACCAACCGAGACCAAGAAATTGATACTACAGAGTATTGAGATGAGACCAAGACTTTTGGAGGTCGAGACAAGACAACATTGTTTACTGTATATCAAAGAAAATGTTTGCGATAAAAATCATGCCATTTTAAGTTGTTTGTTGTTTATATCAAAAGAAAAACATTGTGAGAGCCCCTGTGAGAGGACTGAAAAGCAGTCCCCTAATAATTTCTAAGGACCAAAAAATTACAAATGATTTATTCGACAATGCTGCAACAAGCTTCCGCCATATATATATATTCAAACGAGTACAGTAAGAAACAGTGCAGTGGAATATACCACTTTTTCATTAGTCCCAAACAGCCAACAGCAATCAGGCTGCACCCGAGGCTGATATCAGACCAAATCCGATACAAGTGATGTGACTTTTTTCCCCAATATTGGTCCAATAATTATCGGTCTGATACTGCCTTCCATGTTTGTATACTTTTTATCATTACTGATTGATGAGGAATTATTCTAATCATTCAAACATGTCTCAGGCTGCAAAGAGAAGATGCTGTAAATTGTTCAATCAATATTTATGTCAAAATGCAGTGGGACCACAAAGAATTGTGAAAATTCTCAGCGTATGGTTCGTGTAATTATGCAAACAAACAATTAATTTGGTTATCGAAAATGTGCTTGGCGGAGATGGTTTTGGAAAAGTTGTACAGTTAACTTTTATGATGTTTGCGTTTTATTTTTCAATGCCCCAAATGCTATATTGTATTATTTTATGTTTTTTGTAGAGTGATTTGTTACAGTGGAAGCAGTCATGAAAGCACTCTATCAATAAAGATGTATTGTATTGTATTGTATTGTATTGTATTGTATTGTATTGTATTGACACTTGATCACAAAAACAGACCGTGAGACTTTGTACTTTGGACTGGTAGAATTCAAAAGAATTAAAAAAAATTCACAACCATACCTCATCAGCCAATAGGGACAGCTCGCTTGAATCATGAGCGTCGTAGTCATACAGGACTTTGGCCTTTCTGGTGCCTGTAATAGGAAGCTGGGTTTGTTCCATAGCCAGTGTTTTGGGATTGTTGCTCGAAGAGGTGGGGACTATGGTACCAGGTGAAGATGGTCCAGATGGGAATGCAGCAGATACAGGGTTGGGACAAGCAGCAGACTGGTGGGGGGCGCTAACTGAATTAGCACATCTGTATGAAGATCGGGGAATAAAATGGATTTAGAAGTAATTCAGTATAGTAAATGTCATTCCAATTATAAGGGATTCTTTTGCACTCACCTACTAAGTTCCCTCTGTAATTCATGCATGTAGTGATGACACTGAGCATAGTAAGTGGCTTGGGCTTCTGCAAAATCTTGCAAACAACGCTGGTGGTTTAGCTGTGAGGAGAAAGATGACTTCGTAAAAGGATCCTGCAAAATTGTTACTATGACAGCAACCAAATTCTGTCATAGGAAAATTGCGATCTTCACTTTTCAGCGAAACCCTACGGTACTAGACAACATTATGACTTGCACGATGACGATCCATCCATTTCGTATACTGTTTATCCATATTAAGATTGTGAGTTGAGCTGCAGCTTATCCCAGCTAACCTTGCCAGCCAAGCACAGTGCACACAAAAAACATTCAGATGATTTAGAGCAAGAATTGGCAACTGGAAGAGGTCACAAATTTTTGCAAGTGCGACCAGGGGGGCCAGACAGGACTGGGCACTTGCAAACCAAATTTTGTATTTGAGAGAATATTCCCATTCACAGATGGCACAAAACTGCTCAAAGGGAAAGCAACATCAAGTTCTGATCTCATTTGGCACATTTTCTCCACAAAAATCAACTCACTCGTAAATTTCGATATGACTTGCACTAGCATTCAAAAGTTTGGAGTCAACCAGAAAATTTTGTGTTTTAGGGTTTTCTAATCAACTATTAGCCTTCTAACCCAATTAGCAAACACAATGGACCATTAGAAAACTGGAGGGATGGTTGCTGGGAATGGGCTTTCAACTATATGTGGATATTGCATTAAAAACCTGAAGTTTGCAGCAAGAATAGTCATTTACCACATTAACAATGTATAGGGGGAATTCCTGATTAATTTAATGTTATCCTCTTTGAAAAAAATACTCATTTTGTTTTAAAAATAAGGACATTTGTAAGTAGGGCAGCATGGTCGGGGAACTGGTTAGGACGTCCGCCTCACGGTGCAGAGTGTGCGATTCCACCTCAGGCCCTCCCTGTGTGGAGTTTGCATGTTCTCCCCGCGGCTGCGTGGGCTTCATCCGGGCACTCCAGTCTCCTCCCACAATCCAAAAACATGCCTGGTAAGCCGATAGGGCACTCCAAATTGCCCGTAGGTGTGAGTGCGAGTGCGAATGGTTGTTCGTCTCCGTGTGCCCTGCGATTGGCTGGCAACGAGTTCAGGGTGTCCCCCACCTACTGCCTGACGACTGCTGGGATAGGCTCCGGCAAGCCCGCGACCCCCGTGGGGACAAACAGTACAGAAGATGGATGGATGGATGGATGGATGGATGGATGGATGGATGGATGGATGGATGGATGGATGGATGGATGGATGGATGGATGGATGGATGGATGGATGGATGGATGGACGTTTCTAATTGACCTCTAACTTTTGAACGGTAATGTATGTGTTTGTCCTGCATGTCATCAAATTAAAATGCATGAATAGGGTAGTAGTTCACTCTGCATTGTTGAAGGACCCCTGCGAATGCCCGCTGGTTGTCCAGTATGAGTGTTTATAACACTCTTAATGGCACTGAAAATGTCTGTGATTTTGAAAGACACTAATTTGGGTTAACACCGAGCGGTGTTCTATTATTGGACTTCTGTGCTCGACACGGATTTTCTATAATGAACACCGTGTTCAAGCATAAGGGTATCCATGTGTGCACTTGGCACCAGGACACCCTAGGCCGCAGTTCGTTGATCGACCTTGTAGTCGTGTCATCGGATTTGCGGCCGCATGTTTTGGACACTCGGGTGAAGAGAGGGGCGGAGCTGTCAACTGATCACCACCTGGTGGTGGGTTGGCTCCGATGGTGGGGGAAGATGCCGGTCCGACCTGGCAGACCCAAACGCTCTGTGAGGGTCTGCTGGGAACATCTGGCAGAATCCCCTGTCAGGAAGAGCTTCAACTCCCACCTCCGGCAGGGCTTTTCCCACGTCCCGGGGGAGGCGGGGGAAATTGAGTCCGAGTGGACCTTGTTCCACGCCTCCATTGTTGAGGCAGCCGACCGGAGCTGTGGCCGTAAGGTTGTTGGTGCCTGTCGTGGCGGCAATCCCCGAACCCGCTGGTGGACGACGGCGGTAAGGGATGCCGTCAAGCTGAAGAAGGAGTCCTATAGGGCCTTTTGGGCCTGCGGGACTCTGAGGCGGACTCTCCAATCTCGGAGGTCGAAGTCACTGAGGTAGTTAAAAAACTCCTTGGTAGCAAGGCCCCGGGGGTGAATGAGATCCGCCCGGAGTTCTTAAAGGCTCTGGATGTTGTGGGGCTGTCATGGCTGACACGGCAGACTGGGGTGGTGGTTCCCCTCTTTAAGAAGGGGAACCGGAGGGTGTGTTCCAATTACAGGGGAATCACACTCCTCAGCCTCCCTGGTAAGGTCTATTCAGGGGTGCTGGAGAGGAGGATCCGTCGGGAGGTCGAACCTCGGATTCAGGAGGAGCAGTGTGGCTTTCGTCCTGGCCGTGGAACAGTGGACCAGCTCTACACTCTCGGCAGGATCCTTGAGGGTGCATGGGAGTTCGCCCAACCAGTCCACATGTGCTTTGTGGACTTGGAGAAGGCGTTCGACCGTGTCCCTCGGGAGGTTCTCTGGAGGGTGCTTCGGGAGTACGGGGTGCCGAGCCAACCGATAAGGGCGGTTCAGTCCCTGTATCACCGATGCCAGAGTTTGGTCCGCATTTCCGGCAGTAAGTCGGATTCGTTTCCAGTGAGGGTTGGACTCCGCCAAGGCTGCCCTTTGTCACCGATTCTGTTCATAATTTTTATGGACAGAATTTCTAGGCGCAGCCGAGGCGTTGAGGGGGTCCGGTTTTGGGACCTCAGCATCGCGTCACTGCTTTTTACAGATGACGTGGTGCTGTTGGCTTCTTCAGTCCGTGATCTCCAGCTCTCACTGGAGCGGTTTGCAGCTGAGTGTGAAGCGTTCGGGATGAGCGTCAGCACCTCCAAATCAGAGTCCATGGACCTCGGTCGGAAAAGGGTGGAATGCCCTCTCCGGATCGGGGATGAGATCCTGCCCCAAGTGGAGGAGGTCAAGTATCTTGGGGTCTTGTTCACGAGTGAGGGCAGGATGGAGCGCAAGATCGACAGGCGGATCGGTGCAGCGTCGGCAGTAATGCGGACTCTGTTCCGGTCCGTCGTGGTGAAGAGAGAGCTGAGCCAAATGGCAAAGCTCTCGATTTACCGGTCGATCTACGCTCCTACCCTCACCTATGGTCACGAGCTATGGGTCGTGACCGAAAGAACGAGATCCAGGATACAAGCGGCTGAAATGAGTTTCCTCCGCAGGGTGTCCGGGCTCTCCCTTAGAGATAGGGTGAGAAGCTTGGTCATCCGGGAGAGACTCGGAGTAGAGCCGCTGCTCCTCCACGTTGAGGAGCCAGATGAGGTGGCTTGGGCATCTCATCAGGATGCCTCCTGCACGCCTCCCTGGGGAGGTGTTCCGGGCATGTCCCACCGGTAGGAGACCCCGGGGACGACCCAGGACGCGCTGGAGAGTCTCTCGGCTGCCCTGGGAACGCCTACGGATTCCCCGGGATGAGCTGGAGGAAGTGGCTGGGGAGAGGGAGGTCTGGGAGTCCCTCCTAAAGCTGCTGCCCCCGCGACCCGACCCCGGATAAGCGGAAGAAGATGAAGGTGAAGGTAATTTGGGTTAACTAAAGTCATGAGCGTCAAACGAACTGGCAGAATGAAAATCAGCAGCTGGCTGCCATCCATTACATGTTCTTTCATTAAATACCCAGAATGAAATGCTTGCACTCAAGTATAACCTGTTTAATATTTCTTCCAGATAACGGTGAGTGTCAAAAAAATCTGAGATCATGACAAGAAGAAGAAAGCATATTGTTTTTTAGCTAGATTAATATCATAAACTCTGGCAAGACTCTTGACAATTTCAGGCTTATTCGTTCAAATTCAAGCACAACAGCACAAGATGCTATAAGTGTGTGAGTGAGGTTTAAATCTTTCATGGCTGATAGTATCTCTAAGCACACTAGTTAGCCTTTAAATCGGAATCGTCCCCAACCGGGTCAAGTACTGATGGGTGTCAACTTTGACTTTCACTGTCAACTAACAGAAACACGCCAAACCTGTCTTGTGTCTGTAATCTGTCAATATAGATTGAATATGAAATATTTCGACGCGCCGCTTGTCTCGTGTGTGTGCTCACAATGTTTGTATGCTGGAGGGAGCGACTTCAAATTTACTTCAAGAGGACGTTAGAATAGGCCTCTTTGGCACATGTGATTATCTAGGTAGCTTGAGCTATGCCGTTATATCGCTGTAACCCTTCTTTTGCTTCATTAGTTTTCGTACGTAGAGGTCGCTCTCAGTTAAGACTACAAGGTCACACATTATCGCACAGGCTAGGCAGAGTCGCGTCTTTGCAGGAGGGCGGCCCAGAGTAGTATAAGAGCAGAAACCCTAGTGGTCGGGGTTAGACCTTCTTCCGCATCTAGCAGAGAAGGCTCCACAGCTGTGTCTCGATCATTCTGGCATACATTAAATAGTTAAACTGTGAAGGCTGACTCTTGGTAATTACTGTTAGCATAGCAAGCATTAAAGATAAAGAACTGGGAACAAACCTAACAAGGAGAAGCACCTCTCTGTCAAAAAAAGTTCACACATAGCCAGTCAGTCTGTTGACCCACTGTGGCAGCTCAATGCTATTTTGGTTGCCACCTAAACGGTTACAAACAATTCGATCTTCTTAAGAAAGCTGGCTGTTTTGTTGTAGTATGCCTCTCGGTCCCGCCCCGCAGACCGCAAGGACACCATTTTTTATTTCACTGTGGGTGTATATTTTTTTTCTTTACTTTATTCCACTGTGTCTGATTTTTCATGCCCTTTCGTGTGATGGGAGTCTACAAAAATAGGCATTTTTGTATTGTCTCACGTGTGTAATCTGTATGTTTAGACCCAATGTGAATGGGATGGTAAAATAAAATGTAGTACCTAATCTGTGTGTTGGAATAATCTCGGGGGAAGCCTTGGCCTGCCAGACCAGGAGGCCTTATCTTTAAGAGTTTACGACTCTCCTTTAAACTAAATGCTTTCTATTTGGTTCAAGGAATGTATTTTGATCCCCGTCAGCCTTATGTTTCCTTCCTGTCCTTATGTTACTTTTATGTTTGTTTTGTAAGAAGTCTTCACTAACAATGAGCAGGGCTTCTTTGTGTAGGCAAGATGTCCTTTGTTTAGTTTAAAGGGATTCATTCCTTTTAGTTAACTGTAGCTTTGATTCATAGATTGTAGTTGATCGGAACTGTTTTTCTTTGTTAAATGTTATATACAGTTTGGAGTAGTCACATATAGGTTATCCCATATTTACTCAATGTTTGTTTAAGGAACTGTCTACCAGTTACCTGACATTTACTTAATATGTGTTGAAATGTTTAGGTAGGACTAGATATCATTATTATTATGTGTTATGTTAGTTTACTAGGAAGATAAACTTAGCAAGGGTTTAGTTACATTGTTCCACAGGTAAGCGGCATTCAACGGGCTTCAAAGTTATCTGATCATCGTCGAGGAGGTGTTGGCCGCCCAATGGAGAAGACAACTGGTTGGGTGAAGAAATCAGAGTCTACGACTCCACTGTGGGGGGCACGACTCCACTGTGGGGGGCATGGGCCGACAAGTGCTAAATCACACCACACTACATTCCTTTAGCTAATCAGCGTTGCTACAACCACTATCTCCCCTCCCTTTAGTGTAGCAACGCTTCTGTAACCAGGGCAACCAAAACATTAAAAAGAGGAGCACGTGGAGGAGGAACTCAGAACTGATGGAGATTGTAACTGAGCTTCCTTTCTCTATCGTTCTCCTCGCGAGTAAACTCATCCTGGTTGTCTTCTCCTCTTCGTTCCAGCATGTGATTTAATGTCTGATCATATTTAGACCCAACACTGTGCTTGAGGTCTGTATTATTAGAATTTAAATCTTATTACCCTTTTTTCTTTTTGAATGATAATTAATTGTGATATTTGAGACTATTTACAACCAGAAAGTCCTATCCATCATGTGCTAACATTTTCTAAGACTTTTGAATGACTGATTTAAGGCCTTTTAAAGCTAATCAAGAAATTATTTTAGGTTCGCGGATTCAGTACTTTTTATTACTTCAAAGATCCGTGGAAACACTTTAACCCTACCACCATTTCAGTAAACAAGCATTTCCTATTTATCAAAAGCTAACGCTGATAAGGCCAGACCTGCATTATGGTATACCTTTTGACTGAGACACCATACAGCAGTGTAGGAGTTGCAATTATTATGACACACTCACGTGAGTGCTGCTAATGCCCTCAAGCAGCAGTCTGGTGACTTCAGCTTGTCGGTCAAACTCCGTTTGTGCAACACGGAGCTCATGCTCTGCCTGCAGCAAAGGATCATGAAGGAAAGAAGCGTCAATAAATTGTATTTTTCATTAACAATACACGTGTACAACCACACACTTTGATTTTGTCTTGAATTGATGAGCAAATTTGCTTTGAAAGTCTCACTTACTTTGTCCACTTCCTCACTCAGGAGCTGAGAGCAGAAACAGAAAGCCATTCTCAACATCACATCATCTTAACAATTCAAATATGTGTGTATCACACATGTGAAACTATGAGGTGGAGTTGTGCAGATAAGGAGGATCTGTTCAAAATGTTCTTCTATAATATTGTAGAACCATTTTAACTCCAAACATTCACTCTCACGATGAAATGTGCCAAAACAACATTTTAGTCCATGGGCTGAGACTTAGTATTTTAGCCATGCATGAAGTCAGAACTCGAGCAACAAACTTTATGAAGGACAATAGCATTACCTTATCCTGAAGCCTGTCATGAACAGGTCTATATTACCACATAAATTACTCAAATGTGTGAGGTGCATGATCCTGGGCTTGCTTTGTAAGAAAATATGCCTTGCTGCAAATTAGCAATATACACTGCTCAAAAAATTAAAGGAACAGTTTTTTATCAGGGTATGGCATGAATTCAAATACACTTTTCTGATAAGGTTCTGGTCAGGCACGTGGCAGGGGGGGTTGTTAATCACTTTCAGCTGCATTGGTGTTTATGGAATTATCAACAGGTACACTAGAGGGGCAACAACGAGATGGACTGGTTTTGCAGGTAGAGGGCATTTCAAGCTCCTCCCTCTTGATCTTTTTTAACTGTTTTTCCACAAGTGTTGCAAGAGTCATTATCACGACTAGAAGCATGAGGCGATTTCTTAACCCTCCTGAAGTTGTGCAGATTGTCCAACTCCTCCAGGATGACACATCCATGCGTGCTATTGCAAGAAGATTTGATGCGTCTCCCAGAACAATCTCCAGAGCATGGAGGAGATTCCAGGAGACAGGCAGTTACTCTAGGAGAGCTGCACAGGGCCATAGACGGTCCTCATCCCATCAGCAGGACCGATATCCGCTGCTTTGTGCAAGGAGGAACAGGTTGAGGACTGCCCGAGGCCTACAGAATGACCTTCAGCAGGCTACTGGTGTGAATGTTTTTGCCCAAACAGTCAGAAACAGACTTCACGAGGGTGGCCTTAGGGCACGACGTCCTGTAGTGTGCCCTATGCTCACTACTCATCACCGTGGAGCTCGATTGGCATTTGCCATAGAACACCAGAATTGGCAAGTCTGCCACCGGCACCCTGTGCTTTTCACAGATGAGAGCAGGTTTACCCTGAGCACCTGTGATAGACGTGAATGGGTCTGGAGAATCCAAGGAGAGCGCTATGCTGCCTGCAACATCATTCAGCATGACTGGTTCGGTGGTGGGTCAGTGATAGTCTGGGGAGGCATTACCATGGAGGGACGAACAGACCTCTACAGGCTAGAGAACGGCAGTCAGACTGCCATTAGGTATCGGGATGAAATCCTTGCACCCATGGACCTACGCTGGTGCAGTAGGTCCCATGTTCTTCCTGATCCACGACATTCCCGGCCTCATGTGGCAAGAGTATGCAGACAGTATCTGGAGGATGAAGGAATTGACACAATTGAATGGCCCTCATGATCACCTGATCTAAACCCGATAGAACACCTTTGGGACATAATGTTTCGGTCCATCAGACGCCGCCAGCTTGCTCGTTAGACTTTGCAGGAGCTCACTGATGCCCTTAGACAGATCTGGGAGGACATCCCACAAGACACCATCCGTCATCTATTAGGAGCGTGACGTTGTCAAGCATGCATACAAGCATGTGGGGGCTACACAAGATATTGAAAAGAGTTTTGAATTGCCTGCCACATCATTTTTTCACTTTGATTTTTGGGGTGTCTATATACTGAGCCCTCTGTAGGCTGAAAACTTTTATTTCCATCAAAAGATGTGGCATCCTTTTGTTCCTGAGACATTAAACTGTCCATATCAGTATAGATATCCAACTTTTTTTTTCACCATTGAAATCTGATGTGTTTTCAAAATGTTCCTTTAATTTTTTTGAGCAGTGTACAAATCAAACCAACCTGATTTCAACTTCTAAGTCATAGTCCAAAACGTTTTTGTGACAAAATGACTACATGTGAACTAAAATTGCATGAGGGATGTAATTAAACACTTAACTGTCCAGACACACAACAAAGGGTTTACATTTCTGAATTGACACAAGGCCCTTATTTACAACCTTTTGCTGCTCTGATATACTAGGCTCTGCCTCCACATCCCAACTCTCCCAATCGCTCTGCAACTGGTACAGTCATAAAACAATAAACCAAAAAATACAAGCTAAAAGGAATATCATTTGATAGTATCACAAACTGTAAATTTAATGCCATCAGATACCTGTTTATTTACCTTTTAAATAATGCCCAATTTCCATTTGTGGAAAGAGAAGAACAATGAGTAAAGTGTATTGGAAAACCGTCCATGTAAATTTTGACAAATCTTGCAGTTAGTGTAATAATGAGAGAGCAGGGTAATTTGAAAAGGTGTGTTTGGAGATCAAGTTGCGGGTTGAGGGGTAGTAAACCCCAACTTGCCACTGTCATTGGGAATTTATTTTCATGAAGTAGTCTTTTAACTTCTTGAAGGTAGACTTTATGTCTTTATCATAATGTCAGGTCACACAGGCATGGAAAAGGGTGGCTGGAAAATGTGCCCAAAAGGTAGGAAGTAAATGAATGAAGAAAGGAGTCGGAGGATACCGTTGACAACGTGCAAATCGTACAAATACCGGTTTTTCATGGACTGAAACTATTTTGTCAATGGGGTGTGTTGAGGGGGGACAGGGGGTCAACTTAGTGGTGCCCCTGACAGACAATGTGTTTGATTTCACAAAGGTTGACTTATATTAACACGTTTATTATAATGAAGTATCAGTACACTTCAAACATGTAAAACGTTTTCTAATGGCAAACATTTGAGTGCTGGCAATTTGTTTTTTCATTAACGGTAATGAAAAAACAAATTGCCAGCATATTTCCTATGAGAGAGCATTCAACAACGAAGTTCCAGTGTGATTGAATCTTAATTCTAAAAAAACAAATATTAATAAAAACAAACATGCTGAAACATTCCCATGCTAACATTTTCTCAGTTAGACAATTATGCAGACTCCTACAGTTAAAATGTGTTATTCTGTGACTTTCTGTGGAATTGACATTTACATTTTTTGTATAAAAAAACAAAAAAAAAAAACAAACATAGATCATTGATTAATTTTGCTATGGGTATTGATAGATAGATAGATGGCAGAACAGTAAGCACAGTAACAGCTCCTGGTATTGAATCTGTGTCTGTGCCATTTGCTCTGCTTGGGATTCTTACCGCTGATGCACTGGCAGAAAGAACATAATTTCGAGGCCTTGTCTCTTGAAAATCAGGTGCAGCCTACAAACAAGAGCAGGGAGGAAGGAACAAACATTGGCAAAGTCATGCATTTCCAATCATTAGTGAAACAAGACAAGCGCACCAAAAGCATAACTATGTGACAAAAATATGACAAAAGCATTAAAATGTTATTAAAGACAAGCTAAATGCAGCAGTATCTCATATTCATGGACTCAAAATTGACAAGTGCAAAACATGCAGTAGCTTGTGACGAGACAAGACTCATGCTTAAAAGGCCGTGTGGGGAGGGGCCAGGCCAAAGTAACGTAAATTGTCAGCACAGCCACATGGAGTACTCATGCTCTGCTAAAATCGCTGACATTTCGTTTAGTAGTCAAAAATTATTTGATGAAGCACAAAAGAACGTGCCTCAAAACAAAAGTTAAGCGAAGTCTTAAGAGTGAAGCGAGTGAGCTGTTTTAACAATAGGGTAAGTCAGAATACAACCTGACAATAATTGTGTTTGTTTGTAGTCGTGTAAAAGTGCTATGACCTACACAATCGTTCATATTTGAACTTAATTAAAATAATATATATATATATATATATATATATATATATATATAATGTATTGGAAAACATTACATTATTATTTACACATATATATATAAATATATACAAACATTATTTGTATATATATATATCAAAATCTAACGTCACAACCGCAAATGGTTAACGCATTTCATATGACTATTGTCTGCTGTGAGTTTTGTGGTTAATAATAATTTATACCATTTATAAATACTTATCACCTACTTGCTTATTACCACTCACTTTCACAAGGTAAAAGATAATAACAATAATAATAAAAAACTCACTGCTGCTTTGGCCTCTGCCTGCTTAGCTTTTCTCAAACGTGCTTTGCAGATGTCAAGATCCAGTCGGCGATTATCCAGAATTCGCCTCTCTTTCTGTGCGAGGTGAAATACAGAAAGTGTATGAGGCTTATAAACACTATATAATAATAATGCAAGCGATATTGGCGATAAGGTTGCACTCACTGATATAGTCCTCCAGTCTCCTTCCAGGAAGTTACGTAATGGAGTGAGAAATGTAGTGGCAGAGGTTTGAAGGAACTCTCGCTCGGCTGTTCCCAGTCTTTTCTGGTATTCACCCACAGTAATCAGGGTACTACCTAGAGTTGGCAGCATACACAAAGATACGTATAACCATACTCACACGCTACAGTTACGTTGTTATGGTATAATGATCAATGTGCGAAGTTTTGTTGCATGGAGCACCAAAAAAAACGTGTTTTCATGAATGGCCAACAGTCAGCAACTACTTTTGCTGCGATTTGAAATTTCAAAGTCAAAGTCCGCTTTATTGTCAACTTCTTCACGTTAAGACACACGAAGAGATCGAAATTACATTTCCCACCGTCCCACCGTGACTAGACACAGTACAAAACACATACAATCAAATAGCACAAAGAGTAAAAACGAACAGAGAAGAGCAATGAATAAGAAAGAAAGAAAGAAAGAAAGAAAGAAAGAAAGAAAGAAAGAAAGAAAGAAAGAAAGAAAGAAAGAAAGAAAGAAAGAAAGAAAGAAAGAAAGAAAGAAAGAAAGAAAGAAAGAAAGAAAGAAAGAAAGAAAGAAAGAAAGAAAGAAAGAAAGAAAGAAAGAAAGAAAGAAAGAAAGAAAGAAAGAAAGAAAGAAAGAAAGAAAGAAAGAAAGAAAGAAAAGAAAGAAAAGAAATAAATAAATAAATAAATAAATAGACAAATAATAGCAGCAAAATGGAGCAAGCGTGCTAATAGCAGACAGCCAGACCATAGCGCAAAAGAACAGGACGTTATGCAGTGGAGGGGGGAGGGAATTCAGGATCTTGACAGCTTTGAGTATGAAGCTGTTTTTGAGTCTGGTGGTGCGGGAGCGCAGGCATCTGTACCTCTTCCCAGAGGGCAGAAGTTCAAACAAAGTGAGGGTATTGGAATGTTGCACATGTAACGAGCATTTACAAATGTCATAACTAGCGATGTTCCCATCAAGTTTTTTGAGTCTTTCGATTTTATACGATTTTTATAGGCGTGCTTTTTCTGTTATGGGTCTGATATACTTTAATCTTTGGTTTAGCAAAACAGTTTGAACTACATTAATATAATTTAGAGACATTCCAAAAACGCAATAAACAGTATGTAAACACATACATACTCATATACTCATATACTCATGTGTATGAGTGTAAATCTATGAATGTGTGTGTGTGTGTATACACTTTCACATTTACAATTTTATATGTACCTGTGGTTAAAAAGCTAATCATGGAGTCTCTGTAATACACAAGTACCGTTTTGGGCCGAATATAAGACGATGTTTTTTTGCATTGAAATAAGACTGAAAAAGTGGGGGGCGTCTTATATTCGGGGTCTAGACATTATACCCATTGTCACTTGTGCGCAGCGGTAAGTTAAAGGTTGCCGGTATCGACTGAGTATGTTGCTGTGATCGTGCAGGTCTTTGGCCCAAACTGAGTATATACATTTCATTGTTACTACTGTCCACTGTTGTGCCGTTTGTCTGATCGCGGTTTGCTTTGTGTGCGCGCCGTTTGATTGACAGCTCCGGCGCGGTCCTTAAGTCCCAATATCATCGTCACACACACATCTGGGTGTGGGGAATAATGTCCTCTGCATATAACCCATCCCCATGTGATTTTGATCCATCCCCTGGGGGAGAGGGGAGCAGTGAGCAGCAGCGGTGCCGCGCTCGGGAATAATTTGGTGATCTAACTCACCAATTCAAACCCTTAATGCTGAGTGCCAAGCAGGGAGGCAATGGGTTCCATTTTTATAGTCTTTGGTATGACCCGGCCGGGGTTTGAACCCACAACCTTCCAGTCTCAGGGCAGACACTTTACTACTAGGCCACTGAGCCTCAAGTTTGCACACATCGTCCTCACATCGTACGAGTAGTCATTCCGCAGCGGCACGGCAACTAACGGTCGCCAGCAAAGACATTTTGTTGTCTCGATCGATGACTTAATGTTTGGTGTGTTGCCGACAGTATTTCATTTATGGTTGTTTATTATTTTTTTGCCAATAATTCAGTAAAGCAATCAAAACTGAACCACGTCTTCCCTCCTGTGTTCTGACCGACACCCGGAGGCGAAAAGAGCATAACCATCCGAGCCAACCCCCTATAGCAGGCATGTCCAGAGTCCGGCCCGCGGGCCAATTGCGGCCCGTTGTCAAATTTCATCAGGCCCGCAGCCTCTGTGATAAAATCTTTAGTATGTGGCCCGCCGCCATTGTTGACCAGCGCTTTAATACACGCGTACCAAAGCTATTTTATATTTATGCCGCAGAAATGTAATCTTGCGCGACCCGGCGTGATTTCACAGCAAGAACATGACTCCAGCTGTCCTGCTATGCGGAGCATGCGCAAGTCAAATGCGGAAATAAACCCGTTGTAAAAAGGGTACGCGCGAACCGGCTGCGTGAACCCTGTGTTAAATGTTCATGAGGCGAAAATAATTTTAAACTCATGTAAATTTAAGGTATTTGATACAGTTTGTTCAATGTTATCGTATTTTATGTATTACTTATAACTCCTGTTTAAAATGTTCATGAGGCGAAAATAATTTTAAACTCATGTAAATTTAAGGTATTTCATACAGTTTGTTCAATGTTATCAGACTCTTCAGATATGAATGAAAGGCAGAATTTGTGTTTTTAGAGTTGTTCACATCTGCCTGAGTGGCTTATATTTGGTTATTTTGTCATTTAAAAAATAAAGACAATTGGGAGAATGAAATTTGTTTTATAACAGTGTTTATTTGGATGAAATTGTAGTTAAAAAAATGTCAGAAAAAATACTGGCCCCCGGGCCCCTTCACTTTATCAAATCTGGCCCTCCTTGCAAAAAGTTTGGACACCCCTGCCCTATAGTATATGGGTTGGGAATCCAAATTGTTCAAAGAGCCATATTGGCCCAAATAAAATAAAAACCATACCTTCCTGGAGCCGCAAAAATCTGATACAATCAATACATAAGCTGTGTGGTTACTAATAAAATTATTTAAAAAAAATAATAATAATAGTGGTATCAATTTGATCATTTATTCTTACGGCCCATTAGAGTTCACGTACCTGCATAGCAGAGCTGTCTGTTCGATATCGGAATTGATGTCCTTGATCTGGTGATCGGTGATATTGTTTGTGCGGAGAGGCATGTCTTTAGTTTTCTGAATAATTTCAGTTTTATTTTTCAAGTCCGAAAATGGACACTGATATTGTAATGAATGAATCCCTTCAGGTACTCTCCATCGGTGAATGGCTTTCCGCGCTTTATTATCTCCCGGACTGCAACAAAACTTGCAGCAGTAGTAGAGTTTGGAGATGCAATCCACTTTTTGGAAATGTTTTTCGGTCCTCAAATTTCTCCACCAGCACTGCAATTGCACGTTTCCTCTCAGTTGCGACTGGGTGATCGGCAGCAAATTTAGCATGCTTTATCTGAAAATGTCGCTCCAAATTCCTCTTCTTGTTATTTGACAACTTCTCATTGCAAATCAAACATGCAGGCAATGCTTCAGCATTGGCAATGAAAGCAAATAGTTCAGTCCATTCTTTCTTAAAGCCTCTGTTCTCATCAGCAATCTTTCTCTTTTTGCCTTGTGAATCCATGGCCAATCACTCACACAACTCGCATGTGCTGTGTCGTAGACCATGACGCAATTTTGCTATTTGACGCCATTCTCAAATTTGGTATTTTTAATATATTTACATACATTTTTTTACAGCATGAGAATGGTTGTGTCACGATTACCATATAAAAACCATATTTAAAACAACAACAACAACCAAAACAACATATTTTTCCATTTTCATGCATTTTTGCAAAAATTCCAGGGAGCCACTAGGGCCGTGCTAAAGAGCCGCATGCGGCTCTGGAGCTGCCGTTTGCCGACCCCTGCCCTATACAGTCCTCAGGCTCCCCAACAATAGCGGGAGCAGTTTGCATTATTTTATTGCAATGTTTTTCCTTATTCAGATTTGTTTCAAGACTACAGTTTGACTTGACTTTGATGGTTATAATAATAATAATAATACATTTTATTTGTAAGGCGCCTTTTAAGGCACTCAAGGACGCCGTTCAAAGATAAAATAACATACACAATCAAGTATAAAAAAAGTATAAAAATAAGGAAACATCTGCAGCAGAATAGGGGGTTCAACTATATGCTTGCTTAAAAAGGTGGGTTTTTAGGTGGGATTCAAACTGTAAAATGGAGTCGATGTTTCGAATGTCAGGGGGGAGAGAGTTCCAGAGACGAGGGGCAGAGCAGGTGAAGGCTCTAGCTCCCATAGTGGACAGACGGAATGGGGGGACGGTGAGGGTAATAGAAGATGCAGACCTGAGAGACCGGGAGGGAATGTTAATGTGGAGAAGGTCAGTCAAGGTATGAAGGGGCGAGGCCTTAAATGTGTAGAGGAGGATTTTATAGTTAATGCGGTACTTTATAGGAAGCCAGTGAAGTTGGAGCAGAACAGGAGTGATGTGATGATGGACAGGCGTTCTGGCGATGATGCGGGCAGCAGCATTTTGAACCAATTGCAGTTTATGGAGGAGTTTGTAAGGGAGGCCAACAAGGATGGAGTTGCAGTAATCCAGACGAGAGGTAACGAGGGAGTGGACCAGGATAGCAGTGCTGTTCGGAGTGAGTGATGGACGGAGGCGGTTGATGTTACGGATGTGGAAGTAGGACAAACGGATGACGTTATTGATTATGCAGTTAATGCAGTTATTGTCATTTTGTTGTTTTATCACAGTAGATGGTTTATTTACATTTCAAAAACCAGAAACCATTCATTTACAAATGTGATTGCACTTTAGTTTACTTATTTAAATGTTCAGATAATAAGATGTGATAGACAGTTTTTGCATGATTTGAATGAGGCAAAAATAACGTTTTCGCTCAGTGATATTGTTATAATCATTTGTTTCAAATGTAATTATTTTCTGTATAAAAATTAAATTTGGTGTTCAAAAAGTCTTTTTTCAAACTTGAGTCTTGGAAAAGAGGGGGTCGTCTTATATTCAGGGTCGTCTTATATTCGGGCCAATACGATACTACCTTGAAAAAGAGGGGCTCGTTTTATAATCCGGGTCGTCTTATATTCGGGCGAATACGGTATAATCAATGAATGGCCCAATTATTGGACAGCCTTTCAAATATCCACACTCTAAACTTTGTTTCTTGCCTTTTTTCTGCTAGAGTGACAGTCACAATTTCTTCCTTGAAAATCATGCAGACATATTGCAGACATGCAGACAGTTTTTCCATAGATAATTCAGCGTGTATCAGGAATGATTGGAGCCAGGCGACCAAATGCAGCTTGAACCGGGGTTTATTGAAGGGAAAAGGGAGTTGGAAGGGAGGCAGGTGGGCAACGAAGACACAGACAGGATAGAGAACTCACGGCCAGCAAACAGACCGACCAACCGACAGAAGTCCACTTGGACACGAATAAAATTCTGACCGTGAGACTCCACACAAGACTCGGGGGAAACTAGACGATAGGAACACAGGGCGCGGACAGGGACGCAAGACAACAGTCGACACCGACAGGGAGAAACACACGGGCAGGGCTTAAATACATCAGGTAACAAGAGGGAGCAGGTGACAGACATGACGATAACAAAGGAGTGTGGCTGAGGGAAGTTGCCGGCCGAGCGTCTCTGGCACGGCACGTGACAGAATGTGTGTTAGGGTCGATCGCCAAGTGTGCCGGGCACTGTAATTTGTTTGCAATTGTCCATTTCTGTTGCGTTCAGCTTTGTCGCTTGATGTGCGGCAGGCCTTAGTAAAAGTGTAGAAATCAAATACAATTTTATTTTCAATAATAATTTGTCAAAACCCCTCCGTGAGTCGTCACCTTATCGTGGTGGAGGGGTTTGTGTGTCCTTATGATCCTGTTGTCTGGGGATTCATGCCCCTGGTAGGGTCACCTATGGCAAAAGCGTCCTAGGTGAGGGGCCAGACAAAGCACAGCTCAGAAGACCCCTTCTGACAAAAAAGACAAATGGACCTAGTTTTCCCTCGCCTGGACGTGGGTCACCGGGGCCCCCCTCTGGCGCCAGGCCTGGAGTTTGGGCTCTGGTAGAAGCCCTCTTGAGAGGGGCTAGACTCTCTTCCACTCGGGAGTTGCCCACGGTGAGAGGCGGCGAGCAGGTGTGGGCATACTTATTGCCCCCCGGCTGGGCACCTGTACATTGGGGTTCACTCAGGTGAACGAGAGGGTAGCCTCCCTCTGCCTTCGGGTGGGGGGATGAGTCCTGACTGTTGTTTGTGTCTATGCACCAAATGGCAGCTCAGAGTACCCACCCTTCTTGGAGTCCCTGGAGGAGGTGCTGGAGAGTGCTCCTTCTGGGGACTCCATCGTTCTACTGGGTGACTTCAATGCTCACCTGGGCAATGACAGTGAGACCTGGAAGGGCGTGATTGGGAGGAACACCCCCCCCGATCTGAACCCGAGCGGTGTTCTATTGTTTGACCTCTGTGCTCGACACGGATTTTCTATAATGAACACCATGTTCAAGCATAAGGGTGTCCATGTGTGCACTTAGCACCAGGACACCCTAGGCCGCGGTTCGATGATCGACTTTGTAGTCGTGTCATCGGATTTGCGGCCGCATGTTTTGGACACTCGGGTGAAGAGAGGGGCGGAGCTGTCAACCGATCACCACCTGGTGGTGGGTTGGGTCCGATGGTGGGGGAAGATTCCGGTCCGACCTGGCAGACCCAAACGCTCTGTGAGGGTCTGCTGGGAATGTCTGGCAGAATCCCCTGACAGGAAGAGCTTCAACTCCCACCTCCGGCAGAGCTTTTCCCGCGTCCCGGGGGAGGCGGGGGGGATTGAGTCTAAGTGGATCATGTTCCGCGCCTCCATTGTTGAGGCAGCCGACCGGAGCTATGGCCGTAAGGTCGTTGGTGCCTGTTGTAGCGGCAATGCCCGAACCCGCTGGTGGACACCGGCGGTAAGGGATGCCGTCAAGCTGAAGAAGGAGTCCTATAGAGCTGTTTTGGCCTGCCGAACTCCGAAGGCAGCTGACAGGTACCAAGCGGAACGCGGCTTTGGCGGTTGCTGAGACAAAAACCTGGGTGTGGGAGGAGTTTGGCGAGGTCATGGAGAATGACATCCGGACGGCTTCGAAGAAATTCTGGTCCAACATCCGGCGTCTCAGGAGGGGGAAGCAGTGCGCAGTCGACACTGTTTACAGTGGAGATGGAGTGCTGCTGACCTCGACTCGGGACGTCGTGAGTCGGTGGGGAGAATACTTCGAAGACCTCCTCAATTCCACCGACACGCCTTCCATTGTAGAAGCAGAGCCTGGAGACTCTGAGGCGGACTCTCCAATCTCTGGGATTGAAGTCACTGAGGTAGTTAAAAAACTCCTCGGTGGCAGGGCCCCAGGGGTAAATGAGATCCGCCCGGAGTTCTTAAAGGCTCTGGATGTTGTGGGGCTGTCATGGCTGACACGCCTCTACAGTATTGCGTGGACATCAGGGACGGTGCCTCTGGATTGGCAGACTGGGGTGGTGGTTCCCCTCTTTAAGAAAGAGGACCGGAGGATGTGTTCCAATTAGAGGGGATTCACACTCCTCAGCCTCCCTGGTAAGGTCTACTCAGGGGTGCTGGAGAGGAGGGTCCGTCGGGAGGTCGAACCTCGGATTCAAGAGGAGCAGTGTGGCTTTCGTCCTGGCCGTGGAACAGTGGACCAGCTCTTCACCCTCGGCAGGATCCTCGAGGGTGCATGGGAGTAATGCGGACTCTGTATCGGTCCGTTGTGGTGAAGAGAGAGCTGAGCCAAAAGGCAAAGCTCTTGATTTACTGGTCGATCTATGCTCCTACCCTCACCTATGGTCACGAGCTCTGGGTCGTGACCGAAACAACGCGATCCCGGATACAAGTGGCCGAAATGAGTTTCCTCCGCAGGGCGTCCGGGCTCTCCCTTAGAGATAGGGTGAGGAGCTCGGTCATCCGGGAGAGACTCGGAATAGAGCCGCTGCTCCTCCACGTTGAGAGGAGCCAGATGAGGTGGCTCGGGCTTCTCATCAGGATGCCTCCTGGATGCCTACCTGGGGAGGTGTTCCGGGCATGTCCCAACGGTAGAAGACCCCGGGAACGACCCAGAATGCGCTGGAGAGACTATGTCTCTCAGCTGGCCTGGGAATACCTTGGGATCCCCCGGATGAGCTGGATGAAGTGGCTGGGGAGAGGGAAGTCTGGGAGTCCCTCGTAAAGCTGCTGCCCCCGCGACCCGACCCCGGATAAGCGGAAGAAGATGGATGGATGGATGGATGGATGGATGGATGAATGGATTTGGCAACATTAAAAGTCTCATAAGATGCTAACAGTGTCAATGTCAGAAACAAATCAACTGACCGTAAGGTGTACTGGAGCCAAATTCATTGGCAGCATCCAGCATGTATTGGCCAAGCAATTCTTCATTGGTTGTCCTGGAAGGAAGTTTTTTCTCCAGTTTGTCATAGATAAACTCCTCGATTCGAGCACCTACAAAAATCATGAAAATAAATGTGTCAAGAGGACAGACTTCTCGGTGTATCACTTGGGCAAATGTCTGATATTACAGATAATATATCAAATATATATATATCACACACAGACACACACACGTATAAGAAAAGAAGATAAGGGAGCCACTACATACGGCTCGCTGGGCACCAGTTAACACAAGATGCATTTATTTGACACATTTCTTTGAATTCTTTTATTCGTAGTAACTACACTTGGAACTACATTTAGAAGTCAACGATGCACCTCAGTGAAATATTGAATTATTTCTCTCTTCATTTTGAAACAATTGAAAAAGGACATTTCCGAGTTATACTTTTTAGTTATTATATGATATACTGTATCTTACATTAGAAAATAAAGGCAGAACTCACCAGTGTGGTCAACTGAAGCATGGGGGGGTTTAAAACAAGTACATGGTTAATAATACACTTTTCTAGCACTATGTTCCTATTCCTCCCTGTCTGCCTGCATTCTAGCTCAATGGTGCTTAAAATGTGGTACAAGTATGCAGACTCCCTACAGTGGGATGTGGAAGAATCACTAAATTCACTGCTTATACTGTGCATGTACTTGTTTATCCTGCATAGTAGATTTGTTGAGGAGAGTTCCATTGAACTTGAAGATTAAATTAATTTTCCTCTTTTTAAGCATTATGTGGAAGTTTTAATACCGTATTTTTCGGAGTATAAGTCGCGTCTTTTTTCCATCGTAGACTTATACTCAGGAGCGACTTGTATGTGAAATTATTCACAAATTTTTACTTGATCATTAACAAATTGCTTACTTACTAGTATAGTTGATAACTTCATATGTTACTTTCACTTTAAACCGCATGATGGCGCACTATGGCTGCGGAATAATTGGAGCCTCACTGACAATGAGTTCACTCACTTTCGGAGTCAGGAGATTTCATGATTTGAAATGGTATTGGCTGAAAACGGCCTTCAAAATAAAGCACCCTACCTCAAATCAAAGCACGGCTGAAAAACAATACAATAAAAAAACAACAACAATAACATGGAGAAGTCTTAACACAAACTGTAAATATGGTTTTAGAACAGCTTTTGTTATTATAACAATTTTAATAACAAGGTACAAGTGTCCATACTGTAAATATGTTTTTAGAACTGTTTTATTATTATAACGATTTTTCTATAATAAGGTATAACACTCTTAAATGTGTAAACCCTTGCTATTCAACATATACACCAATGACCAACCTTCGCCAACAAATGTGCACAGATTCATCTGCGCAGATGACCTATGTCTGACCATACAAGCTCGTACCTTCCAAGAGGTTGAGACACAATTAACAGCAGCCCTTGAGGAGATGACAAATTATTATGACAAACGCTCTCTAAATCCAAATCCACTTAAAACTCAAGTATGTGCTTTTCATCTGAGGAATAGAGATGCCAGTCGCGCAAGCTCAAGATCCTTTGGTGTGGCAAGGAACTAGAACATCAGTTCCCAGTGTATCTGTGGGTCACACTGGACAGAACATTATCATTTGCCACCCACATGTTAAAACTGAGGGGAAAGGTTGGCTCCCGCAACTCCTTACTCAAAAGACTAGCAGGGACCAAGTGGGGAGCCAACGCCCAAACGCTTAGAACATCTGCCCTAGCCTTGCGCTATGCACCAGCAGAGTACTTTGCACCTGTGTGGAGTAGAGCATCACACGCAAAGAAAATAGACCCATTACTTAACGAAGCTTGTAGAGTAATTACAGAAACACTACGGCCCACTCCAATTAATACCCTATATAAGCTTGCTGGTATTGCCCCTCGAAACATCAGGTGGCAGACAACAGCTAAAATAGAAAAACACAAGCAAACCTCGGACCCAAGACACCCATTGCATCACCATGAGCCTGTTCCGAGGAGACTGAAATCTTTTGTTACTTTTGTTTTGTTACTGAAGAGGATATATCGTTATATGGGCCTGTGGAATAATTTGAACTGCAACTGACGACGAGTCTAACGTCAGCGGCGCAGCGCGGCGCACACGCGGCATTGTCTACATAAAGGACGAAGTATTCGATAGATTTAATGATTTGGAGTGACACAGATGGTTTGATAAAGGTGTTATTTATGTTATAGTTATTTGGATAACTGTTAATGTCACGTCAGGCCCGTTCTCAGCTCCTCATTTGTGTTTATGTCACGTTAGCATACCGTATCGTTTAGCCTGTTGTTGCTGGTTCATGTCTGTTCTAGTTGTTGGATTTTGTCAAATAAATTTCTCCCAAAATCCGACTTATACTCCGGTGCGACATATATGTTCTTTTTCCCTTTATTGTGCATTTTGTGGCTGATGCGACTTATACTCCGGAGCAACTTTTAGTCCGAAAAATATGGTATATGTTGTTTCTCCTGTCTATTTTGACAGATAATCTAGGACAGGTTTGATAATTAACAACACAGTCAAGCCCAATTAAAGAAAAAATACTTCAAGAAGTTTCTTGACATAATTAGCCCATGCAGTTTATATGACTGATGGGGGGGGGACGATCTGCTTATGAACAGCGCTGAATCGAAACCCCAATTCCAAAATGTTGGCACGTCGTATATAACATAAAAAGTGAATAAAATGATATTTGAATCATTTCCAACATTAATAAAAGAAATACACTAAAATGACAATCTATTTAATGTTCAAACAGATCAACACAATTGTTTTTGCAAATGTTCTCTCATTTTGAATTATACACCTTGCGTCCATGATATCAAAAGATTTTCAGAATCTGAGTGCATGTTTGTGCCCACCACTTCCCTGAAATGGCACTGCATTAAAAAAACTCTGTAACAATACATGGGTTAAAGAATATTTAAAAAATGCAAAGTGAAAACCATACTGTGTATACAAAAAAAAAACAACAGACTGAGCTCATGTGAGAAGGATTACACAATCAAAGTGTGCTGTCTCACTTGTCCAACAATTCCAATCCTGCACCAGTGGGCAAAGTTAAATTCTATACTGTCCTCCTTATATATGCCTATTATCTATGTTATGCGACTCTATGTTCCACACCCCTTTGCCCCCTACAAAGCACCGACAAAGCAATTTCATTGTACAGCTGTTGTACAATCACAATACGTAAAGGCATTCTATGCTATTCTATTCTATTCTAAAATGTTTGTCTTCCTCAAGGACCAAAAGGGTTCCTTCCGATAAAGGTGAATGAAGTAAAGCTTCTGTCAGGGAATTATATCACATCAAGAAAACAGCACTGATGAGCAGCAAGGTGCTGGTGTCTCTCAAGTCCTCAGTGAGGACTACTAATGTATATTTAGTTTTTTTCTCTGAAAATCATGTGAGTGCTTACTTGGGTTTGGCTGCAGGAGCACTTCCGTTTGTCTCAAGATCTTTTCAGTCCAATTCTTGGTACAGTCTGCCCGAGTGATCAGGTTTTCTAGGTGAGGATCAAGCTCAGTCTTCTCAGCCTGGCCCAACTTCTCTTCTGTGAACTAGAAACATATTCCAGGGTAATCAATTAAGCAATCAATCAATCAATCAATCAATCAATCAGGTCCTAGTAGTGGGAGATCAACAGGCAGGCTCTTGAGTCTATCTGCAGTGATGCAGAGTCTGCATCAGTCTGCTGAGAAGACAATTTATTGGTTTATGCACGGTCCTAACCTCGTAGTGGTAAACTGTGTGTGTAGTGAATACAAACAGCCGAATTTAGTTTCCTCTACACGTGTGTGCACTATTGTAGGGTGAGGAGTTCGATCAAGAAAACAGTTTCAGGAAAAAGCCACTGCTCCTCTGCGTTGAGAGGAGTCAGATGAAGTGGGTTGAGTATCTGACAGGATGAGAGACAATGCCAAGACAATACATCTAATGCTGCTGCAATCATGTCATGACCCCAGGTAAGCGGATGACAGGCCCCAGCTTTGTGTGTGTTAAAATAATGTTTGTAGGCTTTTAATTACCAAAACAATAATTTACATTAACGGTCTCAGATGCAGGTGCACTGGTTTGCACGTCCACTTCACAGTTAGGAGGGTGCTGGTTCGATTCCACCTTCGGCCCTCCCTGTGTGGGTTTGCATGCACTCCCCGTGCCTGCCTGGGATTTCTCCGGGCACTCCGGTTTCCTCCCACATCCCCAAAACATGCTTGGAAGGCCGATTGAGCACTCCAAATTGCCCCTCGGTGTGAGTGTGGATGGTTGTTCGTCTCTGTGTGCCCTGCGATTGGCTGGCAACCAGTTCAGGGTGTCCACCGCCTGCTCGCCCAATGACTGTTCCAGCATGCCCGTGACCCCCGTGGGGACAAAGCAGTTCAGAAAATGGATGGATGGATTGATGGATGTCTAAGATGTATAAAATAAACTAATGGACTTTTTATTGTATGGTATTGAAATACACATTTTATTTCATTTTGTTTCATGTTTCAGTTTAAAGGCATTTTTGCAATATTTTAAGAAAGAAAGTCTTAACAGAACTGTCAAAACAGCTGAAATCTGAAATCACTCTGGCAGCCCCTCTCCTATTGGAGGCGCCCTGTGACATTACGATGTGGCCACTCTAAAATAGAACATTCTGTCCAATGACATAATTAATGAGGTCGTCTGGGAGTTGATCGTTGCTAAGTGGAGTGTGGTGAGGTGTTTTTTTGTTTTTGTTTTTTTATGAAGTAAACTTTAACTGAGAGTGACTAATGAAACCCCTTGAAGCAAACACATTTTGCAACTTATTTGGAGAACTGTGCCAATGAGCAAGAACTTCGAAAGTGTAAATTTAAGAGTTATAGAGTGTAAACGTGTTTGAAGCATGTGGGAGTTTTAAGACTAGCGAACTTGGTCTCCCAATATCGCGGATTTTCAGACAACGCAACCCCCGCAATATAAAGCGGTATACTACATGCATTTTAAGTTTTTATCAGGAAGTATGTACTATTGATGAATGTAAAGTTGGTCGTTTAAAATGTCTTCCGTTTTCGTGTGCGTGTGTTAAGTGTGCGTTATTTTGGGTCAGACATCGGAGTTGTAGTTTTGGAGCTTCCTGTTGACTGTGGGCAGCAGAGCGTCGAATCACGTGACTTGTAACCCTCACGTTTATCAATAATAGATGGAGGTTTGACAGACCTTCATCAGCTTACAGTGCTACCCGTGAAGCGAAAATGCATGACTGATTTTACATTTCTACAAACACAAATTCCTTACAAGGTCGCACTGAGAGATAGATCGAGCAGAGGCCCGCAGCACTCATCAACGCTAAATGCAGTTCCACTGACTGTAAATCGATGAGTGTCTATGTCCTGCAAGGGTGTGCATGATTTTGCTTACCTGCACCGCCCTGGTAAAAAAGACCCCCGCATCGGAAGCCAGTTTTTTAACGTTAAAATCCATGCTGCTGGACTGTGCTGATCTTGCACAGGAGGCTCGTTGGTTGCTTCCCCGCAAAGGGAATCCTCTGTCAGAATCAGATGAGATGATGTAGCATCAATCGGAAATCGACTCTCTGCCCTGCGTTTAAAGAGACAGTGCACCCAGCTGCAAATCACGACTGCAGTGACACGATGAAACACGGTTTCTAACTACGTACACATACACTTTCCTCAGAATTGAGAAATATTCATCATCTCACTCATTAATCCGACGGACTGTGTTTTTAACAACATTAACAAATACTACGCTACAAGCACTCCTGACATAACTGAGTGGATTGCATGATTCCACGCGATCGCTTGAGGAAGTGGAGCCGTTGCCTTTGCCATTTCAACAAAAACAATTATACAAACGTTCCAAAGACTATGGATGTACGAACTAAGGTTATTGTAATTAACAAAAAGTAACGAAATTCAAATAACTAAACTAAAAGTGGTTTAAAAATTCACTGAAACTACATTTCATGTTTATTGAACAACTTAATGTCTTTCATTTTCATCTTTGTCAATTTCATATATATTTTATGATTTATTTTAAAATGTGTTTAATTTTGAATTACCGTACAGGAAAATGAAGGGTTGAACATTCATTTGGCAAATGAAGTTTATAAACATGTTGATTTTTGGCATTAAAAACGTTTTCACCTGACAGTAATGGTATGGTATGTAAAACAAAACAATAAATGTCTTATCACATCTAACCCTAACGACAAAAAAAAATGACAAACTTCAATTTGTTTGTTTACCACTCCATCTTTATTGCTTTTACACCTTTAGAGTGATGACCAGGTACTATTTATATCAGGAAGAAAAATCCACAATGTGAGGATCAAATTCACTCAGATTTGTATTACACTTGTAGCTACAAAAGAAACCAGTTGTTGACTTTCCATAACTACTGGTCAAATTGACATATGGTTTGAGAATCCCAAATGATTATCTATACTTACAATATTAACTAAATAAATAGTATGTGATCAGTAAAGACAGCATCTCAATAGTATCAACAGCATGACCCCCTTTCAACTTTATTAAAGCTTAGGAAAAGTGAGCATTTGAGATTTTCATCATCAAAAACTCGTTCACATAGAAATATGAATCTGAAGACTTGAAGTGTGTTTTTTTTTCCACCGCAAACTACAACCTCACCTTCATGAATGCAAATCACTAAAAACGAAACAGCCCCAATGAAAGTACGAATTGAGACGGCCATGAGTAAGGCGCGCGCACACAAAACTACGTGAGAAAAGTAGTTAGTAAACCCAACATGGATCATGAACTGATATGGCGTGGCTTTCAGAAAAGGCATGAATATATTGGTTATAGTGGAAGAGAATTCAGTGATGCACTATAAAGAGGTTGTTAGTTAACACTGGGAACCAGTTCCTGCTACACACACTGTGATGCATTTCCATTAGCTTATGAAATATGTCAGGTGCAAGGGGCAACAATGTGAATATTTAATTGATTGCTGTGAAACCTGAAGAAATGACTGTTTGATTGCTGGACATTAATAGTAGTTCGCATTATTTTCGGCCCGCGAGTATACAATATGTGGGACTAGTTCAGGTTGCATTCTGCCTCTCGCCCAAAGTCTACTTGGATAGGCTCCACCTCACCTGTGATGAGGATAAGCACTCAAAAAATCAGATGGATGGATTGATGTATTTGAGGGAACAGAAATATATTCAGTTGAAAAAACATTACAATTTAAAGAGTTCTTAAGATCTTTTTCAAGACAGTCGATCAGATTGAAGTAATTTACAGAAAAGAAAATCCAATGAAGAAATCAATTACAATTCAGGGAATACTTTATAATCACTTAACACTGAAAAAATAATTGAATGAAATAACAGTAAAGCTATGTAATATGAATCTGTACAATGTACAAAAATAGTTAAACTGAGAAGGCAGCCTTCTGGTAATTACAATTAGCATTGCGAGCATTAAAGATAAAGAACTGGGACAAAATCTAACAGATGCTATTATTTTTCTTCACCAATGTTATAATCCAATGGGTTGTACTCACTAGTTCAACAAATGCAAGTCAATTTCCTTGATCTGTTTTGACGCCATATACAATACTCAGCATCCTCACCCATATGGTACAAAAGCTAACAGTCACACCAATCTGTTTCTGCCAAATATATATTTTTAAATTGTTAAAACGGTGGATCCTTAACTCAATTCACAAAGAATGCAATTTTACAGATAGCATGTCACAAAATACTATTCAATGTGCTTTTAAGCTGAGGTCATGTTTGTAGCATCTTGTGGAAGCAGCAGAATGAGTTTGGTAAAGGGTAGTAAAAGGGCCAAAAGAAAAATGTGACAAGAATAATATATCCAGTTTCTATACCACTTATGCTCTTCAGGGTCACGGGTGATCTTAAGCCAAAGCCACCTTACTACACCCTGGACTGGTTGCCAGTCAGTCACAGGACAGATTTAGAGACAGATAACCCTTTTCGCTGCCACACACAGTGGGGAGTGAACACACGTTGCCTGCACCAATGTCAGGCATGTAAACTTCAACTATTTGCAACTATACTGTTAGTAACTACATTACTTTCACAACAACAAATGGATTGGAGAAAGCTTGCTCAAAAATATTTTAAATCCCAATGAACCAAAGCCATGAACAATTAGGAAGTCGTCTAAGGTTAGACTCTAACCTCTGATACGTGATGTAGCACTCAACTTTCATATTAATTTCTTTGAGCAAATCTTTGAGAGCCACATGCTTCATTAGCACTAAATTTCAATTCTAAATGGTTTTCCTCAGTAGCTTATGAAAAGTTTGATGATTAAAGTGAGAGTGCAGCAATCTGATTAATCAGTAAAACTGAATAATAATTTCTTTCAACATAAACATCTTTCATCCATCTGATATGAATAGTCAATGGTTGTGATTTGTGAATGCAAACATAAAAGGTAACAAATGTAGGCTATTATGTAAATATGAATGTAGCAATGACAAATGAGGAACTTGGGACACACATTGAACATATAATTATATAGTCACATCTGCAAGTATAGCCTCCATGATTGCGGTTTCTATTTGCTGCTTAACTAAGATGATGTTATTTATTGATACTGGCAAATTGTACCTTGACACGCTTACTTGCTGTGCGAGTGTGAATCTGTGACTAAGAAGGTACTGAACGTGAATTATGTTACCTTTCATGTTTCAAGGGAAGCTTGCTGACTTTTTCTTGCCAACTCTCAAGTGAATGGAAATGTAAAAAAAAGATACACATTTTAAAAAGCCAGAATAAAGTGAATCTGCGTCAAATCCAAATGATCCTTTATCGGTCACAGGCGGTTAGACCACAGTTGAGTATGCGCTGAACATTTGCCAGTCCAAGCTAAATAATTTTAAATAGAGGGTACAGCCTGAAGTGTTAACAGTTATATTATAAAACATACACACATTAAAAGGAAGGGACAAACAATATTTACATATATAACAGAAGGTCTATCTGCAGAGTCTTCCCTCCGGGCAACCCCTGCCTACTTGCGCATTGGCTCATCTCCACTGTGAACGTTACCACAACTGGGAGGTGGTGGCCACCATTTGTAGGAGTTGAAAAACACCACATGACCTTTAACCTCTACTGAGGTCATTGCCACCCGGTTATTGTTGTGTGCTGTGGCACGTGTCTGTTTCCTTCCACTGAGAATGAAGCATCAACTGCTAAGTTCTATCAAGTAATATTTCACAAAACACACACTGAGTGATAACAGTCACCCACCAACACCTCCAGCCCATCAGGAGAGACGTTTATGAGCAGCAAAGGTAAAAACACCTTCTTAACCCCTATCGGTCATATATATTAAGCTGGTGTTCAGACTGCTGTGAAAAGGGTCAGACGCAGTTTTGCCAACAAAATAAATCTAATTACGAGAAGAAAATGCACACATTGACCCTTGCGGTGATAACGAGGAGCTTCAGGTTGTTTTGCTTGGTTTGCCAGATATCAAGGTGCAGCCGTCTGTGTCAACCTCTTTGTCCATAGTTTACCTCATGATTTGTTTCCATGGGGTCTTCTTTGAAGCTCTCACACTGCTCCATTACTTTCCTGAAAGGAAAATCAAAAAATTCACATGCCTGCAAAGAACTGTGGGATGATGCAATCCAATTATTATTTATTAATTTAAGTTTTCTTTAAACAAAAAAAACATTATGACCAAATATGGTAAATTTCTTATTTATCAATAAATGGATGTAATACTGTCTGATTTGAAGAGAGGAGGTTCAATTAGCCATGAATCTAATCCCCCGTCCACCCTCTGATAGCTTAATGTGGTTTGGGTATTTGCTCTTGTGTTTAGCTTTATGAATGGGATGTCATGTAACTTGCATTGAGCGTGTGGAAAAGCCTGTCTTACATGGCCATGTCTTTTGTCTCTGGCTGCGAACTTTCCAACTGCAAAACTTTCTCCAAAAGGCCAATTCCTCCTTCTTTTATGAGCAGGGGGCAGTACTTGCTTGCTGCACATGGAACATGAGCAAAGATTTGAAGAAAGTGGACATTATTGCTACCACAAAATGTATTTAGAGAAGCACTGCACATGTATGTCTGTGCATGCATGTATATGTGTACTGTAAGAGAGGATGAGAACAAGCAAGTATGTGAAATATTAAAACAGAAACAAACTATATCGATGCAATTTAATAATTCAAGCGGACATACAGTAAATACATGATATACAATAAAAACAAGAAGAAAATATAACTCAAACACTGTATGTGTGACTGCTGAATCTATGAATATCATATTGCTACTTTGACACAACGGCTGCACCTTAAGATACTCACGGTAAACTGACACCAGGTTGTACAGAGCCCACGTGGCCCAGTGCTGACTAACTGGAGCGATACTTTGAGGCAGAAGTCGCAAGATGGGCTCGAATGACCTAAGACAATATAAAATTTTAAACAGAGCAAACCCCATGATAGCCGTGCAGCCAGTCAACATCCAGCAAACTTGAAAATAATAAATTTGAATCACGTTTCCTTTGATCTTGTGCTAGTATGAAGTCAGTTTACCTTAAAGCCAGCTTGCCATTGCAATTTTGTTGTTACCTGTCTTTTGATATGGAGACTTGTGACTGTCATTGCCATGGCAACCCCAGATCACCTAGTTTAGGGATGGGCAAGTAGCGATTTATGGGGTCAAATAATTTTGAGAAAAGTCTCCCCATAGCACTGATATAAAATTGTGGTCGTTCCTGCAATTAAGTTTCCCATCTGTGACCTAGTTTATCGCTGCACCTTTTGTGAGCACACAAGCACCAGAGCCAATGTTGGTGTTGTTCAGAGTTTGGAAAACTTTAGATTTTGGTTACCCTGCCTCTAAGATTTGAAACCACCATCTCGTGAGTTTAGTGTGCAGTTTGTTTCCTCCAACACACAGTAAGTAACATATTTTTCGGACTATAAGTCGCTCCGGAGTATAAGTCGCACCAGCCATAAAATGCACAATAAAGTGACAAAAAAAACATATGTAAGTTGCACCGGAGTATAAGTCGCACTTTTGGGGCAAATTTATTTGTCAAAATCCAACACCAAGAACAGACATGAACCAGCAACAACAGGCTAAACGATACGGTATTCTCGCGTGACATATACAAAAACGAGGAGCTGAGAACGGGCCTGAGTAACATTCAGAGTTATTCAAATAAGTAATAGATAAATAACACGTTTATCAAACCATCTGTGTCACTCCAATTCATTAAATCCATCGATCGTCCTTTATGTAAACAATGCCGCGTATCTCTGCAGCACGATTTAGCTTGCAGGCTGGAGTGGATAAGTTACATTACCATTTATGGTAATGTTTATTCAATGGGAAACATACTTTGATTTATCAATCCTTTTGTGTAACAACGAGCTCATTGAACCAATTAATTTTGTAATTGGAGGTCCCACTGTATATATTAACTACCAAACTAAGTAAACTAACATACTACTCTACAGGGATGAGAATGGCAAATGTGAAAAAACACTGAAAAGTAGCCAGGGGGTCTGGGGGGAGGACCGGGGGTCTGGGGGCGCCGATGTTGTGTAAACAGAACACTTCTGATTGCTTCCTCTGCAGTTGGTCAATTAGTTCAAAGGATCTTAGCACTTTGTTCTACTATTTTGTTAAGACAGGACAAGCTATGTTAATTATTACAGGTTACATTCCAACATAAGCATAGGATCAAACTAATCTATCAACCCTAACACATACTGTAAATATGTTTGTAGAATAGTTTTTATTATTATAACAATGTTAATGACAACGTACAAGTGTACATACTGTAAATGTTTTTAGAACTGTTTTATTATTATAACGAGTTTCTATAACAAGGTATAACACTCTTAAATGTGTTTTTAGAGCTCTTATTATTATAACATTTTTTTTAATGAAAAGGTACTAGTGTACGCACTGCAATTGTGTGGGCACTCCCTGCCTTCTGCTTATGTGTGAGCCCATGATTCCTCAATTTAAAAGATTTATTTTGATTTATTTCTTTATTTTTAATTTGGGGGGAAAAATCCGCGATGTAGTCAAATCGCGATAAACAAACCGCAATGTAGCGAGGGATTACTGTAATTTGAACTGCAACTGACGACATCAGCAGCACAGCGCACACGCGGCGTTGTTTACATATAGGATGAAGAATTTGATCGATGGATTTAATGATTTGGGGTGACACAGATGGTTTGATAAAATTGTTGTTTATAATACAATAATATATGGAATAATTTGAACTGCAACTGACGGCGAGTCCAACGTCAGCGGCGTGGCACACACGAGGCGTTGTTTGCATAAAGGACAACAAATTCGATCGATGGTTTTAATGATTTGGAGTGACACATATATATACACATACATACATACATACATACATACATACATACATACATACATACATACATACATACATACCGTAATTTTCGGACTATAAGTCGCGTTTTTTTTCATAGTTTGGGTGGGGGGGCGACTTATACTCAGGAGCGACTTATATGTGTTTTTTTTTCAAAAAGATTTACTTGATCATTAACACATTACTTACTAGTACAGTTGATCACCTCACATATTATTTTTAATACACTGAAAAAACAAATAAAGCAATTCACACTTTAAAGCACAATATTCAAGTTCATGAAACAAATAAACAAAACAAAAAAAAACTGAAAAAGAAATAGAGTTATTTTCAAACTAAACTGAACGAGGGTGATTTAAATTTCACCATTGGCCGTGACGCAACAACTGGGAGGGGAAAGCGCTGTTTTTTTGAGTTTTTAAAAAGCACAGGTCTGGTGAAGAGAATTTAGTGTGGTGATGTAAAAAAAAAAAAAAAAAAAAAAAAAACAGTAGGGGCAGCAATGCAATTTAGGATGCAAGCTCTGTTTGTGATGGACAGCATGCGAGCACACATCACGCCAGACATGCAAATCACGAGTCCGACGGCGCGCGTACGCGGCATTGTTTACACGATCGATGATCGATGTATTTTATGATTTGGAGTGACAGATGGTTTGGTAATATCGTTGCTATAGGATAGTTATTTGAAATATACTTTATATATCGTTATATGGGTCTGTGGAATAATTAGACATGCAAATCACGAGTCCGACGGCGCGCGTACGCGGCATTGTTTACACGATCAATGATCGATGGATTTTATGATTTGGAGTGACAGATGGTTTGGTAATATTGTTGCTATATGATAGTTATTTGAAATATACTTTGTATATCGTTATATGGGTCTGTGGAATAATTAGACATGCAAATCACGAGTCCGACGGCGCGCGTACGCGGCATTGTTTACACGATCGATGATCGATGTATTTTATGATTTGGAGTGACAGGTGGTTTGGTAATATTGTTGCTATATGATAGTTATTTGAAATATACTTTATATATCGTTATATGGGTCTGTGGAATAATTAGACATGCAAATCACGGGTCCGACGGCGCGCGTACGCGGCATTTACACGATCGATGATCGATGTATTTTATCATTCGGAGTGACACAGATGGTTTGATAAACGTGTTATTTATGTAATAATCATTTGAATAACTCTGAATGTTACGTTAGGCCCGTTCTCAGCTCGCGTTTGTGTATCTCACGTTAGCATACCGTATCGTTTAGCCTGTTGTTGCTGGTTCGTGTCTGTTTTTGATGTTGGATTTTGACAAATACATTTGCCCCAAAAGTGCGACTTATACTCCGGAGCGACTTATATATGTTTTTTTTCACGTTATTGTGCATTTTATGGGTGGTGCGACTTATACTCCGGAGCGACTAATAGTCCGAAAATTACGGTACATACATACACACACACACACACACGCACACACACTCACACACACACACACACACACACACACACACACACACACACACACACACACACACACACACACACACACACACACACACACACACACACACACACATGGCAGATGGGTCCTAGGTGAGAGGCCAGACAAAGCACGGGTCAGAAGACCCCTTATGACCAGTAAAATATATGGACGTAGTTTTCCCTCGCCCTGACGCGGGTCACCGGGGCCCCTCTCTGGAGCCAGGCCTGGAGGTGGGGCTTGAAGGCGAGCGCCTGGTGGCCGGGCCTTCGCCCATTGGGTCAGGTCGGGCATAGCCCGAAAACAAAACGTGGGTCCCCCTTCCAATGGGCTCACCACCTATAGGAGGGGCCAAAGGGGTCGGGTGCATAGTGAGCTGGGCGGCGGCCAAAGGCGGGGACCTTGGCGCTCTGATCCCCGGCTGCAGAGGCTGGCTCTGGGGACATGGAATGTCACCTCTCTGGCTGGAAAGGAGCCCGAGCTGGTGTGTGAGGCAGAAAGGTTCCGACTAGACATAGTCGGACTTGCCTCCACACATAGTTTGGGCTCTGGTACAAGCCCTCTGGAGAGAGGCTGGACTCTCTTACACTCTGGAGTTGCCCACGGTGAGAGGCGTCGAGCAGGTGTTGGCATACTTATTGCCCCCCGGCTGGGCGCCTGCACATTGGGGTTCACCCCGGTGAGCGAGAGGGTAGCCTCCCTCCGCCTTCGGGTGGGGGGACGGGTCCTGACTGTTGTTTGTGTCTATGCACTGAACGGCAGCTCAGAGTACCCACCCTTCTTAGAGTCCCTGGAGGAAGTGCTGGAGAGTGCTCCTTCTGGGGACTCCATCGTTTTACTGGGTGACTTCAATGCTCACGTGGGCAATGACAGTGAGACCTGGAAGGGCGTGATTGGGAGGAACGGCCCCCCCGATCTGAACCCGAGCGGTGTTCAATTATTGGACTTCTGTGCTCGACACGGATTTTCTATAATGAACACCATGTTCAAGCATAAGGGTGTCCATGTGTGCACTTGGCACCAGGACACCCTAGGCCGCAGTTCGTTGATCGACCTTGTAGTCGTGTCATCGGATTTGCGGCCGCATGTTTTGGACACTCGGGTAAAGAGAGGGGCGGAGCTGTCAACTGATCCCCACCTGGTGGTGGGTTGGCTCCGATGGTGGGGGAAGATGCCGGTCCGACCTGGCAGACCCAAACGCTCTGTGAGGGTCTGCTGGGAACGTCTGGCAGAATCCCCTGTCAGGAAGAGCTTCAACTCCCACCTCCGGCAGAGCTTTTCCCACGTCCCGGGGGAGGCGGGAGACATTGAGTCCGAGTGGACCATGTTCCGCGCCTCCATTGTTGAGGCAGCCGACCGGAGCTGTGGCCGTAAGGGAGTTGGTGCCTGTTGTGGCGGCAATCCCCGAACCCGCTGGTGGACACCGGCGGTAAGGGATGCCGTCAAGCTGAAGAAGGAGTCCTATAGGGCTATTTTGGGCTGCAGGACTCCGGAGGCAGCTGACAGGTACCGGATGGCCAAGCGGAACGCGGCTTCGGCGGTTGCTGAGGCAAAAACCCGGGCGTGGGAGGAGTTAGGCGAGGCCATGGAGAATGACTTCCGGACGGCTTCGAAGAAATTCTGGTCCATCATCCGGCGTCTCAGGAGGGGGAAGCAGTGCACGGTCAACACTGTTTACAGTGGAGATGGTGTGCTGCTGACCTCGACTCGGGATGTCGTGAGTCTGTGGAGGGAATACTTCGAAGACCTCCTCAATTCCACCGACACGCTTTCCATTGTGGAAGCAGGGCCTGAAGACTCTGAGGCGGACTCTCCAATCTCGGAGGTCGAAGTCACTGAGGTAGTTGAAAAACTCCTCGGTGGCAAGGCCCCAGGGGTGGATGAGATCCGCCCGGAGTTCTTAAAGGCTCTGGATGTTGTGGGGCTGTCATGGCTGACACGCCTCTACAGCATTGCGTGGACATCAGGGACGGTGCCTCTGGATTGGCAGACTGGGGTGGTGGTTCCCCTCTTTAAGAAAGGGGACCGGAGGGTGTGTTCCAATTACAGGGGAATCACACTCCTCAGCCTCCCTGGTAAGGTCTATTCAGGGGTGCTGGAGAGGAGGATCCGTCGGGAGGTCGAACCTCGGATTCAGGAGGTGCAGTGTGGCTTTCGTCCTGGCCGTGGAACAGTGGACCAGCTCTACACCCTCGGCAGGATCCTCGAGGGTGCATGGGAGTTCGCCCAACCAGTCCACATATGTTTTGTGGCCTTGGAGAAGGCGTTCGACCGTGTCCCTCGGCAGGTTCTGTGGAGGGTGCTTCAGGAGTACATGGTGCCGAGCCAACTGATAAGGGCGGTCCGATCCCTGTATCACCCATGCCAGAGTTTGGTCCGCATTTCCGGCAGTAAGTCGGATTCGTTCCCAGTGAGGGTTGGACTCCGCCAAGCCAGCCCTCTGTCACCGATTCTGTTCATATTATTTATGGACAGAATTTCTAGGCGCAGCCGAGGCGTTGAGGGGGTCCGGTTTGGGGACCTCAGCATCGCGTCACTGCTTTTTGCAGATGATGTGGTGCTGTTCTGTGGGCTTCTTCAGTCCGTGATCTCCAGCTCTCACTGGAGCGGTTCGCAGCCGAGTGTGAAGCGGTCGGGATGAGGGTCAGCACCTCCAAATCCGAGTCCATGGTCGACAGTCGGAAAAGGGTGGAATGCTCTCTCCGGATCGGGAATGAGATCCTGCCCCAAGTGGAAGAGTTCAAGTATCTTGGGGTCTTTTCACGAGTGAGGGTAGGATGGAGCGCGAGATCGACAGGCGGATCGGTGCAGCGTCGGCAGTAATGCAGACTCTGTACCGGTCCTTTGTGGTGAAGAGAGAGCTGAGTTAAATGGCAAAGCTCTCGATTTACCGGTCGATCTACGCTCCTACCCTCACCTATGGTCACGAGCTCTGGGTCGTGACCGAAAGAACGAGATCCAGGATACAAGCGGCCGAAATGAGTTTCCTCCGCAGGGTGTCCGGGCTCTCCCTTAGAGATAGGGTGAGAAGCTCGGTCATCCGGGAGAGACTCGGAGTAGAGCCGCTGCTCCTCCACGTTGAGAGGAGCCAGATGAGGTGGCTCGGGCATCTCTTCAGGATGCCTCCTGGACGCCTCCCTGGGGAGGTGTTCCGGGCATGTCCCACCGGTAGGAGACCCCGTGGAAGACCCAGGACGCGCTGGAGAGACTATGTCTCTCGGCTGGCCTGGGAACGCCTTGGGATCCCCCGGGATGAGCTGGATGAAGTGGCTGGGGAGAGGGAGGTCTGGGAGTCCCTCCTAAAGCTGCTGCCCCCGCGACCCGACCCCGGATAAGCGGAAGAAGATGGATGGATGGATTTTACTACTTGTGCCGATTACGGTTTGCTTTGTGTGCGCGCCGTTTTATTGACAGCTCCAGCGCGCTCATAATCGACTGAGTATGTTGCTGTGATCGTGTGCGTCTTTGACACAAAGTGAGTGTATACATTTAATTAACACTACTGTCCACTGTTGTGCCATTTGTCCGATCGCGGTTTGCTTCGTGTGCGCGCCGTTTGATTTACAGCTCCGGCGCACTCCTTTAAGTTTGCCTCACATCGTACGAGTGGCCGTTACGCAGCGGCACAGCAACTAACGGTCGCCAGCAAATGTATTTTGTTGTCTCGATCGATGACTTATGTTTGGTGTTTTGCCAAGAGTATTTCATTTTTGGTTATTTATTATTATTTTTTCCCAATAATTCAGTAAAGCAATCAAAACTGAACCACGTCTTCCCTCCTGTGTTCTGACCGACACCCGGGGGCGAAAAGAGCATGACCATCCGAGCAACCCCCCTATACCATAGGTGTCAAACTCTGGCCCGCGGGCCAAATTTGGCCCGCAGTGTAATTATATTTGGCCCGCAAGGCAATTTCAAATTAACATACGAGCTGGCCCGCCGGTATTATACGGCGGCAGCGCTGTAAGCATTCATTCATCACTTGTACTACAAATTCCATAATGGTCTGCTGTTGCTTTGGCGCTCATACGTCCGTTCATGACTCCGCCTCATGCCCATATAAGTAGAATCCGTGTTCATTTTTTCCCAGAATGCACCTGAAATTTTCAAGATGGCGCTGCCTAGATTCGATACTATTGGCTTCCGAGCAGCTGTCCACAAACTAATGGGTGACGTCACGGATGTTACGTTCATTTCTTATATACAGTCTATGTGCACACCCTGCATCTCCGTGCCTCTCCCCCACACTGCGACCTCAAACGACAGCTGTCACTGTGTTACCCTACCAACAAATGGCGAAAAGAAAGGCAGAAAATGGAACTTTTCTGGACAGGTGGGAGTCAGAATATCTGTTTATATGTATACAAGACAGACCAATCAATCAATCAATCAATCAATCAAGTCAAGTTTATATAGCCCTAAATCACAAGCAGTCTCAAAGGGCTCTGTCCTCTGCATTTAACCCATCCCCATGTGATTTTGATCCATCCCCTGGGGGAGAGGGGAGCAGTGAGCAGCAGCGGCGCCGCGCTCGGGAATCATTTTTGGTGATCTAACCCCCCAATTCCAACCCTTAATGCTGAGTGCCAAGCAGGGAGGCAATGGGTTCCATTTTTATAGTCTTTGGTATGACCCGGCCGGGGTTTGAACCCACAACCTTCCAGTCTCAGGGCGGACACTCTACTACTAGGCCACTGAGCTGGTGGACCTGTTTGACCTGTTTGTCTTGTTTTTGGAGCCAACGTGTCAGTAACTAAGGAGCACAATATTAGACGACACTATGAAAGCAAACACCAGGACAAATATAAGGACCTGGACACGGCTCAAAGGAGCCAGGAAGTTAAGGAGATGAAAAGAGGTTTGATTTCACAACAGAAAATGTTCACAAAAGCCACAACACAAAGTGAGGCTGCTGTAAAGTCAAGTTATATCGTGGCACAAGAAATCGGCAAATCAGCCCGACCCTTTAATGAAGGAGAGTTTGTAAAAAAGTGCATGATGAAGGTTTCTGAACAAGTGTGCCCCGAGAAAAACCAAGCCTTTGCAAACGTAAGCCTGAGCAGAAACACAATAGCTGACCGCACATGCGAGCTTGCCACCAATCTGCATATCCAGTTGATGGAGAAGGTAAAAGATTTTGTTTCTTTTTCCCTTGCTGTGGATGAGAGCACTGACGCATTTGATATTGCGCAGCTGACTGTCTTCATCCGCGGCGTGGACACAAATCTGTGTGTTATGGAGGAGCTTTTGGGATTTAAACCAATGGATGGCACAACCACAGGGAAAGAAATCTTTGAGGAGGTTTGAAAATGTGTAACTGAAATAAACCTTCCGTGGAATAAACTTGTGGGATTAACCACTAATGGTAAAAGATGCGCGAAGAGAACTGTGCAGGTGAATTATCTGTTTATCACTGCATCTTACATCAAGAATCCCTGTGTGGTAAAGGGCTGAAGATGGAGGATGTTATGTCCACAGTAACACAAAGATCTCAATCACCGCCAGTTTAAGTCTTTTCTGGAATTTTCTATGCACTTTTTCTTGCTACTCCAAGCCCTGAATGGTTGATTTATTCATAGTTATGTTATTTTCAAATTTATTAGCCTCTGTAAGAAGCTAATTTTGACATTTACCTCAGAAGGCTGCAAACAAAAAGGAGGCATTCAATTTTATTTAAATTGTATTTATTATGCCATTGATATGTTTTATTATTATCATTATTATTATTACTATTATTACTATTATTGTTAGTATTAGTATTATTAGTGTTATTATCAACTTGATTTTGCACGCCTGCACTTTTAAGTTCTATAAGCCTTGGTTGTTCAATATTCATTGTAAAATCAAAACTTGTTTGATTCCATATTAAAAGGTTCATTTGTTCAACCTTGGCCCCCGGCTTTGTTCAATTTTAAATTTTGGCCCACTGTCAATTTGAGTTTGACACCCCTGCCCTATACAGTCCTCAGGCTCCCCAACAATAATAGCAGTTTGCATGATTTTAATGCTATGTTTTTCCTTATTCAGATTTGACTACTAACTGACTACAGTTAGACTTCAATTTGATGGTTCATGCAGTTATTGCAATTTTGTTGTTTTATCCCAGTAGATTGGTTTATTTACATTTAAAAAAAAACAGAAGCCATTCATTTACAAATGTGATTGCACTGTAGTTTACTTATTTAAATGTTCAGATACTGTGAACATGTGATAGGCAGTTTTTGCATGATTTGAATGAGGCAAAATAACATGCTTTTTCTCTTGAATATATAGTTATAATAATTTCTTTCAGATGTAACTATTTTCTGTATAAAAATTAAATTTGGTGTTCAAAAAGTATTTTTTCAAACTTGAGAGGGGGTCGTCTTATAATCAGGACCGTCTTATATTCGGGCCAAAATGGTATACATCATTTAAGATTTATTCTTTAACGATATCATGACAATAACGTAACATGTAGCTTACATGTAACATCATGTTACCCCACATGCTTGTAAAAGTAAAAAAGTACCTTTGTGTTTTTTTTGTGTTTTTTTTTGTTTCAACGTGCTGCGACCTCCATAGCTGATCATATATTGACAGAAAATACACAAAACCTTCCCCGGGACATCTACTTCACGGATATGTTCCGTCAGCCCATTCGGCTTGTCTATTTCTCTGGCACAATCCTTATGCTGGCGAAAACCTTTGCTGAGGAGGCCCTAGATCTATCTAACTAAATAACTCGTCTGTCTACAAGTGATGAAAACCCAATCGCAAATTTACATTGTGGCGGTGTAAAAACACTAGTTCTCCGCGTAAGTTAAATTAACAAGTGGAAGTGATGTGACGAAAGTAGCGCCAAAATGCTGCCAAAAATAAGGCAGATGTTGTCGCATCACTGCTGCCAGTGAGTTAGGTTTACAGAGGCAAGCCGATTTCCGTACACACAGCTTAACTAATTTTGCCTTGAGATGTGCCAAAAGATGCCGTTGCGACGGGCGGGCAAATGCTCGTGAGGCTGCTGGTAAATGTCAAGCTGGCTGGCCGCTTCCATACGACCCCACCCCTATATATAAAAAATAATTCTCAACTGATTTACATGATTCACGAAAATTATACTTTCAAAGGAAAAAAACACGGAAATCCGCAGATCCACGGAAAATTATCATCCCTGTACTCTAGTCACATTATTTTCATGGTGAGGATGATATTGTCACCTGTAGTTGATGTTGCGACGTGAGCTGACGTCCCAGCTTTGGATCGCATCCCACATCTTGTCCATCACCGTGTCTCTTAGTGGCTCTTCCATCGACCAAAGCTCCGGTCCATCAAACATAATATGGGAAAGCACGCCACATGCATTGTATGACACCTCAATACCATCGGCCTTACTGTCCAGTAGATTACTGCCACGTAGGTGAAAGGAAAAAAGACAATATACATTACGTACTTGGAGAGAAATTTTTAAATTTGCAAGATGGAATCACATCATGAGACACAATTTGCTTTTCAATTGTCAAACGTAGTGACAGGTATTAAAACATATTGGGAATTTTTTAATTAGGTCTCTTTTTTTAAGAGTAACTGTTACAGTTGTATGGTACCCAAGTGGTGGCATTAGACACAGTCAGTCACTTCAACACAGACTTTGTATCTTTATATGTATCAATGGGAATTGACTTCATGCCTCACTGGTTTTACCTGAAAACAGAGATGAACTGTGGTGTGACCAGCTTCGGTCGTAGCGCTTTGACCTCAGCAACATTACCCAGAAGGCCCAGCATGTTGCGATGTAGCTCCTGTTTATCTGGAAACTCCTTCAATTAAATTTCAAAAGAACAGAAGAGACTTTAATCACAGCCAAAAATATAAACCACAGAGATTTGTGAGTCTTTGGAGCATGTGGGGACAACAAACTCACTTTTAGACAGTCTAAAAAGAGAGTCATTCCATGACAGTTGAGGAACATCTGACAGTTGTCTGGTGTCTCATCAGTAATATTCCACAGAGCACTCCAAGAGAACTCCATCACTTGATCACACTGTGTAAACAAACGGAATTTAACTAACAATACAATTGTATTCATATTCAATACCTTTAACAGCGCTAGCATATCGACTTCACATTAAAACAAGGTAGCCTACATAGAATTCTAAAAGAATGGACGTACTGAGACAACCTCAATGAAAACCGAAATCAATTACTTGCAACTCACCGTTCGATCCTGTAACTTCTTTTGTATTAAGTTCAACATTGTCTGAGAACACAGAAGAATGAGTTTAAAGTTGATCAGAAAATAAAGCCGTTAGCACCATCTAGGGTTGACTAAAAAAATATATTTTGCTGCAAAAGACTACAACAGCAAACACATCCACCCGTTCTCATAAAGCCTTAAATATGTGTTTTTGGTGGGAAAAAACTCACTCTACTAATGAAAAACTCCATCTTCATGTTACCTTCACAAAACCCATCTTTCCCACAGCTTCCTTATGGTGGTTGTCAACCTGGCAGACTAAAGCATTGCAGAGGTGCACAGCGATTCTCTGGATGGATTCATCCTGCCTTGCCGGCTCCAGGATTTTTAGCAGCAGCTGGTTTACCCGACTGTACTGAAACTCCAACTCCTCAGGAATACTGAAGTTGCACAGAGTCAAGCAGCAGTTCCTTTGAACCTTGTGTGGAGATGGGGAGGGAATTAACACTTAAGATTGTACAATGTAATAATGCATGCTTATTCTACATTTTTACTAGCTCAATTAGATCAAACAAACAAATGACACAGCAGACATCAGTAAGAGAATGAATAATAAGCATGACAATTTTACGTCAGTAGCTTTTTTATTTATTTATTTTGCAAGGAAGCTTTGCATTCCCCTACCAAAATCATGTTCAAGTTCAGTTCTTTACTTAATGTATTAATACAAATTGAAACAACATGGTACACTACGGCGGCATGATGGTCGACCGGTTAGCTCATCCGGCCTTCCTGTGTGGAGTTTGCATGTTCACCCTGTGCCTGCGTGGGTTTCGTCCGGGCGCTCCGGTTTCCTCCCACATCCCAAAAACATGCATCGTAGGCCAATTGAGCACTACCAATTGCCCGTAGCTGTGAGTCTGAGTGTGAATGGTTATTCGTCTATTTCTGCCCTGCAATTGGCTAGCAACCAGTTTGGGTGTCGCCCGCCTACTGCCCGCAGTCAGCTGGGATAAGCTACAGCACGCCTGCGACCCTCGTGAGAAGCAGTTCAGAAAATGGAAGGATGGATGGTACACTTCATACATAACAGAACTAGAAAAGAATGACCCTTCTTCATGGCATTAATATAAGAGCACACTTACAGTGACCTCCTGGTATTGCTCCATTCCATTTAAAACCACTCGGATGACCTCCTGGCGAAGCCGCACACTTTGGTCACTGCGGTATTCGGTGTTTGTCAGGTAAAAGAGCGCAGCACTTCCTGTCACCTGAATGCTCTTATCATATTTGTGGCACTTCAATGCTGCTATAACAAGCTGAAACAAGACATTGTCAAACATTTTTTTCGTCAAAAGAATTTTGTCGATTCGTTGATGGTCTTCTTGCTTTTGAAGTCTCATACCTGTAACGCTCGGAGTAGCTGGACGCAGTGTTGTATTCTGGCGATGTCAAACAGTTGATTGATGGCTCTATGGGCCAATTCAGGACGAAACTCAGTGTAAGCTTCAATAGCATTTAGGACCTGGTCTTCATTCTTTGAACCAGTCACCTGCAAATGCACCACAACACCAAAAAGCACAAACAAAAACTGTTACAGGTATACTAAAATGTAACTTGACTTGTTACATTGCTGATTGTGTCTATGAATTTTCTCATCATCCTGGTCACTCTCAAGAGCATTGAATCGATCACAGCCTGTGTTTACTGGTTTCTTAGGCTACCTTTACGCCACAGGTTTATAATATAATGCATTAGAAATACCTTACTTTCAAGATTGAAGACATTTTTGTCAATAATACCTTATAAGCTGGGATGTGCATCACATTACAAAGGGTAGTGTCATATAAACCCAAAAACTGCAGGGGCCTCTTCAGCTCTTGGAAAGGGTAGATGCTGCTCTTGCATGGCTCGTTACTAGAGAAGAGTAAATGCTCTCAGAAGATCATAAAAGTTGTTTTTATATCCATCGTCATCTTAGGTCAATGCTTTTTACCCACCTTGGACGGCCCATAGCTTCGTCGAGGTGTGGAACAGTGCAGTTGTCAAGCATGATGTGACCTGAAATGTCCAGTGAGACCAGATTGACCAGTCTTTGAACGATAGCAGTCAAGAATTTCCTTGTCATCTTAAACTTGGAAGTCCTCCTACTCTCACGCGAGATGTCAAGATGCCTGAGGAATGCAGGTTTATTAGTTAATGGTGGACTTTCAGAATGGATTACATGCTCATTTTAACAATTGAACTAAGATTGTGTTTGATCACATATTGAAATGAAAGTAAAACCACTCTACGAGTACGGTGCAAAAGCCTATTTATTGGTTATCACATTTTTGCGGTTCACAAGTTCACAAAACAACATCCATTAGGACTGGTTGCTCAAGAGATGTGTTTCTGAGCACTGCTGAGCTACATTTAAGGAACCACCAAAACCTCTCAAAAGCAGACTAGCACATTTGTTTGCAAATGTATCTTTAAATAATTTATTTAAAAAATAAAAAAAGAAAGAAATGCAGGAAAATTTTAGGCAACAGACTTGTCGAAAAATGAGAAGAAACAAACCTTGGAATTTACCTGAGATTGACAAGTTCCACCACCGTATTGACCAACTCTTCTGAAAGGTCCACATTGTAGAGAACAAGAGATGCCAGTCTGTCTTTCCACTGAGTTAGAAAGGCTGTCCCTAGTAACTGTACGTTAGACAGATCTAGTGAGGTGAGCGACTTCAAGGGTTTGAGCAAAGTCTCAGCATGCATCTCATCTGGTAGGCCACCCAGGTTGAGCAACCGCAGCCGGTTAAACCCCTGAAAGTTAAAGTCCGTCTTTAATGCCTGCCTTGACACAGGGCTTTCTTCCTCGTCATCCTCTGTATCTTCATTGCAAGCTAATGGGGCGCCGCCCTTTCTATAAAATATGTTGCTGCAGCCAAAAAGACAAAGAGAGACCAGTGTTTCGCGGAAGCAGGTCAGTGTTTTCAAGCTGCGGGATGACAGACTGTTGCAGTAGGTGAGGTGAAGCTCAATCAGGTCCTGGAAGAACACATTAAAAAGTATTAAGGATAGAGGACAGCAAATGCAGCCTCAATAGAAACGTTTGGGGGAGGGGCACTGTCAATAATCCTAAATAATCAAGATCATCAATGAAACTCAATCTTACGTCGGGGTTATATCTTTATTTATGCCATAAAATGGTGACACTTGAAAATGGAGATGAAAATTATCAAAACCATTCTAGCATGTACTAAATCATAAACAATAAACAACTGGATTCTGTTAAATTCATCACAAATGAGGCATTTTCGGATTAAGCTAGTAGTAGTAGTATTACCTACCATGCTAACTAACATTAGTAAAACCGATTAACTGGTTCAAATGGATGTGACCTCCATCACACATGGGCAAACAAATGTGTACTTGCGCTTTACGCAAACAGGCATTAAATTAATAAATGCACCTTGTGACATTTAGACAGGATGATAAATCTTAAGAAAACAATTCAAACAGCAAAGTAAACTACGCGAATAGTACTTTGGGACAGAAGCAGGGACTTGACTTGACATACTTTTAGTTTTACATTTACTGTGCATGACGTCCATTCAAGGACTGACAACTGAACTTCCTTTTATTCATAAAGCACTTTGAAACGAACACATCAGAGTGAAAACACAACAGTATCAACAAATACACTTAACAGCACCAATGTTCCACCCCATGGCGCCAAAGTAAACATTTTTATTGCTTTGGCCTAATGAAAATATGAAACAATGAAAATGATGATGATTAAGTTGTCCATCAATAGTTGCATCTCTAGCAGTTTGTCTTTTGAGTGGTTTTTTTTTAATAGTTTTTGAGAGTATCCTGGAAACTGATTAACTACAAAGCTTATATTTGGTATCAAAATTAAACAGAGCAGATGAGTATAAAAACAATGTGAATGTACTTTACGTATAACTGTTCCCTGCAAACGGTCTGTTCTATTACACATAAATGTACATTATAAAAATTTATCTTCATTCAAATACAGTACAGCCTTTTACCTGTTTTCTTATAGCCTCCAAGTCTCTGTCACGGACAAAGTCTTCCTTCAGCTGCACCCTAGTGAGTCTAGTGCTCCGGGGTTCCGAGAATAGTTGGAAAAAGTTCTCTTCTGGTTCAAAGTTACTGTCTGTATGGACCAACTCCATGTACCTGTTTAAACAAACAAATCAAACAACTTGAAATGCATGGAATCTGTAATACAATAAGAAAACTCATAACTGACTAAACTAAAAAAAATGAAAATTAGTCAAGTGTACATAATAATTCCATATACATACACGTTGACCAATTTGTCACAGATTTCACTGGGAAGAAAGATGTCTGAGCGCAAACAGAGCTTGTCCCTCAAACCCTGATAGCACATTGTCTTTCTGAGGTTCCTCAAGCAGAATACTGTGGCCAGAGTCATGAGGCTGTCGGGGTTGTCTCCTGCTTTGGCTGCCATGTTTGCCTCTTCTTGTCTGGCTCAGATCCAAGACTGGGCAGTGCAGGAGACCTGAAGAGACAATGACAAATTACATGTATTCTAAGGATGAGGACATCCTTCAAAACAGTGTGGATGAGCAGTTCCCAAATCTTGATTATTATGTATTTTATATATTTAGAACCATATAAAGGCATTAAGGCCATTGAGATTAGAGATTAACTTGGCAAGGGAAAACAAATACAGCACCAAATCTGAAATAATTTCCAACACTACTGAAAATAAATGTCAATAGATCATACATACATACATACATACACACACACACACACACACACACGCACGCACGCACGCACGCACGCACACGCACACGCACACGCACACATACATACATACATACATACATACATACATACATACATACATACATACATACATACATACATACATACATACATACATAGATACATACGCCACCAGACTCGCCAACAGCTTCATACTCCAGGCTGTTAGGATCCTGAACTCTCTCCCCCCTCCACCCTCGGCTGCATAACGTCCTGACCTTTTGGGCGACGTTGGCTGTCTTGCACTACTCTCGCCCTATATTCTGACTGTCTGCTGTATGCATACTTGCTCCATTTTTTTATTTATTATTTATTCATCGCTCTTATTTATTCATTGTATGTGCCTTCTTGTTTTTACTTTTTGTGTTGTCTTCTTGGATGTTTTGTACATCAGCAAGATCTACAATGTACAAGATCTTGTCAGCGTGGGATAGTGGAAAACAAAATTTCAATCTCTTTGTGTGTCTTGGCATGTGAAGAAATTGACAATAAAGCAGACTTTGACACACACACACACACACACACACACACACACACACACACACACACACACACACACACACACACACACACACACACACACACACACACGTATATATACATAAACTGATGCAAGTGGCATACTTGCCATTCCCCCCATAAATCTTAAATCTAAAATTTATCCTGTCTCTGGATTAATTTCAACATAAAAAAAACATTTTAAAAAAACGTGTGAAGGAAAAAACGTCACGCAGTTAGCCAATCGAAGGACTGTGTAAATACAATTTACATACCAAGAAAAATTACAATACTGGCATTCTTGCTGATTGTTGGAGACTAAACTTCGCTACTTTTCAACTTGTTCAAACATTTAAAACAATATGACCTATTGCCGTACTATACAGCTCTTGTAGGTGGACTTTGGATAAATGCATAGATTCCCCTTCTTGTGGTGGCTATTACTGTGTTGTTAGCAATTAAGCAATGAATCCAAAGCCACTAAGTTAGCAAGCAAGCTAGATAGCGATTAAGTAGAACCATTTTCTTCAATAACACCAACACCTCACAATCAGATATGACCGGGCAGCGAACTACTTGTTCATAGTTGCACACACTACTTACAAGTAGTTGTAATTCTATATTGGGCTTCCAATAGCCGGTAGTGTGCATCACTAGTGTATTTCAGGTTACGTTAGCTTTCGGCTAACGATGACTTTCCCTCCTATGGTAGCGAACTTAGCTGTGCGGCTAGCGCTAGGTCCAAACATTTGTGGAAATACAGGAGACAATCAATGGTCAGCGATTTCTGAGTAGACAAGTCATCATCTAATGCTCTACCTTAGCTTTCGCCAAGGCTTTGCGTCTTGATAAAGGCGACAAACGGAGTTATCATCACCAGTCTTCGCTCATCTGATTTTAGTTTTCGTCTGATGTCAATAAGCAGACTCCTCCTACTACTTCTACTACAAGTCCGACCTCCCCTCTGTCCCTCTTCCTTGTTTTCTCGCGTTGCTATGCACAGGGGGGACAAAAGAGATTTGTCTTTCATTGAAGTAAAATTAAGTCTAATTTTGTTGTATTGCAGCATTATTTTGTACAGTCATGAAGTTATCACAGCATTTTTTTTATGGAAACGAACATGGTAAGAATGTGAGTTGATGATCCAAACTTAAAATACAACCATTATTATATGGTGGTGACGGTGTAGCACTCTTTGTAAATTTGAAATACTTGTAGTTGACCAAGGTAAAAAGCTTGCTGTTTGTTTTTGTCTCTTTGTTGTGAGTGTTGTCAAGGTGAAAAAGCACACAGTGTGAGGAGTGTCAGCGTGAGGTGTGATTGATAGCAGCTCTTGAATGAATGAGCCTGTTACCTCTTGCCATAAATAAAACATGGGGAGCATCAGTGGTTGTATCATCCGGGGTTCCATTGCGTTTTATTTTAACGATACATAAGCCATGAAGAAGAAAAAAAACATTGTGTGCAGGAATCTCTTTTTCCGTTTGCCACATCTTTTTTTCTCAGGGGTATTTTTGCTAAATAAAATGCAACGACCAATGTGAAGATTGTTCGATTCAGCCGAACACTCATAAACTGACCTGATTAACTGTATAAACCAAATGAGAATTATTGAGTAGTGATAGAAATGTACTTTGGTAATGTTTGACCACTTTGCCATTTATAATAATGCAAGCAATGGGAGTAATACATCAGTCCAATTTTCTCCCCACTTGGTGAGAGAAATGTGTAATGTATGATCCTCAGATGTAGCAGAACTCAATGAACACGCAGATACTCTGCTATAACTTAAACATAACTGCACCAGTTTCTTGCAGTCTAGTTATAGGTGAATTCATTTTTTGATCCAGGCTTTATAGGAATAGCTTTCTAAAATATGGATTAAAATCGTTTCAGACTCATCCTAGTCTTGAGTTAAATAATCTTCTGTCTTTAAGAAAGACTAGAGCTAATAGCCTCCAGGTCTAAATTAAGATTTGAGCAATGTCACTCTTTGGCAGTAGAAGTACATCTCCAATCAAAATGGCACACAGGAGTGATTTTTGTTAACATCATTCAGCATTAAATCAGGTTTTAAATAACCAGAAAAATATTAATTAAAACCCCAGCATCTGACAGCTAAATTCAAACTCCTGTAAAGTAGGTTATATCATCATCATTCAATTTAATGCAAACAAAACAAGTAAAAACATATATACAACTATTAACACTAGATTCATTACAAAATCATGATTATAAACTTTGGAACATGCAACCTGACAACCCTTTATATCAAGTACATTGAACACTGTATTCCACTCTCCACCGGTCTCTAAAACAAACTTCTATTGTAAGGTTCTTCATCATGGTTTACACTGCACACACCTGGAATATTAGAATGTGAAAATTAGGGGTTCTTTGACATTAAAAAGTTTTATTTGTTGTGAATACATGCACATGTTACAGTTTTGGTACAATCAAACTGGAGGTGCCACTTTTATAATAATTGTATGTAGACTACTGAAAGGAAAATGTTTTTTCCTTGATTCTGTTGGTGCCAATATTATACATATACGTATGAAATAAGTAGCAATTGTCCAATAAAAAAAAGATGTGGTAAAAATACAAAGGTTTCATTGTAACATTGGAGAATTAACATTGATCTCTTGAAGTTTTGAGTATGAATTTGAAACATTTGATAAGCTATTTTTACATTGGCAACACATTGCCAATAGCCCTGTTGAGTTTCTCGGCTTCACCCTCTCCTCAGCAAATATACATTCCTTTAAGCAGCTTTCTGATGAAAACAAAGTTAATGCTGAACACAAGAGGTACCAGTACATCAACAGTGAATCATGAAATGTGCAACATTCAAATCTCTGTGGAGTGTTTATTTAGTGTAAACTAAATCACAGGGTAGAATGGTGTACATGATGTGTGTGCCCCAACAGTCAACCACTGCGGGTCCCAAAACACAGATTAAAAAAAAATACGTATATAATAATAGTTGGCATTACAAGTAAAACAATGAGATTGGCCAACATTAAACACTTCCTCTATACATTCAACCAATGCATAAAGTAATTAATCAATAAGGAACTCCATTACAGTTTATGTGCATTACAATAAAGAAACAAATAAACAGTAATTATGATATGATGAAACTTTAGTTTACTTACAGACTTTACCCTGTTAACATGTTTGTGAGACGATAATATGTGGTAGACCAAGATTTATGGATGCATTTTGTATATTCATATTGTAATTCAAAACTGCCAAAAGACATGCAATGATTTAATCTGTCAGGGAACTGGGAGAAAGCATTTAAAATTTTGACTCGAAAGTGGGTTGATCAGTTAATAACTTTACAATGTTGAAAAAGTGAGTTTTGAATGATTGCATAATCTGCAAAGAAAAATAAAATGGATGACAACAAATTTTCCCTAGGTAGCTTGTAACATAAACCTGGGTTTATCAAGTATTTCTAAAAGTACAATTTATAAAAAAAAGTTGGCAAATTTACTGCACTTAGAACATAACATAATTGGTAGTGTGAATTGTCTCGAGATGTTTTGTTTGTTTTGCAATCCTTTCAATAATATTCAATATATGTTGGTGTGATATAGAACAAAATACATTTATTAACAGGGTTAAAGGTAGGCAACCCCGTGGACGACCCAGGACGTGCTGGAGAGACTATGTTTCTCAGCTGGCCAGGGAACGTCTTGGGGTCCCCCGGGATGAGCTGGATGAAGTGGCTGGGGAGAGGGAAGTCTGGGAGTCCCTCCTAAAGCTGCTGCCCCCGCGACCCGACCCCGGATAAGCGGAAGAAGATTGATGGATGGGTTAAAGGCACAATGCTGAAGTGTCATACTAATTATTTTCCAAAACACATGAACTTTTCATCATAATTACTTTTCAAACACTGTCACTGTCAAAGATCAGAAAATTATACATTACAGGATTCATCACATTTTTAAAACACAAAAGAACCAAAAACAAACATAAAAAAAAAAATATTAATACGCTAACAAATACTATTGCAGTGTTTCGTTAAAATGCTGACAACATTGTGGAAGCTCTCCGGAATGTTTTCAGAATGATGGTTCGTTGGTTAGACCGATGTAATATGCCTCCTACTGCCCCAGATGCTAACTTGGTCAGGGTGACAAGTCTCCATGGGAGAGATGGCTGAGAATGGAGGATGACCACAGGGACCTGTTCCCCATCATGAATTGAGATGCATTTTCTCCTCACCACAATGATGGTTGCTTCATTGTTCTCTTAGCAGTCACCTCTGACCATCCAGTTAAAAGGCAATAAGGAATTTTTTTTCTTCCACACATGCGTTGAGGTCCTTTAAGTATAACTGAAAATGTTTTGTTGTTGTTTGGGCTTCCACTGACTTAATCTGACAGGAAGCAGCCGCTGGAAAAGTGAACACGTTACGAGTTGTCTTGGAGCTTTTTGGCCTTAGTCAGGATGGTATGGACATCTGAGATGGGGTAATCCTGAGTACAAAATAAAATCATGAAATAAAAAAACTAGTATACAATGAATTTAATTACTGTATTATCCATACTATAAGTCGCAGTTTTTTTCCCCCCATAGTTTTGCCGGGGCGAGACTTATACTCGGAGCGACTTATGTGTAAAATTATTAACACATACCATTTTACATGTTATTTTCACACTAAACCGCATGAGGGCACTCTAGGGCTGGGGAATAACGAGTCTGACGTAAGCCACGTAGAAGAGGAAGCTTCTACTTTTGGGGTTTAACGGAGTTGTTCCTAGGTGACACAGAGGATGACGATTTCATTGATTTAATGAGTTGGAGTGACACGAATGGTTCGATAAGCTTGTTAGCATGTTATTTATGCTATACGTAGTTGTCTGAAAAACGTTTAATATGTTATGTTAAAATACCAGTCACGTTCTCAGTTCGTTGTTTGTGTTATGTAACATTAGCATACCATACAATTATTCAGCCTGTTGTTGCCTATTCTGTTTTTATTTTAAATTGCCTTTCAAGATGACATGTCTATTCTTGGTGTTGGATTTTATCAAATAAATTTCCCCCCAAAATCCGACTCATACTCCGCTGCGACTTATCTTTTTTCTTCATTATGCATTTTATGGCTGGTGCGATTTATACTCTGGAGCGATTTATACTCCGGAAAATACGGTAAGTGCTTTGATGCCCTATGTATGCTGTACTGAAGTTTTTCTTTTGGAAAACGTCAGTGGAGTAAGTGTCAGGTACAATTTCTCAAAACATTTGTCAAGATTTCAGAAGTGCAGAGTTGTGGACTCCTGCTATTCACAGGATAAGAGACCTTGGCTCAATTCCAATACTACCTCTTTCACCAGGGCTGGTATTGTCCCTTCTCCCTAGAAATGCACGATCATGAGGTCTACAACGTTTGCCAATTCTCCTTAGGATTTAGGGGTAGCACCACAAAAAGCGGTGTATGACCCTAAAGCGTGAAGACAAACCTGAAGACACCAAGACTTCTACACAATTGGCCCCATTGGCAACAGGCGACAATAACAATGGTGAGCGAAAAGAAAGGGGAAAAACACATGCAAGTGATATTTCTTGATTTTTATTGTAATGACACTCGGGGTTGGATCAGATGTTCCATACTTTATTTAATACGTGCTCTGAGTTGTTGATAAACGCTCGCTATAGAGTTATTTTAAACAACATCAGCGTAAAATAGTCCTGCTTACGACAAAACCAGCACATGGCTCCAAGAGATGACATCACAAGTCTAGTACATTGTCAATTCTAGGGGGATTTTTTTAACCTTCATCTCTTCAAATAAGTGATTCTCAAAGTTTATTTGTAATGGAGGTACACAAGCTCTCTCCAGTGTTACGCAAAAGAATCTCCGAGTACTGTTTAGTTGTACTGAACTTTTAGTACCGTACACTTACATTTAATTTCCAAGACCCATTTGTTTCTTAACTTTTATGTATTTTTTTTAAAACGTTTTGTATTTTATGTGCAATATACTAATATTTAATCATAAGTAGGGCTACCAAACTCACTAATCATTGTTCTGGGTGATTTTAACAGGGCGAACCTCACACACGAACTTCCCAAATACAGACAGCACATAACGTGTCCCACCAAAGGGGCACAGACACTGGACAACTGCTACACCGTAAGAAAGGATGCATACCGCTCTGTGCCTCGTGCAGCTTTAGGACTCTCGGACCACTGTCTAGTTCATCTGATCCCACCCTATAGGCAGAAATTAAAAACTTCTAAGCCTGTGGTGAGGACTGTGAGGAAGTGGACAGTGTAGTCAAAGCAGGACCTCCAAGCCTGCTTTGACTGCACCGATTGCGGACTTTTTGAAGCTGCAACTTCAGACCTGCCTGAACTCGCTCATACTGTCACATCATACATCAGTTTTTGTGAGGATTTGTGTGTGCAGACTAAGACCTTCTGCACGTACAACGACAAACCTTGGTTTACGCCAAACCTCAGGATGCTGCGCAAAGCCAAGGAGGAGGCCTACAGGAGTGGTGACTGAGACCTGTTCAAGCAGACCAGGAACACACTGAACAGAGAGATCAGGAAAGCCAAGAGGTGTTACGGGAAGAGCCTGGCGAGACACCTCGCTGCCAATTCTGATCTCTTAACAGTGTGGAAAGGTCTGAAGAGCATTATGAGCTTCAAGAAACCAATCCCCCGTCCTGTGGAGAACCCAAGGCTTGCAAACCAGCTAAACAGGTTTTACTGAAGGTTTGAACGGTCCACCCACACAACAGGACCTCCTACAGCAAAATCAACATACACACCTCCCCCCACAACCGCTCTGTCCACACCTCCATCATCGTTATTACCTACTCTCTCTCTCTTACAGAAGCCCGTACTCCAGATCCGCGAGGAGGAGGTGTCAGAAGTTCCGGAGACAAAAGGTCAGGAAGGCACCAGGCCCACACGGCGTGTCCCCCTCCTGCTTGAAAGTCTGTGCTGAACAACTGGCATCCACTTTTGCACCGATCTTCAACCGTTCCCTGGAGCTGTGTGAGGTGCCCTCGTGCTTCAAGAGCTCCATCATCGTACCGGTGGCCAAGAAGCCCGCCATCACAGGTTTGAATGACTATAGACCTGTCGCCTTGACATTTGTGGTCATGAAATCTTTAGAGAGGTTAGTGTTGAACCACCTGAAGGACGTCACGGACCCCCTGCTCGACCCCCTGCAGTTTGCCTACCGGGCAAACAGGTCGGTGGATGATGCGGTCAACATGGGACTGCACTACATCCTGCAGGACCTGGACACCCCAGGAACGTACGCCAGGATCCTGTTTGTGGACTTCAGCTCGGCGTTCAACACCATCGCTCATGACATCCTCCACCAGAAACTCATTCAGCTCGCGGTGCCTGCCTCCACCTGTCAGTGGATCACCAGCTTCCTGACCAACAGGAGACAGCGCGTGAGGCTGGGGACCATCACATCCGACACCCGGGCCACCAATACTGGCGCCCCCAAGGGGTGCGTCCTCTCCCCACTGCTCTTCTCTCGCTACACTAACGATTGCTCCTCAGACAACTCTTCTGTGAAGCTCCTGAAGTATGCAGACGACACCACTCTCATCGGACTGATCCGGGACGGTGACGAGACTGCGTACAGACAGGAGGTGGAGCCAAAACCACCTGGAGCTGAACCCGCTCAAGACCGTGGCGATGACAGTGGACTTCAGGCGAGACCCTTCTCCACTTTCACCCCTCACTATTCGCAGTAATACTATTCTCTCTACAGACACCTTCAAGTTCCTGGGATCCACAATCGATCGGGACCTGAAATGGACCAGCCAGATAGACTCTGTCCGGAAGAAGGCCCAGCAGAAGCTGCACTTTCCGAGACAGCTCAGGAAGTTCAACCTGCCATAGAAGTTGCTGAAGACCTTCTATACTGCCATCATCCAGTCTACCCTCTGCACCTCCATCACTGTCTGGTTTGGATCGGTCACCAAACAAGACAAGCACAGACTGCAACGGACAATCGGGACTGCAGAAAAGATAATTGGAACCAACCTCCCATCTATCCAGGACTTGTACCTGTCCAGGACCAGGAAACGTGCAAGTAACATCTCTACAGACCCTTCTCACCCAGGTTGCAGTCTGTTCGAACTACTCCCCTCCGGACGGTGTTACAGAGCACTGTACGCCAAAACCAGCAGACACAGAGACAGCTTCTTCCCCCAGGCTGTTGCATTGATGAACTCACACCACTCTAGAGTCTCAGAGACATTGCTGTGCAATAACATCCTGCTCTCGACACTTTATTTTGAATTGTCTATATTATGTGTACTATGTGTCCACTCTGCATCCAGTGCAGCCTGGTCATCCTGGAAAAGGGATCCTCCCATCTGTGGTCTCTTCTCAAGGTTTCTCATTTCCCCTGGTAGGAGTTTTTCCTTGCCCTCCTGGGAGTTTAAAATCAGGGGATGTTTGAGAATATTTGTCAATTTTCGCATGTCCTGAGTGTTGTTAGTCACCTAAATGTTGAACAGAGACTGAGATGTATCGAAGTCAAATTCCTTGTTTGGCATGCTCAAACATGGGCAATAAAAATTCTTGATTCTAATCATAAGGGCTATTTTGCTCCCCCCCTTCTCTTATGTATGTGCAGTGTTCATTTTCAAAATGTGCATCATGGTACAGAGGTAGGGTTATGCATCACTCCAATAAAAGACAATTCGATATGCTTCTTGATACATATAGGAGCCATACAATCAGAAATGGCTCAATTTTAAAATGGAATGGTTTGATTCTATATGGTACGGCTCTGTTTGAAACGGTATGATGCAATGCGTTTCTTGTTGCCATTTTATACACATGTCCATGTGAAAGAACTTGTTACTAATTTAAATGTGGAGTTCTCAGATATGTTTTTCCGGTAAGACAATTCGGTACAGATCTCAATATATTTTAAAAGTGGAATTATTTGATTCAGTTAGATTTGATGCACGCTTCTTTAAAATAAAAATAAAAATTTCCAGTTCAAATCAGTATTGTTACATCACAGCACAGAGGCTACAGAAATAAGAAATAAATAAAGAAAAAGGAATAAAGCATGTCAACTAATTAAAATATTTGCTTTAATGTTAGTTTTTATCACAAACCTTTCTGTTCATGTTCCTAAATCCAATAAGAAACGAGCCTTCTCACATGGTTTGTTGGGATGCATTTGAGTTTGCGTCGATTTTGAGAATGGGGAAGAAAAGAAAACCAGCCAACCAACTAAGTATACTGAAGAAAGACCTCTGTAGCGTTTACCAAAAGACACCTACCTGTAGTAATCTCATATTCACTGTGAAGTCTCCAGCAAGAAGGTTATCCCGGATCAGTCTGTAAATGTGTTAGGTCAAGAGAAACCATAAGGAAGATGACATTGCTGAAGTATTCATTTTATCATGGGGCTGAGCATCTCACATGAGCATGGCACAGCAGACCAAGATGAGGAAGTGGAAGCGGTCCTGGTCAGAAAACAGAGTGTCCCAAATGCGGATGACATCTGGTAGGAGGAACTCCTGCGATAACAACAAGGTCAGCCAGCGGAAGGTGAAGTACTGAGGCTTGATGTTCTGCTCTAGCTACGTGCAAAGAAAAAGGAGGAAAAACACACCATTAATGCAAAAATGAACTGCATCTGTTGTACTTTAAATAGTGGCAGACGACTTTGAATGCGATGGGTTCACTCTGAATAAACAAGTTATATGTTATGCACTAGTAAAACCACTTTCACTTTTTTATTTTACATTGATCTTTGTCACTATTTTTACACCACAAACACCTGGCATTTGAACAGGTTTGTGTAGACTTTAGATAGGTCTGTCTCCAAATACGCTAAATAAAACCACACATTTGTTTGGGTGAATACATGACTGTCCTTAAATTATTTTTATTGTGTCCATACCAGCTTGAAATAGAGCTCATGGTCTTTTTCTTTGAGCATTGAATACACACTCTCCATCTTGTATGTTATGCCACACTGGGAATCATCCAGGCTCTTGATAAAATTATCTCTGTTCTCTGACATTAGGTTGGTGAAACAGAAGAAAGTATCCGCTTCTGCATGCTCTGCAAAAGGACAAAAAAAAAGAAAAACAGATGACTATTTCTTTTATTTTGAGATACAAATGTAATGAGTGTTCACTTTGTTCTTCCTCTTACTACAATTAACATTTTAAAACAACAGGGCCTACCTACCTTTCCATTGGCTGTTGGGGTCTGTGGCAAAGGTATAGTAAATTGGACCAACAATTTCATTCATGCCCTGGACGTAAGCAATTCCAGGATTGAGTTTGGCATAGATGAAGAGGATGCGCTCCACCACTTCCCAGTGAGCTTCACTCCCATTGGGCAACACCTCGTATTCATTAGATGGGTACAAATTCAAAGACTTTCCAGGGGAGCTGACCTGGGAGGATAGATACAATTTATTCAATAGTGATTTAGTAATGTGCAGTTATCATATTTATGCAGCACGTTCAGGGAATAAAAATACAAACCAGTCTAAAGGTGCTTTCACACAGCAAATGGATGAATTTAATAATTAAAACAATATTTTTTCAAATTCCCATTTTTAGCAAAATGTTTAAGGTGCCACTGCGAGGCTACTGACTGATCACCTGCTGATTTAAATCAGGAGGAGTCAGTGTTGTTAGTTCTAAACTAAAAACAGATGTGATTAATCGACTTCAAGCACTAACTGTAAAGGTGGAATGGCAAAGTTAATGCATCAACTACTCTGTTCATTCCCTATTAATAATACGGACAATGACAATTGCTTTCAACACAAATGAGCCTTAAAAAGATTTCCTCTATCCACAAAGCGGCAGCTCCACCTTTATGTCGTGGTCAATGAATACTCCTTTTCCCTTCACCTTTACAAATCGAACATAACTAATCATACAGGTGTCATACCAAATAACATTTGTGAAAGAAAGAAATTATACATACATTGGTTACTCCACTACGGTTGCGATTTACAGTTTGTGCTTTCAGTGTAGTTTGTTCCACTCGCCGACGCAATGTCTCGTAATCATTTTGAGGGTCCAGGATAAGTTGGCAAGGGTAGTCCGTAGGACGCTGAAAAAAGGCCATGTCGGGATACAACCTCCTGTAAAACGTATGCACCAAATATTCAGTAACTTAATTCTGATGTACTGAAAAAGACAAAAGCGGATTCAGAAAGAAATATATTCCCATATTGAGTTAAGTCCATACCTTACATCCTTATCAATTTGAAGTAGAATTTCATTATCTTTGAAGTATGTGTTCCACCTGCTCTCTGGATTTGGATTTAGAGGCTGAAAAGCAAATATTTATTTTATTATAATCACGAGAGACTTAACCATTAGCTAGTGCAACAAACCAGTTGCTTTCGGTCTTATGTAGCTTCAGTAAAATGGACAACTTAGATCTGAACAGACAGTGCCTTGCGAAACTATTGGCCCCCTTAAACCTTCTGACCTTTTGTCACACAAGCCCCCTTAAACCTTCTGAACTTTTGTCACACAAACATAAAGATAAACAATTTATCCAGCCACCGTTTATTGAAATGGTGCATGCTGTTCAAATTGTGGATTATACTACTGACATGACAAGACACTTAAGCACATAATGCCAGATGAGTAACAGTCAAGAGAGGTGTTGACAGAGTATTCAGTGGACACGCCCACAGAGTCTGAGAACTGAGGGAAACTCAGTTTTTCATTTTTTTTAGCCCTATTTCCTTGCCAATTTATTTATCCATTCACATTTATCAGGCTATCAAAACTATTCCCTGTGGTGTGTCGAATTTCTTCTCTTCACTTTTCAGGGGTTTTAGAGTAAATTAGTCATATAAATGTCAAATTATTTCAGTGATAATCATGGCTTTTTTTGGTCTGTGTGTATGTGTTGGTGTTCAATTGATTCAAGCAAAATAAAAGACTCACATGGTCTTCCATTGTAACATCTTCTCTGGAGAGACCCAGTTTGGCTTTAGCAATGCCGGGTTGGATAATCATTTCTTTCAGAAACTGTGAATAAACCTCCCTGTAGCAAATGATTGATTGATTGATTAATTGAAGAAGTTTAAAGATGACAGGGATGAAAAGAAATAAAAAAAAAAGAATAAACCACAGATATTTGATATGGCCGGTATTAGTAAAATGGTAGGTAAATTGACGTGTCATCAGACAAAATATAATCTATGTTCAAAAGGGGTAGGAAGTAGAAGAAGCTTATCAAGTCCTTCATACCAACTCAAAACAAGTAAATTCTGTTGTCTGCTCGAGGCCAAATGAAAATGTTTATGGCACAAGTCTACCTTTTTCAGTGGTGTGGTATTATTGTTATCTATTCAAAAATTGGACAAATATACTAAACAACAACAACAATAACCCTAATGTTTAAAATAAAAAAGTAAACCACCAGCTTTTGGATACTAATGTGGGTTTTTTTTCCGATGACAAATGGCAAATGTAAACCTCTGGCATCACTGACCATGAATAATATAACATGAGTATTCATTAATATTTATTGGAATCTGTATTTATTTTTATATATATTCCCAAAAGAGTCATATTTGAGCTGAAAGCATTTAAAATCATTGGATCAGACATGGCAACAATTCTAGAATCAGCAATGATGCCCCTCCCTAGACAGTGTAAGAAGAATAAGTAATGTGTAAGTAATGTAATAAATAGTATGTCATATCCAAGACTGCTGTCACTTCTTTTTTTTTTCCCACTACAACAAAATGCCATACAATAATCAGTGTAGCATTTAACTAACTGAATATTTATCCTACCTTTCCTTTTTGAGGAATGAGTCCCATCGTGTTTGATCAAGAGGAAGGTAATTAAGAAGGATCTAAAAAGAGCAGAGTAGAAAGCCATGTTCAAAATTTCTTTGTGACAAGAAAATCTGTTAGGAACCCTGAAGAAAAAAAATGTTTGCTAAGTGCGTTTTACAAACTCCCGTTGTTCACTAAAACACAAAGAAGTGGTGATCAGATCCCCTAAGCCCACATCCCAGACATATTTTGAACATGTTCAAATTTTCCTTAGGACAAGAAAAATAAAACTTCAAAACTGTTGGCAAGCATTTGTGACCTTGAATGAACCCTGAAAAATCGCAACCCAACGTTCACCACTCAATGGGGTGTGGGCTTTAAATGTAGAGCACAGGAGATCCCTAGATTTCCGACAGTCGATAACACAAGGAAGGCTGATAATTCACTCTTCCCTCCACCATTGCTCACATGAAATGCAGTACAGTATATACCGTATTGGCCTGAATATAAGACAACCCTGATTATGACGACCCCCTCTTTTTCAAGACTCAAGTTTGAAAAAAAGACTTTTTGAACACCAAATAAATTTTAATACTGAAAATAATTACAGTATATCTGAAACAAATCATTATAACAATATATTCAAGAGAAAAAGCATGTTGTTTTTGCCTTATTCAAATCATGCAAAAACTGTCTATCACATCTAATATCTGAACATTTAAACATGTAAACTAAAGTTAAATTGTAAATAAAGCAATCTATTGTGATAAAAAAACAAAATTGCAATAACTGCATTAACCATCAAAGTGAAGTCTAACTGTAACTGTAGTCTTAAAACAAATCTGAATAAGGAAAAACATTGCAATAAAATAATGTTAACTGCTACCGCTGTTGTTGGGGAGCCTGAGGACTGTATAGGGGGTTGGCTCGGATGGTTATGCTCTTTTCGCTCCCGGGTGTCGGTCAGAACACAGGAGGGAAGACGTGGTTCAGTTTTGATTGCTTCAATAAATTATTGGTTAATTTAGTGAATTAAGGGTGGCTCGGTCCCTGTATCACCGATGCCAGAGTTTGATCCGCATTTCCAGCAGTAAGTCTGATTCATTCCCAGTGAGGGTTGGACTCCTCCAAGGCTGCCCTTTGTCACCGATTCTGTTCATAACTTTTATGGACAGAATTTCTAGGCGCAGCTGAGGCGTTCAAAGTGTCCGGTTTGGGGACCTTGGCATTGCGTCTCTGCTTTTTGCCGACGACGTGGTGCTGTTGGCTTCTTCAAGCCGTGATCTCCAGCTCTCACTGGAGCGGTTCGCAGCAGTGTGAAGCGTTCGGGATGAGGGTCAGCACCTCCAAATCCGAGTCCATTGTCCTCGGTCGGAAAAGGGTGGAATGCCCTCTCCGGATCGGGGATAAGATCCTACCCCAAGAGGAGGAGTTCGAGTATCTTGGGGTCTTGTTCACGAGTGAGGGCAGGATGGCGCGCGAGATTGACAGGCGGATCGGCGCAGCATCGGCAGTAATGCGGACTCTATTCCGGTCCGTCGTAGTGAAGAGAGAGCTGAGCCAAAAGGCAAAGCTCTCAATTTACTGGTCAATCTACCCTCCTACCCTCACCTATGGTCATGATGTATGGGTCGTGACCAAAAGAACGAGATCCCGGATACAAGCTGCCGAAATGAGTTTCCTGCGCAGGGTGTCAGGGCTCTCCCTTAGAGATAAGGTGAGAAGCCAGATGAGGTGGCTTGGGCATCTCATCAGGATGCCTCCTGGACGCCTCCCTGGGGAGGTGTTCTGGGCATGTCCCACCGGTAGGAGACCCCGTGGACATCCCAGGACCCGCTGGAGAGACTATGTCTCTCAGCTGGCCTAGGAACGCCTTGGGAACCTCTGGGATGAGCTGGATGAAGTGGCTGGGGAGAGGGAAGTCTGGAAGTCCCTCCTAAAGCTGCTGCCCCCGCAACCCGACCCCGGATAAGCAGAAGAAGATGGATGGACGGATGGACGGACAGACTCAATTATTGGCAGAAAAGTAACAAGCACTGTGGCTCATAGGGGCATACAGGCAAACTGGCAAAAGGGTATAGGCACACATTTGGTTGTAAGGATGTGAGAGCAGGTGTGTGTCGTGTACATGGGTGAGTCTTTGGGTGTGTGAATGTGATTCTTCTGTGTGTGATTATTGTATGAAGCATGTGAAGTGTGTGTGTGTGTGTGTGTGTGTGTGTGTGTGTGGGGGGGGGGGTGATCTGTGGTTCTGCAACAGACAGAAATACTGCACGTAAGTCAACGCTCAACTTCTGACGTCAAACAACACTAGTAAATGGCAAATATTACATAACTAACTTCGCGTAACGGTTCCGCAATACGAAATAACCATAAGTGAAATACTCTCAGCAACACACCAAACATAAGTCATCGAGACAACAAAATACATTCGCTGGTGACCGTTAGTTGCCGTGCCGCTGCGTGACGGCTACTTGTACAATGCGAGGCAAACTTAAAGGAGCGCGCCGAAGCTATCAATCAAATAGCGCACGCACGGAACAAACCGTGATCAGACAAACAGCACAACAGTAGACAGTAGTAACAATGATATGTATATACCGTAATTTTCGGACTATAAGTCGCATTTTTTTTCTTAGTTTGGGTGGGGGGGGGGCGACTTATACTCAGGAGCGACTTATATGTGAATTTTTTTCACAAATTTTCAAAATAAAAAAAATAAAAAAAACAACTGCGATGTAGCAAGTGATTGCTGTAATTTGAATTTCAAGTGACGTCAGTGGCGCGGCGGTTGTTTACATAAAGGACAAAGATTAGATCACAAGATGACGAAGATGACGAAGAGCCCCACGTACTACCGGCATCATTAGCGGCTTTGTTTGTAAGTGACACGGATGATGAAGAGTTTGAAGGATTTAATGATTTGGAGTGACACAGAAGGTTTGAAAAACTACTCTGTGGTGGCCGTTTGTCCACCATCGATCATCGGACACATAAGTATGGCACGGAGCAGGAGGTTTGTACTGCTTTGTGCACCAACTGCACCCTTCTGTTAGAGAGGTTGTCCCTGCTAGAGAGACGTGTCCGCCAGTTAGAGCAGAATAGTGCGATAACAGTAGATGTGGCGGACACAGTCGCGGACTGTAGTCAGCTCGCTAGCCCCGTTAGCATTAGCCCCAAGTGGCTTGCTAATCGCGATGAGCCAGGTAAGACGCATAGCGGTCCAAAGTCATCTCGGTCTACTGGCCCTCGCACCTTGGTCATAGGTGACTCCATCACCCGAAATATCACGCTTAAAAATCCAGCCACGGTAATGTGTATTCCTGGGGGCAGAGCACCTGACATAGAAGCTAATCTTAGGGAGCTGACTCGCAATAGGATTAGTCAACAGCGTAGTTCCAACAACACTAGCTACTCTGATATAGTGATACACGTCGGCGCCAATGATGTTAGGATGAGGCAATCTGAGATCACAAAGAGAAACATAGCGAGGACTTGTGATCTCGCCAGAAAGATGAGTCGGCATCGAGTATTTGTCTCTGGCCCCCTGCCTGGGAGAGGCTCTGATGAGAGGTTTAGTAGATTAGTCTCCCTTAATCGATGGACGGCTGGGTTCTGTAAAAAGCAGGGACTGTATTTTATAGATAACTGGTCCTCCTTCTGGGGCCGCCCCGACCTGCTGAGGAAGGACGGCCTTCATCCTAACCGTGAAGGCGCCTTCACTCTTTCTAGGAATATAGATTACTGTTTGAGCCACTCATGACAGGTCACCTTAGAGCAGGCCGGAGCACAGGTGACTAGACCACCTGTCAGGATGGGTTTGGAGTCAGTTAAGTTAAAGTTAACTAGCGCTAGGCTAGACTTCCAGCATGCACATAGATCCTTGTGTAGACTAGAGCGTCACAGTTTGAATAGTGCTACAGTACACATGAACACACTTTCTACTGAGGTGGCAGACAAATCCAATCGCTCCACCCCGACTGGTATAGTTGATGATAAGGTGACTGTTTCAGATAATATTACGTGTGTACCAAACATTTACTATCAAATTCCTACGGTCGTATCGTCCCACCGCGCTAATAAACAATTGAGAGGTGATGTCAGGCCTAGAGAACACAATCTTACTTTCATTTCGTTTACAAATCCTTTGATAAATACAAACCCTGATCAACCGATTACACTTAAACTTGGTTTTATGAATATTAGATCGCTTCATACGAAAGCATTTCTCGTTAATGACCTCATCACGGAACATAATCTAAATATATTTGGTCTTTGCGAGACCTGGTTAAAACCTAATGAACTGCTACCGCTTAATGAGGCCTCGCCTCCAAATTTTGTGAGCCCGCAAGTGGCGCGTCCTCGAAAAAAGGGTGGGGGTGTTGCACTCATCTCAAATTCCGATCTTAGATTTAAGCCTCGTTCGATTAACGTATTTAAAACATTTGAAGTTCTCACTGTCCGATCCACCGCTTTACCGTCATTTTATCTTGCTGTTATTTACCGTCCACCTGGGGCTTACTCTGGGTTCCTGGATGAATTTTCAGAATTCGTGGCTGATCTAGTGACAAATGCGGATAATATAATAATCATGGGCTATTTTAACGTCCACATGAATTTACCGTCAGAGCCACGTACTTCGGCGTTTCAGACTCTAATTGATACGTTTGGTTTTACGCAAGCCGTACAGGTAGCAACGCATAAGAATGGTAATACCTTAGATCTGGTATTATCCCGAGGACTGGCAACCTCTAATATAACAGTACTGCCATACACTACTGTTTTGTCTGATCACTACTTAATAAAATTTGAAATTTTAGTTCTTAGTCAAAGACAAGAGAGCAATCAGAATTATAGCAGCCGTAATATTAACTCCATGACTGCAACTGCGCTATCTGAGCTACTGCCACCAGCAACTGCCGTATTTCCCTCATATACCGGCTCTATTGATTATCTTACAAATGAATTCAATGCTACATTGTTAAATGCCATCGACTCTGTGACGCCGCTATGTCTGAAAACTCGCCGTAGATTGCCTACTCCGTGGTTCCCAGATGAAACACGTTCGCTTAAGCAATTAAGTAAAAAGCATGAGCGCAAATGGCGTTCAACCAAACTTGGTTTTCCATCAGACATGGCGCGACAGCCTCCTGAAATATAAAGATGCGCTTATCTAAGCAAAAACTCGTTATTTTTCGCAGGTCATTAATCTCAATGAGAACAATCCTAAATACCTATTTGATACAGTGGCAAAGCTAACATGACGCCAGCCGATCCCCGATAGATCCTTTCACTCGGCTGACGAGTTCATGAAATCCTTTGCTCGAAAGATTGAATCCATTAGGGATGAGATCAAGATGACCATTCCGATCGCTCAGTCGGGACCGCCGATTACCGGCGCTGACGATCATGCAATAACCCTCTCAAATTTTGAAAGCGTGTCCCTCGAAAGGCTTACACAATTAGTTAGTGCGGCTAAACAAACAACATGTTTATTGACCCGCTTCCAGCCAAACTATTTAAAGAATTATTTCAAATCTTAGGACCGTCCGTTTTAAATATAATTAATCTGTCTGTCTCCTCTGGGATAGTGCCAACAGCCTTTAAAACCGCTATCATTAAACCGCTACTTAAGCGACCAAATCTTGACCCGGACTGTCTCAGTAACTATAGGCCAGTTTCAAATCTCCCATTCATTGCAAAACTTCTTGAAAAGGTAGTAGCGCAGCAGCTTATTGATTACATGGTCGCTAATAATCGATATGAATCTTTTCAGTCTGGTTTTAGATCTAATCATTCCACTGAGACAGCACTTGCTAAAGTGACTAATGATCTCCTCATAGCTATGGATTCAAACACTTCATCGGTATTCTTACTACTCGATCTTAGTGCTGCCTTCGACACTGTACACTTCGATATTTTATTAGAGCGTCTTAAAGGTTGTGTTGGTATTTCGGGGTCAGCACTAGGCTGGTTTCATTCGTATCTATCAGACAGGACGCACCGAGTGGTCCATTGCAATGTGTCCTCTGAGCTCTATAAGGTTACGTGTGGTGTCCCACAGGGATCGGTACAAGGAACAATTCTATTTAATATTTATATGATTCCGCTTGGGGACATAATACGTAAATATAATATTTGTTTTCAATGTTACGCGGATGATACCCAATTATATATGCCGTTATCAATGACATCCGCGGGATTGTTGTAATCTTGAGGCGTGCCTCGTGGAGATCAAGCAATGGATGTCTCTCGACTTCCTTCGTCTGAACCCAGATAAAACTGAGATGTTGATAATTGGTCCAGCTCATTATCAACATTTATTTAAGGAAACCACTATAACTATAGATAACCGTACTATCACTCAGAGTGATACTGTAACTAATCTCGGAGTAATATTTGACCAAACGCTCTCCTTTCAAAAGCACATTAGGAATATAACCAGAATAGCATTTTTTCACCTTCGTAATATTGCTAAGATTCGCCCAATCCTCTCAACCTGTGATGCGGAAATTATTATACATGCATTTATCACGTGGCGCCTGGACTACTGTAATGCATTATTCTCTGGTCTTCCCAAGTCCATTATCAAAAGTCTACAAAATGCTGCTGCAAGGCTGCTCTCAGGGACAAGAACATTTTATCACATTACCCCAATATTAGCCAATTTACACTGGCTCCCGGTCCATTTAAGATGTGACTTCAAGGTTCTTCTATTAACCTATAAATCATTGCATGGCTTAGCACCTTCATATCTCGTCGACTTAGTCGTTCCTTATGTTCCGTCTCGTAACCTTCGTTCGCAAAACGCTAGTCTTTTAGTGACACAGAGGGCCAAGAAAATGTCTGCAGGGGCTAGAGCATTTTCTATTCAGGCTCCAGAGCTCTGGAATGCCCTACCAATGGATACTAGAACTGCTACCTCAGTAGTAACATTTAAGACACGTTTAAAGACATATTTCTATGATATGGCCTTTAATTAACCTGTAGTGGCCGATTCGGCTGGAGTTTGTTTTTGCTCCCTCTCCCCGACCCCACTTCCCCCTCCCCTCCCCGGCTGGGGTGGTGACCAATTCAGCATGAGGGAACTGCAGCGGATTACCCTCCTAGAGGACACTGCCAGGACAATCGAAGGCACCTCCGACAGCTCTTCGCTTTAGCCAGGACATCCACTTTTTGATTTCCATATTATGTATTTTATGTGCCCTCTTTGCATACATTGCAGCCTGGTGATCCTGAAAGGGGGATCCTTCCATCTGTGGTCCCTTCTCAAGGTTTCTCATATTTCCCCTGGTAGGGGTTTTTGAGTTTTTCCTTGCCCTTTTGGGACCCCAAGATCAGGGGATGCTTTGAGAATAATTGTCAAATGATTGTCTATGTGAAGCCCTTTGAGACTACTTATGATTTAGGGCTATACAAATAAACTTGACTTGACTATTATGGCTTTTACGCATGCCCGGTCCTACTCAACGGAGCTCTCTTTCACCTCCGTGGATGGAAGTCTGGGGCCGGCGCTCGGCCGGGTGGCTGTCCGCGGACGGTGGATTGGGCTCGGACATGGCTTTTACGCACGCCCGGTCCTACGCTACGGAGCTCTCTTTCACTTCCGTGGATGGAAGTCGGGGGCCGGCGCTCGGCCGGGTGGCTGTCCGGGGACAGTGGATGGGGCTCGGAGATGGCTTTTACGCACGCCCGGTCCTATTCTATGGAGCTTTCTTCCACCTCCGTGGCTGGAATGTCAGTAGTTGTTGGCTCGTTGAACTCTTGTTTTGTTAAATAAAGAGCCGTTTACCAAACCTACGTCTTTCCTGGTACGTTGTTAACGCTACAATATAGTCATATACCGTATTTTGCGGACTATAAGGCGCACCTGAAAACCTAAAATTTTCTCAAAAGCCGACAGTACGCCTTATAGTCCGGTGCGCCTTAGATATGGATCAATTTATGAATTTGTTGATCCATACTGGTTGTACACAGTGCTCTGCCAACATTTTCAGTACGTTTTAGTACAACTAGTAAATTACAAGGTCGCATCGCTTACCAGCATGACAGCAACCGTGGTCTGGGGGCATCACTGAATAGCTGTTTTACCCGTGAGGCTATTTCATGTCAAAATAGGCTGCTCTGTTAATGTTTCGAGTAAATTTATGGATCGATATGGAAGGGAAACCTAGGTAAGCAGTACCAAGGTGTTAGATCAAACTTTAGTCAGTTCTGATCATTTTTTAAGCCCTCGTTTGAGAAACGCGATTGTTTGCACTTTGCTGAGGCTCATGGGAGTCTGCGAGCTGAGGCTCATGGGCGTTTGCGGGTGGCTAATGCTATAGTGATAGCTGCTTCACGCACGATGCTATTTCTCGTCAAAAAAGGCTGCTCCGTTAACGTTTCGAGTAAATTTACGGATCGATATGGAAGGGAAACATAAGTAAGCAGTACCAAGGTGTTAGATCGAACTTTAGTCAGTTCTGATAATTTTTTAAGCCCTCGTTTGAGAAACGCGATTGTTTACAGAGGGCACATTGGTTATTGGCTAGTGGATGCATATCGCAAGCCTAGTCAACCGCAGTTTGTTGCAGTATAGCTTCTATTTTATGCGCCTTATAATCTGGTGCGCCTTATATATGGACAACGTTTTAAAATGGGCCGTTTATTGAAGGTGCGCCTTTTGGTCCGGAAAATACGGTACTAGATCTCTGCAGCGCACGTGCGGCGGTTGACATAAAGAACGAGGAATTTGATCAATGGATTTGATGATTTGGAGTGACACAGATGGTTTGATAATATTGTTTTAATGTGATAGTTATTTGAAATATACTTTATATATCGTGCTATGGGTCTGTGGAATAATTAGAAATCCAATTTACAACGGGTCCGACGTCAGCATATGCGGCACATACGCGGCATTGTTTACATAAAGCAGGATCGATGGATTTAATGAATTGGAGTGACACAGATGTGACAAATAAACGTGTTATTTATGTAATACTTACTTGAATAACTCTGAATGTTACGTCAGGCCCGTTCTCAGCTCCTCGTTTGTGTATATGTCACGTTAGCATACCGTATCGTTTAGCCTGTTGTTGCTGGTTCATGTCTGTGTTTGGTGTTGGATTTTGACAGATAAATTTGCCCCAAAAGTGCAATTTATATTCCGGTGCGACTTATATATGTTTTTTTTCACTTTATTGTGCATTTTATGGCTGGTGCGACTTATACTTCGGAGCGACTTATAGTCCTATAATTACGGTACTGCAAAGCGCTCAAATCATGCTTACCTTCCAGCAAAGTGCCCGAATGCCTCCTTCAAATGGAATTCCTATGATGAATGAAGGACGGTCAAACATTGCTCGACAATAACTTAGCAGAACAATACGATGCAATCCAGCAGGGGTGCCAAACTCTTTTTTTTTTTTGTCACAGGGCCACATCGTTGTTAGGTTTTCCTTCAAAGGGCTATTATAACTGTGAACCCAAACAAATGTATCATCTGCTCATATTACATATCCATCCATTTTCTATAACTGTGAACCCAAACAAATGTATTATGTGCATATAATATACTACTTTTGAAATCAGAAGAGACCTGTGAAATATGTTTGATCAATTACTACATTAATTTGAATAGACATCTCAAAGTTTTTAAAAGTGAAAACAATTAGCAGTTTTTGTATTTTACTGCCCGATGACTGCTGGGATAGGCTCCAGCATGCCCGCGACCCCCGTGGGGACAAGCGGTATAGAAAATGGATGGATGGATGGATAGATTATTTTAGCAAGAAACGTGAAGTTGATGCACCTAATTTGCTTTCGCAAGTCGCACAAAATTATGGGGCAGGCTGGATTCTGGTCCCCGGCCGGGCCTTGAGTTTGACACCTGTGCAAGATGATGGAAACTTACCATTGAAGCACAGCTCTCTTAGTGTTTTCAGGTTTATGTTTTCTTCTGTCAAAGCTACTTTAAAGTCCTGTATTCTGTGAAAAAGAAGGAAGAAATGTTTTTAGCAGAACCTGAATTACAGCTTGAATTAAAGTACCATTTTGGCCCGAAGACAATGTTTTTTGCATTGAAATAAGACTGAAAAAGAGGGGGTCGTCTAATATTCGGGCCCTAGACATTCACAACGCTAGAGAGCGCCAGATACCTTCAAAGTGAATGCTGAACTTGACTCCCCAGGCCAAAGCGAACCAGTCACGAAGAAGAAAAATAAAATAAATACTAAAAATAGCGGAAGCACGAAGAAAAATTGAATAAATAAATATAGCGGTAGCACGAAGAAGAAAAATAGAAAATAGGAGTAAGAAAGAAAAAACAAGAAAATAAAAGAAGATATAACAGAAAATGGAGAAATGTAGCGACAATCTGGAGAAAAGTGCATCCAAGATCTGCCAGGTTAACCGGCAGCTGAGGAGAAGTTATGACCCAAAATTCAAGATGATAGTGATAAATGAGGCAGTCTTCAAACAATTGCCAAGCGGCTGTGAAATATGGTGTCGCGGGGTGCAATGTACGGAGATGGAGAGCTAAAAAAGATCGCCTAAAAAATGCTTGCAGTCAGAGAAAAGCTTTCCGTGGTCCTCAGAGCGGCCGCTTTTAAGAGATTGACAGGAGGGTGTGCGAGAAACGAAAGGGCGGGATGCCCATCAGCCAAGCTGTCATTCAGCTCAAGGCCATGGAAATAGCCAAAGAGCTAAACATACCATACAAAAAATGTTGCATATCAAATGCCCTGGACGGCAGTGAGGATGACGTGCTATGGGAGGAGCCAGCGGAGCCAGAGGATGGGAGTGAGGACAGTGACACTGAGCAAAGCGAGGCAGAGGATGTTTGTGAGGAGTAATGTTCTGACATGACAGATCTCAGCTACTCTCAAGTTTAAACCAGTTTGCATTATTTTATTGCAATGTTTTTTTCTTATTCAGATTGTCATTCATTTCAGATATACTGTAAATATTTTCTGTATGAAAATGAAATTTGGCGTTCAAAAAAATACATGTGGTTAAACCTTAGCACTTTTCAAACAGTTCAAGGTGTTTTTTTTTTGTTTTTTGTTTTTGTTTTTTTAAATACAATAATTTCGCACTGTACCTGTACTGTCGACGATGTTTTTTGCATTGAAATAAGACTGAAAAAGTGGGGGTCGTCTTACACTTTGTTTGATCTGCTGCCCTCTGGGAAAAGGTACAGAAGCCTGCGCTCCCGCACCACCAGACTCACCAACAGCTTCATACTCCAGGCTGTTAGGACCCTGAACTCTCTCCCCCCTCCACCCTCGGCTGCATAACATCCTGACCTTTTGGGCCATGTTGGCTGCCTTGCACTACTCTCGCGCTATATTCCGACTGTCTGCTGTATGCACACTTGCTCCATTTTTGCTCCTCTTGTTTATTTATTTATTTATCTATTTATTATTTATTCATTGTTCTTGTTTATTCATTGGATGTGTCTTCTTGTTTTTACTTTTTGTGTTGTTTTCTTGGATGTTTTGTAATATGTCGTGTCACCGTGGGATAGTGGGAAACGCAATTTCGATCTCTTTGTGTCTTGGCATGTGAAGAAATTAACAATAAAGCAGACTTTGACATTCGGGGTCTTGACATTATACCCATTCACTTGTGTGCAGCGGTAAGTTAAAGGTTGCTGGTATTGACTGAGTATGTTGCTGTGATCGAGTGCATCTTTGACACAAAGTGAGTATATACATTTCATTGTTACTACTGCCCACTGTTGTGCCGTTTGTTTGATCGCGGTTTGCTTCGTGTGTGCGCTGTTCGATTGACAGCTCCAGCGCGCTCTTTTAAGTTTGCCTTCCATCGTACGAACAGCGTACACGCATGACTACAGCCGTTACGCAGCGGCACGGCAACTAACGGTCGGCAGCAAACGGTTGTTGTCTCCATGACTTATGTTTGGTGTGTTGCCGAGAGTATTTCATTTATGGCTATTTAGTATAGCGGAACCATTACGCGCAGTGTTATGTAATGTGTGCCGTCTGAAGTTGAGCGTTGACTTACGTGCTGTATTTCTGTCGGTTGCAGAACCACACACAGACACCCCACCGCACGCACGCACGCTTCATACAATAATCACACACACAAGAATCACATTCACACACCCAAAGACTCACCCATGTACACGACACACACCTGCTCTCACATCCTTACAACCAAACATGTGCCTATACCCTTTTGCCAGTTTGCCTGTATTCCCCTATGAGCCACAGTGCCTGTTACTTTTTTGCCAATAATTCAGTAAAGCAATCAAAACTGAACCACGTCTTCCCTCCTGTGTTCTGACCAACACCCGGGGGCGAAAAGGAGCATAACCATCCGAGCCAACCCCCTATACAGTCCTCAGGCTCCCCAACAATAGCGGTAGCAGTTTGCATTACCGTAATTTTCAGACTATAAGTCACGGTTTTTGTCATAGTTTGGGTGGGGGGGCGACTTATACTCAGGAGCGACTTATATGTGATTTTTTTTCACAAATTTTCAAAATTCAAAAATCCGCAATGTAGTGAATCCGCGATAAACGAACTGCGATGTAGCAAGGGGTTACTGTCATTTGAACTGCAAGTGACGTCACCTGTGCCGCGTGGCGGTTGTTTACATAAAGGGCAAAGGATTCGATCACGGGATGACGAAGATGACGAAGGGCCCCACGTACTACCGGCATCATAAGCGGCTTTGTTTGTAAGTGACACGGAGGATGAAGAGTTTGAAGGATTTAATGATTTGGAGTGACACAGAAGGCTATTATGTCTTTTACGCACACCCGGTCCTTCTCGACGGGAGCTCTCTTTCACCTCCGTGGATGGAAGTCGGGGGCTGGCGCTCGGCCGGGTGGCTGTCCGGGGCGGTGGATGGGGCTCGGACATGGCTTTTACGCACGCCCGGTCATACTCTACGTAGCTTTCTTCCACCTCCGTGGCTGGAAGTTCAGTAGTTGTTGGCTCGTTGAACTCTTGTTTTGTTAAATAAAGAGCCGTTTACCAAACCCACGTCTTTCCTGGTACTTTGTTAACGCTACAATATAGTTATATACTAGATCTCTGCAGCGCACGCGCGGCGTTATTGACATAAAGAACGAGGAATTTGATCGATGGATTTAATGATTTGGAGTGACACAGATTGTTTGATTTTTTATGTGGTTTTTTTTTTACTTTATTGTGCATTTTATGGCTGGTGCGATTTATACTCCGGAGCGACTTATAGTCCGAAAATCATGGTATTTCATTGCAATGTTTTTCCTTATTCAGATTTGTTTCAAGACTACAGTTAGACTTCACTTTGATGGTTAATGCACTTATTGCAATTTTGATGTTTTATCGCAGTAGATTGGTTTATTTACATTTCAAAAACCAGAAGCCATTTATTGACAAATGTGATTGCACATTAGTTTACATATTTAAATGTTCAGATATTAAGATGTGACAGACAGTTTTGCAAGATTTGAATGGGGCAAAATAACATGCTTTTTTTCTCAAATATATTGTTATAATCATTTGTTTCAGATTTAATCATTTTCTGTATAAAAATTAAACGTGGTATTCAAAAAGTCTTTTTACAAACTTGAGTCTTGAAAAATAGGGGGTAGGCTTAAAATCAGGGTTGTCTTATAATCGGGCCAATACGGTATTACGGTTTTTGACTGGGATGTCAACCCTGTTGCATCAACTTGCCATTGCTGTATTCAAAATAAATTGTTTTGTTACTATTATAGGTAGGACTGTCGTAGATTGTGAGTCCAGCAGTGAAACCCTTGGTTGTAATCGGGACGGGACGAGATAAGCTGACTAGCATCTATCCGCTTCCCTTTTCGACAAGTCATGTAAAACAAATGTGAAATGAAGTTGTAATAAGTGTGTTGTACATGCCGAAATAAAAAAGGACTATTTGACAATCATTATTTTCATGAGAATATCAAACGTTATTTGGATCCGTTTCAGAATCTATCACGTGCTTCTGTCAAACAAGCACCATTCGTTGGCAAAATACCTATTGCTAAAAATTTGTATATTTCACGAAAAACGGGGTTGAATGCCAAATGAACACAGTCCACTAATTCACCTAAAGATAGTCTGACTTGTGGAATTTACATTTTAACATACTTTCAAATATACAGTGGGGGAGATAGCAAAATTAGCCGTTAGAGGCTCGTGTTGGTTGTTATCAGCTGACATGCTAACGGAGAGCTAACATCGCTAGCTTGTCAAGCAGACACCCGAATATGTTTTGGAGGCAACGCTACGATTTCCTGACGACATCAGTCACATGTCAAACTGAGCAAAAATGAAATCCAAGTGGTACAATCTACGGTAGCTCTTGAATGAAAGTTTGTTTTGCTAACCTGAAATACAATCGTGTGGTCGGGATGCTTTTGTTACGCTAGTAAATAATGCAGCGATTATTTATTGCATGTTTGCGGTATTTTCGCGTCCATCTTCTCACGCAGAACGTACCTGTTTTTGTATGCAACTGACATATCTGGGCAAGCGTCGATCTTTTCATGCAGCTATTTCCCAAAATGTGTTTGCCTGAAGTCGTCCTGTCACTTCCGTCTTCACAACACCGCTGTCCACGCACCGTGGTCTTCGTGTTCGCGCGTGACTATGCAGAGGAGCAGATGTGCGGTGCCGTGACTTACGAATTTAAGTCATTCCGTGATTAAGCTTGCCACTCAATTGTACTCGTATATCATTCCCATTGAAAGCTCTTCTTCCATTCCTACTGGACAGTTGAGTTACATACAGTGGCGGGTTTTAGTGGTTCTCGGTGTGATGAGATTATATATTTGCTTATAACATAATAAGGACCACACGTGTATCTTCACTCCTTTGCATTTCATACTTTAAAACAGACCAAAGTATAAATGTCTTCATTTTTTCCCGCATGTTGATGTTGTATAACAGAAAATATAAAAAAATGTTATTTTACTGATACATTTATGAGTACTGTATTATCATCATCATGCACTACATCACAAACTCAATAAAATAAAAGAAATGACAGTTTTTAAATAGCGAGCTCTTGTGTTGCGCTCATCTGGGCACATCGGCACATGAAGCAGCCTCAACCTTGACGAACCAGATAATTTGGTGACAAAAATTTCAGAATGGATGTGAGTGCGAGTGGTGGACATCATTTACGTATTTCATTCATAGCATTCCTCTGAATCATTAATTGAACAAATAATTTTCATATATATATATCTTCACTCCTTTGCATTTCAAAGTTTAAAACAGACCAAAGTATAAATGTCTTCATTTTTTCCCGCATGTTGATGTTGTAAAACAGAAAATATAAAAAATGTTATTTTACTGATACATTTATGAGTACTGTATTATCATCATCATGCACTACGTCACAAACTCAATAAAATAAAAGAAATGACAGTTTTTAAATAGTGAGCTCTTGTGTTGCGCTCATCTGGGCACATCGGCACATGAAGCAGCCTCAACCTTGACGAACCAGATAATTTGGTGACAAAAATTTCCCTGTATGCATGTGACAAAAATTTCAGAATGGATATGAGTGCGAGTGGTGGACATCATTGACGTATTTCATTCATAGCATTCTTCTGAATCATTAATTGAACAAATAAATAAATATATATATATATATATATATATAACAGCATATATATATATATATATATATATATATATATATGTATATATATATATACATATATACATATAAAACATATATATATATATATATATATATATATATATACATACATATATACATATATACATATGTATATATGTATATATATATATATATGTTTTATATGTGTATATATATATCATCATCATCATCATCGGCGGTCACTCGAGACGAGTATGACAGTCTTCTTCTCAGGGTAATCTGGGATGTAAAATGGATTCCCTGAAAAAGACGCCTGTGCGTGACTTTGTTTAACGTGGGGAGACTGGTGCACAGACAGTCACCACACTGTCCTTGACAGATTGGGGTCAGAATCCAGTGGCAAGGAGACCAAGACGACTGGTGACCCTTTTCTGCTGTAGCCTTCATCCGCCTTCCCAGCCGTTGTGACGCCTCCCCTTAGGTCAGCCATCATCCTCCGCCTGGTCCGCCGTTGAGGTCTTCACTATTTACCCAAAGCTGGGGCTGTTTACCCACAGCAGGGGCAGTGGCTGATGGGCAGTAGGGCGTGTCCACACACCGGTGGGCCTACATGCCACATCTCTGGGGCCCACTGCTGCTCCGAGATCCTGCACAACTTAGCCTGGGACCGCAAGGTGCCAGTTACCGTGTGTGGCCACGAGGAGGCGTGTGCAAGTCTTGGCAATGGAGAGGCTATGTACCGGCGGAGGAGGCTTACGCACTCGGCTCCTCTTTTCACCCCCGGAAACAGAGGGCTAGCCGGTGGCGGTAGCTGAAAGCAGAAAAGTGGCAAGCAGAAGCAGCATACAGCATGCGCAAACTACAGGCACTACTACTCCAACACTACTGCACTGACGCATCACATGCCCTGTGTGTACACACACACACACACACACACTATATATACATATATATATACACATATATATACATATAAATATACACACACACATATATGGACTTTCCAAAATTTAAGTGGAACTCAGTGCGCAGGGAGCTTAATTTGGTCCGATCGCGCAACCGCCCGCAGCGCGCCGGGCGCTCACTGTCGCATTGCTTTAGGAGCGTCTTTGTGTTTTAGGATGGCTTTACTGCTCCCACTTGCTTCATTTGGAGGCATGATTAGAGTTGATGCAATCCTCAGAGTAACGACAATGTAATAACGAACGGAGTCAGTTACCATGCGGGTCCTCTCGGCTCATCTCGCGAGGTTCGACAACCGAATTTCGTCCGACATCCGAAGCAAAAAAATTTCGAATTTTTCGTTCGAATACCGAATTGTTCGAGAACCGGGACGTTCGAAAACCGAGGCTCCACTGTATATATATGTTACATCTACATGTTACACAAACGTATCATATTTATATTTAAACTATTCATACATTATTTTCTGTATATCATTAATGCCTTATTGGCCTGAATATAAGACGATGTTTTTTGCATTGAAATAAGACTGAAAAAGTGGGGGTCGTCTTATATTGGGGTCTAGACATTTTCACTTCTGCGCAGCGGTAAGTTAAAGGTTGCTGGTATCGACTGAGTACGTTGCTGTGACCGTATGCGTCTTTGACACAAAGTGAGTATATACATTTCATTGTTACTAATTGTGGCGTTTGTCCGATTACGGTTTGCTTTGTGTGCGCGCCGTTTTATTGACAGCTGCGGCGCGCTCCTTTAAGTTTGCCTCGCATCGTATGAGTGGCCGTTACACAGGGGCACGGCGACTAACGGTCGCTAGCAAATTTATTTTGTTGTCTCGATTGATGACTTATGTTTGGTGTGTTGCCGAGACTATGTCATTTATGGTTATTTTATTTTTTTATTTTTTTTGCCAATAATTCAGTAAAGCAATCAAAACTGAACCACGTCTTCCGTCCTGTGTTCTGACCAACACCCGGGGGCGAAAAGGAGCATAACCATCCGAGCCAACCCCCTATACAGTCCTCAGGCTCCCCAACAATAGCGGTAACAGTTTGCATTACCGTAATTTTCAGACTATAAGTCGCGGTTTTTGTCATAGTTTGGGTGGGTGGGGGGGGGGCGACTTATACTCAGGAGCGACTTATATGTGATTTTTTTCACAAATTTTCAAAATTCAAAAATCCGCAATGTAGTGAATCCGCAATAAACAAACTGCGATGTAGCAAGGGATTACTGTCATTTGAACTGCAAGTGACATCACCTGTGCCGCGTGGCGGTTGTTTACATAAAGGGCAAAGGATTCGATCACGGGATGACGAAGATGACGAAGGGCCCCACGTACTCCCGGCATCATAAGCGGCTTTGTTTGTAAGTGACACGGAGGATGAAGAGTTTGAAGGATTTAATGATTTGGAGTGACACAGAAGGCTATTATGGCTTTTACGCACGCCCGGTCCTTCTCGACGGGAGCTCTCTTTCACCTCCGTGGATGGAAGTCGGGGGCCGGCGCTCGGCCGGGTGGCTGTCCAGGGCGGTGGATGGGGCTCGGACATGGCTTTTTATGCACGCCCGGTCATACTCTACGGAGCTTTCTTCCACCTCCGTGGCTGGAAGTTCAGTTGTTGTTGGCTCGTTGAACTCTTGTTTTGTTAAATAAAGAGCCGTTTACCAAACCCACGTCTTTCCTGGTACTTTGTTAACGCTACAATATAGTTATATACTAGATCTCTGCAGCGCACGCGCGGCGTTGTTGACATAAAGAACGAGGAATTTGATCGATGGATTTAATGATTTGGAGTGACACAGATTGTTTGATTTTGTTATGTTTTTTTTTTACTTTATTGTGCATTTTATGGCTGGTGCGACTTATACTCCGGAGCGACTTATAGTCCAAAAATTACGGTATTTCATTGCAATGTTTTTCCTTATTCAGATTTGTTTCAAGACTACAGTTAGACTTCACTTTGATGGTTAATGCACTTATTGCAATTTTGATGTTTTATCGCAGTAGATTGGTTTATTTACATTTCAAAAACCAGAAGCCATTTATTGACAAATGTGATTGCACTTTAGTTTACATATTTAAATGTTCAGATATTAAAATGTGACAGACAGTTTTGCAAGATTTGAATGAGGCAAAATAACATGCTTTTTCTCTCGGATATATTGTTATAATCATTTGTTTCAGATGTAATTATTTTCTGTATAAAAATTAAATTTGGTGTTCAAAAAGTGTTTTTTCAAACTTGAGTCTTGAAAAAGAGGGGATCGTCTTATAATCAAGGTTGTCTTATATTCGGGCCAATACGGTACCATTCATATAGTATTTACATGTTTGAAACATTTAACATCATTTAATGTTCTAATGATAACATATGCACTTATATGGTGTAATATACATTTATTGATATACAAAAAAATTTATGTATGTTAAAAATGAGAGGGTGACACTACTTTCACCTATGGTGGTCTTGGAACCAATTATCCGTGACAAACAAGGGATTACTGTATTAGCTCAAAATGGTATGAAAGGAATTGATGGTCATTGTCATTTTCCATCAATCCGTTCTTCACAGTACTTCTTACTTATTGTTGTTTGTTTACCCCACATCCAGTAAAAACAGGTTTGCCCATTTCACTCGCTTGTGCCTGTGATGGAAGGCGACAGCCGCCACAGACAAAAATAAATAAGAGGGCGGTAACCAAACAAGGATATGACTCCCACCTTGGCACTTCGGACCCTCTCACCTTCCTCTGCAAGTCTTCCAGCCTGAACTTGGGACATGTTGTGCTCCTTAGAGGAGGTGAATGTATTTTGGGCTGTGGCAGGGGTCGGGCCAAGGAGCCAGCGCCTCTTAACGTTCCTGAGAACTTAGCACTTCCCTGTAGCTTTCAGAGGTCCCTACCCGTTCCTCCTTCTGCTCCTGTTTTCTTCTGTTGTTTTGTTCAGCCTGCACAATGACGGTGGGGAACATGGATAGTGTCGAGCTGTTTGATGTTGGGCAGAAAGGTCGCGGCCTAAGAGCCAGCAGAGACCTCAGCACCGGGGAGGTAGTCTTTGCAGAGCCCAGCTTTGCAGCTGTTGTCTTTGACAGGTAAGAGGATCCTATTATTGCTCTATTAGAAGACAAGCATTGTCTCTAAGTGAGCTTGTTCTTTTGATGACAGGTGCTTCCACCAGCCTTGTCTGGGATGTGAGCTCATTTCTAAATGCAATGACACCAATAAAACCAGATACAGTGTCTGACACGATGTCATTTGAACCTACACATGACTTCATTTTGGACTTGTTTGTATTAATTGCAAGACATCTGAATCCTAATTGTTCACTGGAAAAATAGAGACTTATGGTTCTAAAAAAGCCTGACTACTATTTAATGATCTGGTCTACGTAATACAGTGTCAATGTAAAGGTGTTCTCTGAGTTTTAAAATATAATTACATTTTTAGTTCAGTATCAATAAAATGTGAGTGGGTGAAAAGACACATCATTGTGCAAATAATTAGTGTTATGTTGAATAACTACATATTTCATTACACAACCACATCAACACAAATGTGTGAGCTTTACACAATATCTATCAATCAATATGCAATACAATTAACATGATTAATCACAAATTGCAGTTCTGAGAAAACAAACTTGGATTGAACGTTTAAATTTGAATGAACACAAATGTAATTATGTTGTTACTTACAAATGACACTAATATGCGTAATATATTGTATACACATGTGATAAATGTAATATATTTTGAAATAACTTTGAATGAAGGGTTCAGTTCAGCAACAGTATAAATGCAGCTATAAATTACATGGAATAGTAAAGTCTTTATTGTACAAGCTTGTATAGGTCCATCTTTAAAAACGATATCTCAAAAATGTGATGTATTAGAAAAAAAAAAATGTGCGTAAAAAATGCATATAGACCACATATAGACATATAGACCTAGAATTTGCTGTTGGCCATTGTAATCTAATGAGTTATATACTAAATGAGGATTTTCGACAGGGGAATGTGTCTTTGATGCTTATTCTACTCCCTCTCAGTCTGTTCATGCAGGTGTGCCATAGCTGTTTCCGTCAACAGGCCAGTCTACATTGCTGCGCTCAATGCCAGTTTGCCTTTTACTGCAACCGCACTTGTCAGGTTGCATCCTGGGATGAACACAAGAGGGAATGTGCAGCCATAAAGAAGATTGGCAAGGCACCCAATGAAAATGTTCGGTAAGCATCCAGCCCACCTTTAGAATGAGAGAACGTGGGATTGATTACGAGTAATTATTTCCTTTCACTATGTCACGAGCAAACCAGGCCTGAATCCAAATGCACAACTCCTTAACAGGTGCTTAAATGTTCATCTCATCAGTCGATCATAAAAAAAAAAGAACTGCAACAGAAAATCACTGGAATAAGCAAGTGCCTATGCGCATGAACATAATGCTTGCTTCACCGAAAGGCCAAAAATCTATCAATCCAGCTGCTACGGATTGAATGCACTGAGAACAGTGCACAATTACCTATTTGAGGCCATTACTACAATAATCTTTTGTAACTTTTGTCACTAAGACCTCTGGACCTTTCAACAGGTATTTTGGCCCACTCTTCATGACCAAACCGCTCCAACTTGGATGACATGTGTCAGCTCCTTCCATACTACTGTAATTTTCGGACTATAAGTCGCTCCGGAGTATAAGTCGCACCAGCCATAAAATGCACAATAAAGTGAAAAAAAAAACATATATAAGTTGCACCAGAGTACAAGTCGCACTTTTGGGGCAAATTTATTTGTCAGAATCCAACACCAAAAACAGACATGAACCAGCAACAACAGGCTAAACGATACGGTATGCTAACGTGACATATACACAAACAAGGAGCTGAGAACGGGCCTGACGTAACATTCAGAGTTATTCAAGTAAGTATTACATAAGTAACACGTTTATCAAACCATCTGTGTCACTCCAATTCATTAAATCCATCGATCGTGCGTTATGTAAACAATGCTGCGTATGCGCCGCATATGCTGACGTCTGACCCGTTGTAAGTTGCATTTCTAATTATTCCACAGACCCATATAACAATATATAAAGTATATTTCAAATAACACACAATAAATAATGTAATAAATCACATTACAACAATATTATCAAATCATCTGTGTCACTCATAATCATTAAATCCATCGATCAAATTCCTCGTCCTTTATGTCAACAACACCGTGCGTGCGCTGCAGAGATCTAGTATAAAACTATATTGTAGCGTTAACAAAGTACCAGGAAAGACGTGGGTTTGGTAAACGGCGAGCCAACAACTACTGAACTTCCAGCCACGGCGGTGGAAGAGAGCTCCATAGAATAGGAGCGGGCGTGCGTAAAAGCCATGTCCGAGCCCCATCCACCGTCCCCGGACAGCCACCCGGCCGAGCGCCGGCCCCCGATTTCGGATCCACGGAGGGGAAAGAGAGCTCCCGTCGAGAAGTACCGGGCGTGGGTAAAAGCCATAATAGCCTTCTGTGTCACTTCCAAGTCATTAAATCCTTCAAACTCTTCGTCCTCCGTGTCACTTACAAACAAAGCCGCTAATGATGCCGGTAGTACGTGGGGCCCTTCGTCATCCCGTGATCGAATCCTTTGCCCTTTATGTAAACGACCGCCGCGCGGCACGGGTGACGTCACTTGCAGTTCAAATGACAGTAATCCCTTGCTACATCGCGGTTCGTTTATCGCGGTTTATCGCGTTTATCACAAATTTTCAAAATTAAAAAATCCATGATGTAGTCATCATGGATTTTTGAATTTTGAAAATTTGTGAAAAAAATCACATAGAAGTCGCTCCTGGGTATAAGTCGCCCCCCCACCCAAACTATGACAAAAACCGCGACTTATAGTCCGAACATTACGGTATATGTTCAACCGGAATGTTGATCAGGACTCATAGAAGACATTCAATGTTTAGCATTAAAAAAAATAGTCGTTGATTTTTTTTTTTTGCTTCATTTTTCATAACCTTTCCTATATTGATGGGGACAGTTGATCTAGCATAATTTTCTTATGACGATATTTTTTCAATGTACTGACTATTTTTGAGACTAAACTCACAGAAACCCCAAATCTATATGCCAAACCATATGCAGAGAGCATATATATATATATATATATATATATATATATATATATATATATATATATATATATATATATATATATATATATATGTGTGTATTTGGTGACATTATGTACTGTAAATCTCTGCCGTTTGCAAGCTTCTACCCAGCGAAAGCATTTCTCTCGCTTCTTCCACGGCTTTGGGAAAGATATGAAGAAAACTCCCCTCATATGATCCCAGTCACCATATTCCGAGTCGCTCCGGTAGACACCAAAGCAGCAGTGTTTTGCTGCAACCATGATAGGTCCGTTAATGTTATTTCTGATTAAAAAAATATATAAATATTCTGAGTTGGTCCTTTGCGCTCCAGCTGTTCACTACCTGTGCGGCTTTTGTGTTTGTCCGAAAACGCTGTGGGCGCAGCGCATGCGCAATTCGCTGTTCTAAAAAATAGTAACTGGGGTAATTGTGACAAGCCCTATTGCACACATTGGTCGTCCTCTGGGGTCAATTTGATTCCAATCTGTCAATTTGTGTGACCTAAGATTCCCACAGCTGCAGGTGCAAATTTAATACATTTGAGTTGATACATTTTATTTATTGCATTATATTTTATTTATTGTTATGTATTTTATTTTTCAATTACCAGAAGAACTGTGAGATTTCCCGCACCATCGGTATGGTGTGTGTGGTGTGCGTGTGCGTGTGTGAGAAACCTACTGTACTCACACTTGCTAAAGTAAAACTGATTTTTCACACACTGTGGAGGGTGGGGTATTCCACAAAGACATTGATGGTTCATGCAAAATCATATTTATTTCCAAAAACTGAAAGATAATGTCGTCAGTTTCCTCGCTGAATCAGCAAGGTAGACTTGGTGTGCCCAATGTTATCAACCATGTTATGTACCATGTTGATGACATCAAGTTATCACTCGAACTCTTTGGGACGCCATCAATCAGAAATATTGTTCTTGGGATGACACATTTAGAGGGGAAGCGAGTGACTAGGGACAGTTGGAAATACTTGGAAACTAGCTGACTTGCAAGCCTACAATGACTTACTTATTTTGGCAGGGGTTTACTCGGTGGCCTAGTGGTAGAGTGTCCGCCCTGAGACTGGAAGGTTGTGGGTTCAAACCCCGGCCGGGTCATACCAAAGACTATAAAAATGGGACCCATTGCCTCCCTCCTTAGCACTCAGCATTAAGGGTTGCAATTGGGGGGTTAAATCACCAAAATGATTCCCGAGCGCGGCACCGCTGTTGCTCGCAGCTCCCCTCTCCCCCAGGGGATGGATCAAAATAAGACGAGGATGGGTTAAACACGTGTGACAATCATTGGGGCTTTGTGAAGCAACAGCAAGCCTTTGGGATGCTCTGACTGGCAGAGCAATATTTCCAGCCACCATGTCTCTGAAGTCATTCCAAGTTTTATCCCATGCCACGCGCTTTGATGACAAACAAACAAGGCAAGGCCGACGAGAACATGACAAACTTGCGGCAATAAGGGATGTGTGGGACAAGTGGGTGCTGCAATTACCCCTACTTTAGAACCCAGGCCCCAACGTAACTGTTGATGAGTGCTTCGTTGCGTTTCGTGGGTGCTGTGCATTCCGACAATATATGCCTAGTAGTAAACCAGCCAAATATAGCATAAAAATATGGGCGGCCGGTCCCAAGCCCGGATAACGAAAAGAGGATGAGGTGAGTGATATGTTACAGTAACTAGCCACAAATATATTACAAAAATGAGATGAAAGACAATAAGTCATATCATCATCACGAAAACCAGACTTGTAGTCATTAATGTTGAGAAATAAATTTGAGAAGATTTGCATGAAAACTCCAAGATAAATTAAATGTAATTTAAAGATTTGACCTGATAGTGGCGCCAGAAGTCAGCTCACTGATTTTCATGGGGTTATTTATCTGTTCAACGTAAAAACAAAGTGCCTTTCACAAAAAGTTGGGCAACAAAATTCTTAAAATTATTTTCTGTAAGTAAATGTGCCTGGGGTCAATCCCAAGGACCAAATTTGTGATTATATTTGAGGACAATAGGATTTTTTAAAATTTAAGTGGAACTCAGTGCGCAGGGAGCTTAATTTGGTCCGATCGCGCAACCGCCCGCAGAGCGCCGGGCGCTCACTGTCGCATTGCTTTAGGAGCGTCTTTGTGTTTTAGGATGGCTTTACTGCTCCCACTTGCTTCATTTGGAGGCATGATTAGAGTTGATGCAATCCTCAGAGTAACGACAATGTAATAACGAACGGAGTCAGTTACCATGCGGGTCCTCTCGGCTCATCTCGCGAGGTTCGACAACCGAATTTCGTCCGACATCCGAAGCAAAAAAATTTCGAATTTTTCGTTCGAATACCGAATTGTTCGAGAACCGGGACGTTCGAAAACCGAGGCTCCACTGTATATATATGTTACATCTACATGTTACACAAACGTATCATATTTATATTTAAACTATTCATACATTATTTTCTGTATATCATTAATGCCTTATTGGCCTGAATATAAGACGATGTTTTTTGCATTGAAATAAGACTGAAAAAGTGGGGGTCGTCTTATATTGGGGTCTAGACATTTTCACTTCTGCGCAGCGGTAAGTTAAAGGTTGCTGGTATCGACTGAGTACGTTGCTGTGACCGTATGCGTCTTTGACACAAAGTGAGTATATACATTTCATTGTTACTAATTGTGGCGTTTGTCCGATTACGGTTTGCTTTGTGTGCGCGCCGTTTTATTGACAGCTGCGGCGCGCTCCTTTAAGTTTGCCTCGCATCGTATGAGTGGCCGTTACACAGGGGCACGGCGACTAACGGTCGCTAGCAAATTTATTTTGTTGTCTCGATTGATGACTTATGTTTGGTGTGTTGCCGAGACTATGTCATTTATGGTTATTTTATTTTTTTATTTTTTTTGCCAATAATTCAGTAAAGCAATCAAAACTGAACCACGTCTTCCGTCCTGTGTTCTGACCAACACCCGGGGGCGAAAAGGAGCATAACCATCCGAGCCAACCCCCTATACAGTCCTCAGGCTCCCCAACAATAGCGGTAACAGTTTGCATTACCGTAATTTTCAGACTATAAGTCGCGGTTTTTGTCATAGTTTGGGTGGGTGGGGGGGGGGCGACTTATACTCAGGAGCGACTTATATGTGATTTTTTTCACAAATTTTCAAAATTCAAAAATCCACAATGTAGTGAATCCGCAATAAACAAACTGCGATGTAGCAAGGGATTACTGTCATTTGAACTGCAAGTGACATCACCTGTGCCGCGTGGCGGTTGTTTACATAAAGGGCAAAGGATTCGATCACGGGATGACGAAGATGACGAAGGGCCCCACGTACTCCCGGCATCATAAGCGGCTTTGTTTGTAAGTGACACGGAGGATGAAGAGTTTGAAGGATTTAATGATTTGGAGTGACACAGAAGGCTATTATGGCTTTTACGCACGCCCGGTCCTTCTCGACGGGAGCTCTCTTTCACCGTGGATGGAAGTCGGGGGCCGGCGCTCGGCCGGGTGGCTGTCCAGGGCGGTGGATGGGGCTCGGACATGGCTTTTTATGCACGCCCGGTCATACTCTACGGAGCTTTCTTCCACCTCCGTGGCTGGAAGTTCAGTTGTTGTTGGCTCGTTGAACTCTTGTTTTGTTAAATAAAGAGCCGTTTACCAAACCCACGTCTTTCCTGGTACTTTGTTAACGCTACAATATAGTTATATACTAGATCTCTGCAGCGCACGCGCGGCGTTGTTGACATAAAGAACGAGGAATTTGATCGATGGATTTAATGATTTGGAGTGACACAGATTGTTTGATTTTGTTATGTTTTTTTTTTACTTTATTGTGCATTTTATGGCTGGTGCGACTTATACTCCGGAGCGACTTATAGTCCAAAAATTACGGTATTTCATTGCAATGTTTTTCCTTATTCAGATTTGTTTCAAGACTACAGTTAGACTTCACTTTGATGGTTAATGCACTTATTGCAATTTTGATGTTTTATCGCAGTAGATTGGTTTATTTACATTTCAAAAACCAGAAGCCATTTATTGACAAATGTGATTGCACTTTAGTTTACATATTTAAATGTTCAGATATTAAAATGTGACAGACAGTTTTGCAAGATTTGAATGAGGCAAAATAACATGCTTTTTCTCTCGGATATATTGTTATAATCATTTGTTTCAGATGTAATTATTTTCTGTATAAAAATTAAATTTGGTGTTCAAAAAGTGTTTTTTCAAACTTGAGTCTTGAAAAAGAGGGGATCGTCTTATAATCAAGGTTGTCTTATATTCGGGCCAATACGGTACCATTCATATAGTATTTACATGTTTGAAACATTTAACATCATTTAATGTTCTAATGATAACATATGCACTTATATGGTGTAATATACATTTATTGATATACAAAAAAATTTATGTATGTTAAAAATGAGAGGGTGACACTACTTTCACCTATGGTGGTCTTGGAACCAATTATCCGTGACAAACAAGGGATTACTGTATTAGCTCAAAATGGTATGAAAGGAATTGATGGTCATTGTCATTTTCCATCAATCCGTTCTTCACAGTACTTCTTACTTATTGTTGTTTGTTTACCCCACATCCAGTAAAAACAGGTTTGCCCATTTCACTCGCTTGTGCCTGTGATGGAAGGCGACAGCCGCCACAGACAAAAATAAATAAGAGGGCGGTAACCAAACAAGGATATGACTCCCACCTTGGCACTTCGGACCCTCTCACCTTCCTCTGCAAGTCTTCCAGCCTGAACTTGGGACATGTTGTGCTCCTTAGAGGAGGTGAATGTATTTTGGGCTGTGGCAGGGGTCGGGCCAAGGAGCCAGCGCCTCTTAACGTTCCTGAGAACTTAGCACTTCCCTGTAGCTTTCAGAGGTCCCTACCCGTTCCTCCTTCTGCTCCTGTTTTCTTCTGTTGTTTTGTTCAGCCTGCACAATGACGGTGGGGAACATGGATAGTGTCGAGCTGTTTGATGTTGGGCAGAAAGGTCGCGGCCTAAGAGCCAGCAGAGACCTCAGCACCGGGGAGGTAGTCTTTGCAGAGCCCAGCTTTGCAGCTGTTGTCTTTGACAGGTAAGAGGATCCTATTATTGCTCTATTAGAAGACAAGCATTGTCTCTAAGTGAGCTTGTTCTTTTGATGACAGGTGCTTCCACCAGCCTTGTCTGGGATGTGAGCTCATTTCTAAATGCAATGACACCAATAAAACCAGATACAGTGTCTGACACGATGTCATTTGAACCTACACATGACTTCATTTTGGACTTGTTTGTATTAATTGCAAGACATCTGAATCCTAATTGTTCACTGGAAAAATAGAGACTTATGGTTCTAAAAAAGCCTGACTACTATTTAATGATCTGGTCTACGTAATACAGTGTCAATGTAAAGGTGTTCTCTGAGTTTTAAAATATAATTACATTTTTAGTTCAGTATCAATAAAATGTGAGTGGGTGAAAAGACACATCATTGTGCAAATAATTAGTGTTATGTTGAATAACTACATATTTCATTACACAACCACATCAACACAAATGTGTGAGCTTTACACAATATCTATCAATCAATATGCAATACAATTAACATGATTAATCACAAATTGCAGTTCTGAGAAAACAAACTTGGATTGAACGTTTAAATTTGAATGAACACAAATGTAATTATGTTGTTACTTACAAATGACACTAATATGCGTAATATATTGTATACACATGTGATAAATGTAATATATTTTGAAATAACTTTGAATGAAGGGTTCAGTTCAGCAACAGTATAAATGCAGCTATAAATTACATGGAATAGTAAAGTCTTTATTGTACAAGCTTGTATAGGTCCATCTTTAAAAACGATATCTCAAAAATGTGATGTATTAGAAAAAAAAAAATGTGCGTAAAAAATGCATATAGACCACATATAGACATATAGACCTAGAATTTGCTGTTGGCCATTGTAATCTAATGAGTTATATACTAAATGAGGATTTTCGACAGGGGAATGTGTCTTTGATGCTTATTCTACTCCCTCTCAGTCTGTTCATGCAGGTGTGCCATAGCTGTTTCCGTCAACAGGCCAGTCTACATTGCTGCGCTCAATGCCAGTTTGCCTTTTACTGCAACCGCACTTGTCAGGTTGCATCCTGGGATGAACACAAGAGGGAATGTGCAGCCATAAAGAAGATTGGCAAGGCACCCAATGAAAATGTTCGGTAAGCATCCAGCCCACCTTTAGAATGAGAGAACGTGGGATTGATTACGAGTAATTATTTCCTTTCACTATGTCACGAGCAAACCAGGCCTGAATCCAAATGCACAACTCCTTAACAGGTGCTTAAATGTTCATCTCATCAGTCGATCATAAAAAAAAAAGAACTGCAACAGAAAATCACTGGAATAAGCAAGTGCCTATGCGCATGAACATAATGCTTGCTTCACCGAAAGGCCAAAAATCTATCAATCCAGCTGCTACGGATTGAATGCACTGAGAACAGTGCACAATTACCTATTTGAGGCCATTACTACAATAATCTTTTGTAACTTTTGTCACTAAGACCTCTGGACCTTTCAACAGGTATTTTGGCCCACTCTTCATGACCAAACCGCTCCAACTTGGATGACATGTGTCAGCTCCTTCCATACTACTGTAATTTTCGGACTATAAGTCGCTCCGGAGTATAAGTCGCACCAGCCATAAAATGCACAATAAAGTGAAAAAAAAAACATATATAAGTTGCACCAGAGTACAAGTCGCACTTTTGGGGCAAATTTATTTGTCAGAATCCAACACCAAAAACAGACATGAACCAGCAACAACAGGCTAAACGATACGGTATGCTAACGTGACATATACACAAACAAGGAGCTGAGAACGGGCCTGACGTAACATTCAGAGTTATTCAAGTAAGTATTACATAAGTAACACGTTTATCAAACCATCTGTGTCACTCCAATTCATTAAATCCATCGATCGTGCGTTATGTAAACAATGCTGCGTATGCGCCGCATATGCTGACGTCTGACCCGTTGTAAGTTGCATTTCTAATTATTCCACAGACCCATATAACAATATATAAAGTATATTTCAAATAACACACAATAAATAATGTAATAAATCACATTACAACAATATTATCAAATCATCTGTGTCACTCATAATCATTAAATCCATCGATCAAATTCCTCGTCCTTTATGTCAACAACACCGTGCGTGCGCTGCAGAGATCTAGTATAAAACTATATTGTAGCGTTAACAAAGTACCAGGAAAGACGTGGGTTTGGTAAACGGCGAGCCAACAACTACTGAACTTCCAGCCACGGCGGTGGAAGAGAGCTCCATAGAATAGGAGCGGGCGTGCGTAAAAGCCATGTCCGAGCCCCATCCACCGTCCCCGGACAGCCACCCGGCCGAGCGCCGGCCCCCGATTTCGGATCCACGGAGGGGAAAGAGAGCTCCCGTCGAGAAGTACCGGGCGTGGGTAAAAGCCATAATAGCCTTCTGTGTCACTTCCAAGTCATTAAATCCTTCAAACTCTTCGTCCTCCGTGTCACTTACAAACAAAGCCGCTAATGATGCCGGTAGTACGTGGGGCCCTTCGTCATCCCGTGATCGAATCCTTTGCCCTTTATGTAAACGACCGCCGCGCGGCACGGGTGACGTCACTTGCAGTTCAAATGACAGTAATCCCTTGCTACATCGCGGTTCGTTTATCGCGGTTTATCGCGTTTATCACAAATTTTCAAAATTAAAAAATCCATGATGTAGTCATCATGGATTTTTGAATTTTGAAAATTTGTGAAAAAAATCACATAGAAGTCGCTCCTGGGTATAAGTCGCCCCCCCACCCAAACTATGACAAAAACCGCGACTTATAGTCCGAACATTACGGTATATGTTCAACCGGAATGTTGATCAGGACTCATAGAAGACATTCAATGTTTAGCATTAAAAAAAATAGTCGTTGATTTTTTTTTTTTGCTTCATTTTTCATAACCTTTCCTATATTGATGGGGACAGTTGATCTAGCATAATTTTCTTATGACGATATTTTTTCAATGTACTGACTATTTTTGAGACTAAACTCACAGAAACCCCAAATCTATATGCCAAACCATATGCAGAGAGCATATATATATATATATATATATATATATATATATATATATATATATATATATATATATATATATATGTGTGTATTTGGTGACATTATGTACTGTAAATCTCTGCCGTTTGCAAGCTTCTACCCAGCGAAAGCATTTCTCTCGCTTCTTCCACGGCTTTGGGAAAGATATGAAGAAAACTCCCCTCATATGATCCCAGTCACCATATTCCGAGTCGCTCCGGTAGACACCAAAGCAGCAGTGTTTTGCTGCAACCATGATAGGTCCGTTAATGTTATTTCTGATTAAAAAAATATATAAATATTCTGAGTTGGTCCTTTGCGCTCCAGCTGTTCACTACCTGTGCGGCTTTTGTGTTTGTCCGAAAACGCTGTGGGCGCAGCGCATGCGCAATTCGCTGTTCTAAAAAATAGTAACTGGGGTAATTGTGACAAGCCCTATTGCACACATTGGTCGTCCTCTGGGGTCAATTTGATTCCAATCTGTCAATTTGTGTGACCTAAGATTCCCACAGCTGCAGGTGCAAATTTAATACATTTGAGTTGATACATTTTATTTATTGCATTATATTTTATTTATTGTTATGTATTTTATTTTTCAATTACCAGAAGAACTGTGAGATTTCCCGCACCATCGGTATGGTGTGTGTGGTGTGCGTGTGCGTGTGTGAGAAACCTACTGTACTCACACTTGCTAAAGTAAAACTGATTTTTCACACACTGTGGAGGGTGGGGTATTCCACAAAGACATTGATGGTTCATGCAAAATCATATTTATTTCCAAAAACTGAAAGATAATGTCGTCAGTTTCCTCGCTGAATCAGCAAGGTAGACTTGGTGTGCCCAATGTTATCAACCATGTTATGTACCATGTTGATGACATCAAGTTATCACTCGAACTCTTTGGGACGCCATCAATCAGAAATATTGTTCTTGGGATGACACATTTAGAGGGGAAGCGAGTGACTAGGGACAGTTGGAAATACTTGGAAACTAGCTGACTTGCAAGCCTACAATGACTTACTTATTTTGGCAGGGGTTTACTCGGTGGCCTAGTGGTAGAGTGTCCGCCCTGAGACTGGAAGGTTGTGGGTTCAAACCCCGGCCGGGTCATACCAAAGACTATAAAAATGGGACCCATTGCCTCCCTCCTTAGCACTCAGCATTAAGGGTTGCAATTGGGGGGTTAAATCACCAAAATGATTCCCGAGCGCGGCACCGCTGTTGCTCGCAGCTCCCCTCTCCCCCAGGGGATGGATCAAAATAAGACGAGGATGGGTTAAACACGTGTGACAATCATTGGGGCTTTGTGAAGCAACAGCAAGCCTTTGGGATGCTCTGACTGGCAGAGCAATATTTCCAGCCACCATGTCTCTGAAGTCATTCCAAGTTTTATCCCATGCCACGCGCTTTGATGACAAACAAACAAGGCAAGGCCGACGAGAACATGACAAACTTGCGGCAATAAGGGATGTGTGGGACAAGTGGGTGCTGCAATTACCCCTACTTTAGAACCCAGGCCCCAACGTAACTGTTGATGAGTGCTTCGTTGCGTTTCGTGGGTGCTGTGCATTCCGACAATATATGCCTAGTAGTAAACCAGCCAAATATAGCATAAAAATATGGGCGGCCGGTCCCAAGCCCGGATAACGAAAAGAGGATGAGGTGAGTGATATGTTACAGTAACTAGCCACAAATATATTACAAAAATGAGATGAAAGACAATAAGTCATATCATCATCACGAAAACCAGACTTGTAGTCATTAATGTTGAGAAATAAATTTGAGAAGATTTGCATGAAAACTCCAAGATAAATTAAATGTAATTTAAAGATTTGACCTGATAGTGGCGCCAGAAGTCAGCTCACTGATTTTCATGGGGTTATTTATCTGTTCAACGTAAAAACAAAGTGCCTTTCACAAAAAGTTGGGCAACAAAATTCTTAAAATTATTTTCTGTAAGTAAATGTGCCTGGGGTCAATCCCAAGGACCAAATTTGTGATTATATTTGAGGACAATAGGAGGGAAAAGGAAATCATTTAAATTTGAATATCGGTTGAACATTGTTATCATGTAAACATGTTTTGCGGATCCCCCCCGATCTCTGTAATCATGTTCTGGATGTGGTTCCAAATGAATGGCAAAGATGCCATGGACTGAGGCTGCACGAGAATTGCAAAAAGGTGTATTGTTTGGCTTGTCGTGTTGCAGAATAGAGCAGTTTTGTGCAGTAGGTGTTGTCAAATCATGTTTGCCTTTCAAGAAGACAACAGGCTGTTTAATTGTCTCATCATGGACCAGATGCCAGAATAAAACAAGTGCTTTTGATTTTGTTTTTTTCCCCGCATATAATTTAGAATTTTCTCCTCCTACTTTTATTTCACCTGCAGTCTTGCAGCTCGAGTGCTGTGGCGCCTTCACAAGGATACAGGCATTGTTTCAGACAGTCAGTTGATCTCAGTCGAACAGCTGGAGGACCACGTGCCTGACCTGCCAGAGAAGAACCTTAAACAGCTCGAGCTCAGTGTTCAGAGTTTCCTGAAATATTGGTCCCATGGAACCAAACAGCACTCATTTGACTACATCTCGCACATCTTTGGCATTGTAATGTTGAACAAACAGATTTGTTACTTTTAACTGTGGCCACGTTCATCTTGACATGTTTCCTTTTTGTTTGTGCAGATTATCTGTAATGGATTCACCATGAGGGACCAGAACGGCTTGCAAGCTGTCGGTCTGGGGCTTTTCCCCAACCTGTGTCTGGTCAACCATGACTGCTCGCCCAACTGCTCAGTTGTCCTCAACCATGGCAAGTATGTAGCACTTGCTTCACATTCAAGCGTAGCTGATTTAGATTCTAATTTAGGCTGCCTGGTGCATCCCATATAACCATTTCATTTGCAACTTTCTTTTGCAGCCAAAACGCTGTGAGCTCTGCTCTCCATTCTCAGAGGAGGTATGTATTTCATAATTGAAACAAACTGCAATTAATGATTATTTCCATGTCAGATTATTCTGTTGATCATTTCATTGATTTTAAATGTTTTCACTGTCATCCCTTTACTAAAAAATAAGCACATATTTCAAATTGATAATGCATAAAATAATTAATAATTTTAGTGTCGCAAGTTGGAAAACAGACAAAAATAGTTGTCAATAAATCGATTATTTGTTGCACCTCAAAAAGCAACAGTAGAAATCAAACAATGGAAGCCATATCAAATACGTGTAATCAGAACTATAGCAAAGGATAAACAAACGCCGTGTCGGATCCACATTCGTGCAGAATCAAATCATTATCAGATGAACTCCACCCTATACATTTTTGGACAGGAAGGAATTCCCATTGTGACTATAAAAATTTAGACAAGTGAAATAAATCACCCTATACACACTTTAGTTGAGATATTCACTGAAACTGATGGAAAAGTGAAAGCTCTCAAGAGGCAAAAGTTACAAACAAAGCTAGATATGTCAGATATACATGATCAGATGCTTTTGTCATAGACACATTAAATACAGTAGTTTGGTCCTGTTTGTCAGGGTTGAGTTGCGAGCTTTAGGAAAAATCCCTGAGGGTCAAGAATTGACTGTCAGCTACATCGACTTCTTAAACCTGTCTGGTGACCGCAAGAAGAAGCTGATGGAGCGTTACCACTTTGAGTGCATGTGCCAACACTGCAGCCAACAACTCAAGGATGACCTTATGATGGCTGCTGCAGAGGGCAAAGTGAGAAGGGGCAGGGGCATATTGGATTCTTGATTGAACACGAGGAGTCACGTCAAATACATGTGGCTCCTGCTTATGTATCCCTCATAGCCATCTGTTGAGAAGCTGAAAGAGGTGACTGCCTTCAGTGAAGACTGTCTGGACAAGATCGAGAAATATCGTTCTGAGAAAGATTTCCATGAGGTATGATCATTTTATCTCTAAATCTGCTACTGTTATATCACCAGTTTAGACTCAAATGTACAAACCGGATTCGGTTGAAGTTGGGAAATTGTGCAAAATGTAAATAAAAACAAAATACAATGATTTGAAAATCCTTCTCAACCCATATTCAATTGAATGCACTACAAAGACAACATATTTAATGTTCAAACTGATTAACTTTTGTTTTTTGCCAAATAATAATTAACTTAGAATTTCATGGCTGCAACACGTCCAGTAGAAGTTGGGAAGGGTGGCAAAAAATATTGAGAAAGCTGAGAAAAGCTCATCAAACACCTACATATTTGGAACATCCCACGTGTGATCAGGCTAATTGGGAACAGGTGGGTACCATGATTGGGTATAAAAGGAGCCTCCCCAAACATGCTCAGTCATTCACAAGCAAGGATGAGGCGGGGTTCACCACTTTGTCCACAACTGCGTGAGAAAATAGTTGAACAGTTTAAGAACAACATTTTTCAAAGCAAAATTGCAAGGAATTTAGGGATTTCAACATCTACGGTCCATAATATCATCAAAAGGTTCAGAGAATCTGGTGAAATCACTGCACATAAGCGCCACGGCCGTAAACCAAGACTGAATGACCGTGACCTCCGCTCCCTGCCTTAAAAACCGACACGAGTGTGTAAAGGATATCACCAAATGGGCTCAGGAAAACTTCAGAAAACCACTGTTCGTAAATACAGTTTGTCACTACATCAGTAAGTGCGGGTTAAAACTCTACCATACAAAGAAAAAGCCGTTTATGAACAACATCCAGAAACGCCACCGGGTTCTCTGGGCCTGAGCTAATGTAAAATGGACTGATGCACAATGGGAAAGTGTTTTGTGGTCTGATGAGTCGGACCAGAGAGGAAGCGGACCATCCGGACTGTTATCAATGCAAAGTTCAAAAGCCAGCATCTGTGATGGTATGGGGGTGCATTTGTTCCCATGGCATGGGTTTACTTACATTTCTGTGAAGGCAACATTAATGCTGAAAAGTACATACAGATTTTGGAGCAACATATGCTGCCATCCAAGAGACGTCCTTTTCATGGACGCCGCTGCTTATTTCAGCAAGATCATGCCAAGCCACATTCTGCACGTGTTACAACATCGTGGTTTCGAAGTAAAAGAGTCCAGGTTCTCCCCTGGCCCGCTTGCAGTCCAGACCTGCCTCCCATTGAAAATGTGTGGCACATTATCAAGCATGCACTTTCCCAACTTCTACTGCACGTGTTGCAGCCATGACATTCTAAGTTAATTATTATTTGAAAAATAAAATAAAATTTACGACTTTGAGCATTAAATATGTTGTCTTTGGAGTGTAGTCAATTGAATATAGGGAAAATGATTTTCAAATCATTGTATTTTGTTTTTATTTACATTTTACACAATTTCCCAACTTCAACCGAATCCGGTTTGTACAACTCAACACTACAACACAAGTAGGTGTCTTTAATTGACAAAAGAGTCGTAATGGCAAGTGCTGGATGGAGCTTCTAAAACAGTGGTTCTTAACCTTGTTGGAGGTACCGAACCCCACTAGTTTCATATGCGCATTCACCGAACCCCTCTTTAGTGAAAAATGTAATTTTTTTCAAATTCAAGACATCGATGGTGCACAAAATGAGCCGTGGATGAACATCACCTTGTTCAAAGAACAAAAGCAACACAAATTACACACCTGCAAATCAGTGTGACGTCTGCTGTTGCCTTTGCGAGACCAGTTCAGATATGCATCATCACAATTTACACGATAAATCAGGTATGTTCGAACCTCCACAGTGCCGATCCCCTGAGAAAGACTCACCGAACCTCTAGGGTTCGATCGAACCCAGGTTAAGAACCACTGTTTTAAAAAGAATCCAGCAACAAGATGCCTATTGTCCAAATTAGTTTCACTCACAAGAATTGGTTTTAGTAAGCGCCCTGGAGACGTGTGGCACAAGGTGATGAGGCACGAAGGCACGGATTGAGGAAAGCAGATGGAATGGAACAAGGACGAAAGCAGACAAGTAAATATTGCGTTACTTGATGCTTATAATGATTGACCGGAAGGGAGAGGTGGAGGTCTGCAATCCAAATCCATGCCAGGCCCAAAACCAATAATGGGAATCCATTATCAACAAAAATATTAAAAAGTATCAACAATCCAAATCCATTTTCTAATTTCCAAGGAAACTGACAAGGCAGAGAGAGACTTAAATATCTATCAGGTGGCAGGAAGAGATGGGCGTCAAAGTAACAGGCAGGGTCTGAGAACATGTTGGCAAATAAAGGCTTAACAGAACTAGAGAGTAGGTTACAAAGAGTTGGGCTCAGGTGGAAACAGTGAAGCTACTGACTGAAGCTACTGACAGGCTAAGGGACAAATGGCTTACAGAAACAAGGTTGTAAAAAAAAAAAAAAAAAAAAGTTTGCGAGGCAATGATGAGAGCCTGCCTTCTTTTTCTGATTCACCAATATGGCCATGTCCAACAGGTCTTCACCCAAAGGGGCCTCTTCTGCTCTTAGGTGGTGAAGCTGTGTGATGATGGCCTCTTCTGCTTTTAGGTAGTGAAGCTGTGTGCTGAGTGTTCGGAGAAGCAGGAGAACGTCTTGGCTGACACTCACCTGTACAAACTGCGTGTGCTCAGTGTAGCCAGCGAGGTGCTTTCATACCAGCGCTTGTTCTCTGAGGCTGCAGTGTACGCTCGGAGGATGGTGGATGGATACACGTAAGGCATGCCTCACTATCTACAACATATCACAACACCACAGTATTGTCTCTTACTGTTGAACTCAAACTGAATGAACTATGTTTACCAACAGGAAGTTATATCCCAACAACAACGCGCACCTGGGCTTGGCCAACATGTGTGCAGGTGTCATGCATTGGCAGTCGGGGCAAACTGAGCTGGGCCACAACATGATCTGCAAAGCATACGGCATTCTAATGGTCACCCACGGCCCCAACCATACTATCACCAAAGAATTGGAGGTACAGTGATACAGTAGGAGTTGGTATAATGGCAATAGACTCTGGTGGACATGGTTTATGGTTTAAGTTCGGTAACACTATTTTTACCGTGGGTGTATAGAGGGCTAAAGACAGTTGAAAAATGTGCCATGGTAAAAAAATAAAAGCATAGCTTTGGGCACTCTTGCACTCGTGTTAGTCATGGGCCCTTTGGAATTGTAATCACTCCATTCCATCACCCCATAAGTGCCTCAGGGCCCTCACACTACTAAACTACTCAATGTTGGCAGAAAGGGAATCCAAAAAGTATTCATTATAGGCTGTGTGCATTCAATGAATTTATAGTACAGTACATATTTATAATCGATTTCTACTGTTGTTGCGTGAGAAAATCCTTGTTTTTTGGTCACTACCAATAATTACTTTGTCACTTATTAATGCGGCATTTCTCTGTCGACCTTTAGTCCATGCGCATGCAAACTGAGATGGAATTGAAGAAGAAGAAGAAGGTCATGTCACACTGAACTACACACAGATGACTCAAGTGGAGCTGAAGTAACTTGAACATGTGACATGATGTGTACACTAACTACAATAAAACTGAAGGTACAACGTGTGTTGTGACGATTTCTTCACCATCAAGAACAAATGACATCCAGTTTTGAAATATTTTCAATTTTGAAAAAATAATGAAACTATAGTACATAGCCTACATGACTGCGTTTACTCAGACTAGCTCAGCTGTTCTGGCAGCAGCTGAGGGGTTATCACAGTGAAGGTGTCACGAGTTGACTATGTACTTTATGTTGGTGAAATATGCCACAAATGCACCACGGCCGTCAGCGCGTCACTGTTATTAAAAGTACACAGTAGAACACATAAACTGAATATGTGCAGATGCATCACAATCAGACCGACACAACATGAAATTTCAAGATTTTCAGATTAGGCATGCACGCGCGATTAGCAATTAGCGATTAGCTGACCAGGCCTTGTGCTAGCTGACCAGGCCTTGTGCTAACTGACCAGTGGTTTGGTATTCCTGTTGACAATGCCCTCCATAATTAATATTGGACAATTTCCCACGGAAAAGCTGAACATCTTTCACGGCCCACCAGTGTGCCGCATGCGTCATAATGGTTTGGAAACACTAATCTAAGTGATGAAATCAGGGAAAAAAAGGAGGCATGGTTCCAGGATTTTTGTCTCTCCCAGGACTAAAGGGGGCTTGAACAATACATACAGGGAATAATTCATAAATATTTTTAGAACATCAAATAAAATGGGTGGAGTGGCTTAACTGGGGCTACACAGATTTCTATTTGTGCTTGATTGTATTAGTGCTGTTTGTTGTCTGTACTTCTGTATTTCATGAAAAAAATGCAAGGTTTCCATATCTTAAGGTAAATTAAAATTCAAGACTTTTTTTTTTATTCAGTTAAAAATATGATAATATACCCAATCTCCCATGTTGCCAAAAATTGTGACAGTAGAACTATCTAGATTAGAGACTATTTACAGGCATAATATTCTACTGACAATGTGTTAACACTAAGACATTTTCATTAAAAATCAGGCCTTATTTTTGGAGTCATGGCTTATAGGATCTTGAGACTAAAATATCTGCCGGAGCCCTGCAATACCTACAGATGCATCCAATTCAACAGGAGTCTGTAAACAGAGGCGTTTCATAATTTCCAAAGTGCCAGAAAAGAAGCAAGATAGAGTTCTTAAAGACTATCCCAGCCGTCATCGGCCAGTAGGGGGACACCCTGAACCGGTTGCCAGCATATATACATATACATACATACCACACGTACACACACACACACACACACACACACACACACACACACACACACACACACACACACACACACACACACACACACACACACACACACACACACACACACACACACACACACACACACACACACACACACACACACACACACACACACACACACACACACACACACACACATACATACACATACATACACATATATATATACACATTGTTAGGGTTTATAAACTATCTTGATCGTATGATTATGTTGGGATGTAGACTAGAATGATGAACTTTGTTTGAACCTTTTACCTTCCCGTCTACTCTGAACAGTTTAACCATTCAGTTGTTGAAGTTCTCCAGGTGGTGTGGAGGCGTCCTTGTTTTGCTCCACTAGGATTTATGTCCACGGCCTCGTGGAGCGATAAACTGGGACCCTCCCAAGTGGTTAATCATTTGCTGAGGTGCCCAACACACATGTCAAATGTCACCCCCACCTTGGATGACTCTCACCCCCACCCTTCTTCTCTCAATAAAGACTCTCTTGCATGACTTCAACGGCAGACTTTGTTCGGACATTGCTGTATCTACAGTAACGAACAAATTCTCCACTTGCAAGTGTTCAAAGGGCATATTGTCTCTCGTGTGGTTCTTGCAAAATAAGTTAGAGTTAGAACATCTCTAACACACATACATACACATATACACATACACACATACATACATATATATATATATATATATATATATATATATATATATATATATATACACACATATACACATATATACACACACACACACACACACACACGCACGCACGCACGCACGCACGCACGCACGCACGCACGCACGCACGCACGCACGCACGCGTGCGCGCCTTTGGAGGCATGATTAGAGTTGATGCAATCCTCAGAGTAACAAGAATGTAATAACGAACGGAGTCAGTTGGCATGCGGGTCCTCTGGCTCATCTCGCGAGGTTCGACAACCGAATTTCGTCCGACATCTGAAGCAAAAAAAATCAAAAATGTTTTGTTCGAATACCGATTTGTTCGAGAACCGGGACGTTCGAAAATCGAGGCTCCAGTGTGTGTGTGTGTGTGTGTGTGTGTGTGTGTGTGTGTGTGTGTGTGTGTGTGTGTGTGTGTGTGAATGTGTGTTTGCATGTGTGTATGTATGTGTGTACGTATGCGCCGTAATTTTCGAACTATAAGTCGCGTTTTTTTCATAGTTTGGGTGGGGGGGCGACTTATACTCAGGAGCAACTTATATGTGATTTTTTTCACAAATTCTCAAAATTCAAAAATCTGCGATGTAGTGAAACCGCGATGTAGCAAGGGATCACTGTCATTTGAACTGCAAGTGACGTCAGCAGCGCGGCAGTTGTTTACAAAAGGACAAATGATTCGATCACGGGATGACAAAGATGACGAAGGGCCCCACGTTTGAAGGATTTAATGATTTGGAGTGACACAAGGTTTGAAAAACTTATTTATGTTATAGTTATTTGATATATTTTATTTTGTGTAGCAACTTGTATATGTTTTTATCGTTACAGTTCAGTAGTTGTTGGGTCGTTGAACTCTTGTTTTGTTAAATAGAGAGCCGTTTACCAAACCCACATCTTTCCTGGTACTTTGTTAACACTACAATATAGTTATATATTAGATCCGTGCGGCGCGCGCGCGCTGTTGTTGACATAAAGGACGAGGAATTTGATCGATGGATTTAATAATTAGGAGTGACACAGATGGTTTGATAATATTGTTGTTATATGATAGTTATTTGAAATATACTCTCCAGTTGTATCGCTGTGTGGGGTGGTAGCTGAACTGAATACAACTTGAAGGCCCTGCAGCGCATAGTAAACACGGCTAGTAAGATCATTGGTGCTTCACTTCCCTCCCTGAAGGACATCTACACCTCCCATCTCACCCGCAGGGCGACCGCGACTGTGTGTGATGTGAGTCACCCCGCTCACTCTTTGTTTGATCTTCTGCCCTCTGGGAAGAGGTACAGCTGCCTGCGCTCCCGCACCACCAGACTCAACAACAGCTTCATGGTCTAAGCTGTCAAGATCCTGAACTCTCTCACCCCTCCTCTCTCGGCTGCATAGCGTCCTGCATTTTTGCGCTATATTCTGGCTGTCTGCCGAACGCACGCTTGCTCCATTTTGCTCCTCTTATTTGTTTGTTTATTTATTTATTTATTGTTTATTTATTTAGTTTATTTGCTTATTAATGATTCATTGCTCTTATCTATTGTCTTTACTCTTTGTGCTATTTGCTTGTATGTGTTGTGTAATGTGTCTAGTCACCGTGGGACAGTGGGGAACGTAATTTCGCTCCCTTTGTGTGTCTTAACGTGTAAAGGAATTGACAATAAAGCCGACTTTGACTTTTGACTTTGAACATACCTTCATACAAGGTAGATAGCTGACTTTGATATCGTTATATGGGTCTGTGGAATAATTAGAAATGCCTTACAACGTGTCCGATGTCAGCGGCGCATATGCGGCGCATACGCGGCATTGTTTACATGAAGGACTATTTGTGGATTTAATGAATTGGAGTGACACAGACGGTTTGATAGTTTGACGGCTAGTAAGATCATTGGTGCTTCACTCCCCTCCCTGAAGGACATCTACACCTCCCATCTCACCCGCAGGGCGACCGCAACTGTGTGTGATGTGAGTCACCCCGCTCACTCTTTGTTTGATCTTCTGCCCTCTGGGAAGAGGTACAGCTGCCTGCGCTCCCGCACCACCAGACTCAACAACAGCTTCATGGTCTAAGCTGTCAAGATCCTGAACTCTCTCACCCCTCCTCTCTCGGCTGCATAGCGTCCTGCATTTTTGCGCTATATTCTGGCTGTCTGCCGAACGCACGCTTGCTCCATTTTGCTCCTCTTATTTGTTTATTTATTTATTTATTTATTTATTTATTTATTTATTGTTTATTTATTTAGTTTATTTGCTTATTAATGATTCATTGCTCTTATCTATTGTCTTTACTCTTTGTGCTATTGGCTTGTATGTGTTGTGTAATGTGTCTAGTCACCGTGGGACAGTGGGGAACGTAATTTCGCTCCCTTTGTGTGTCTTATCTTGTAAAGGAATTGACAATAAAGCCGACATTGACTTTTGACTTTGAACATACCTTCATACAAGGTAGATAGCTGACTTTGATATCGTTATATGGGTCTGTGGAATAATTAGAAATGCCTTACAACGTGTCCGATGTCAGCGGCGCATATGCGGCGCATACGCGGCATTGTTTACATGAAGGACTATTGGTGAATTTAATGAATTGGAGTGACACAGACGGTTTGATAAATGTGTTATTTATGTAATACTTATTTGAATAACTCTGAATGTTACGTCAGGCCCGTTCTCAGCTCCTCGTTTGTGTATATGTCACGTTAGCATACCATATCGTTTAGCCTGTTGTTGCTGGTTCATGTCTGTTCTTGGTGTTGGATTTTGACAAATAAATTTGCACCAAAGGCTTATACTCCGGTGCGACTTATATATGTTTTTTTTTTCACTTTATTGTGCTTTTTATGGCTGGTGTGACTTATACTCCGGAGCGACTTATAGTCCGAAAATTACGGTATGTGTATATGTGTGTGTGTTAAGTGTAAGTGGTAAGTGGTATGTGGTAAGCGTAAGCGTAAGCGTAAGCGTATGCGTAAGCGTAAGCGTATGCGTATGCGTAAGCGTATGCGTAAGCGTGTGTAAGTGCGTGTGTGCGTGTGTGCGCGTATGTATGTATGTATGTATGTATGTATGTATGTATGTATGTATGTATGTATGTATGTATGTATACCCGCATGCCATATATTGGTGGATTTAATGAATTGGAGTGACACAGACGGTTTGATAAACGTGTTATTTATGTAATACTTATTTGAATAACTCTGAATGTTACGTCAGGCCCGTTCTCAGCTCCTTGTTTGTGTATATGTCACGTTAGCATACCATATCGTTTAGCCTGTTGTTGCTGGTTCATGTCTGTTCTTGGTGTTGGATTTTGACAAATAAATTTGCACCAAAGGCTTATACTCCGGTGCGACTTATATGTTTTTTTTCACTTTATTGTGCATTTTATGGCTGGTGCGACTTATACTCCGGAGCGACTTATAGTCAGAAAATTACGGTATGTATGTGTGTGTGTGTGTGTGTGTGTGTGTGTATATGTATGTGTGTATGTATGTGTGTATGTATGTATGTATACCCGCATGCCATATATATATATATATATATATATATATATATATATATATATATATATATATATATATATATATATATATATATATATATATATATAAAGTGCATTACCACACACTGCATATTCTGAGAAATGACTATGGTAAATTTATCAGGTCCCCTTTCTCTACAAAGACTCTCCAAATGGAATATATGCTGAAGAACAAATGGAAAGAAACAAATCCCCTATCAACATTAAAAGTAAAATAACGTTGAGTTTATTTTAAAGTTGACAGAATTCTATAAATAAGTTAACAGGCTGCAATAGGGACAAAGACACGAGGTGTGCGTTTTTCCAAAATCATTAGAGAACTTAGCATTAAAATAGATTAGTTTTTTTCTGTACCAGTAAATGGTAAATGTCCAGTTTAAGATAAAGCACATCACTACATTACCCACATGTAGTATTCATTGGACAACACAGAGCTCAGTGCCAGACTGATTTTGAGCGTCTCCCGTTCCATCAGTGTCAGTTTCTTTGTGGGTCCTGCTGCAGGCGTCCATTACTCCATCTCGTTCGTAACCGTAAGGCTGTGTATTCTGTCTCAGCTTGATGAGCAGCTCCTTGCCATCACTAGAGGGAAGGTTTCCCAGGAAGTACTGAGGCGTTAGCTCCACAAGCCTGCATGCAACATAGAATCATGGAAGTTGAAAATGCACAAAAAACAGCCACATCATCGCTTCTTATTCACTTCTATTTTAAATGGCCAACAATTTACCATTATAAAATGAGCTATCAAAATACAGATCATTTTATGTGGCCCCCGAGGACAAATCAAATTTATGTCAGTGCTAAAATTGCAAACTGTTTTCACTATTAAAAAATAGAGATATTGATAGCTTTTTTTTACAATCCATCTTTTTAAAGTATCTGAACATTTTTTCCTGTTTTTTAGATTTGAAAACTAGTTATTCATCAATTTGTTGTGTCGTCTATACTGCATACAATGCGAGGTATTCATACATTTATTTGGGTTGATGGTCATAATGGCCCGCCGAAGAAAACTCTGATGATGATGCGGCCCGCGACAAAAATTAGTTTGACACCCCTGGTTTAGAGTGTGCAGGTTCGATTTCACCTTCGGCCCTCCCTGTGTAGAGTTTGCATGTTCTCCCTGCGCCTGCGTGGGCATCATCCGAGCACTCCGGTTTCCTCCCACATCCCAAAAACATGCCTGGTAGGCCAATTGAGCACTCCAAATTGGTGTGTGAGTGCGAGTGCGAATGGTTGTTCGTCTCTGTGTGCCCTGCAATTGGTTGGCAACCAGTTTAGGGTGTCCCCCGCCGACTGCTTGATGACAGCTGGGATAGCGACCCCCGTGGAGACAAGCAGTACAGATGAACGAACTAATGAATGAATGGATGGTGAAGGAACATAAGAGTTTGATCTTAAAGTAGTTCATTAGACATCCTGTGTATGAGAGTATGAAAATGTGAAGTGCTGAGTGTGTGACGGTGGGAACAAAACAAGATATGTGTGCAAGGACGTCTGAGTTCCAGAACAAAAGATAACCCAGGAGCAGCAAGGAGGACAAGATACCCACAGGGCCAGCTGGTAGATAACAACTGGTGACCCTGGAAGGAAAACTACAACCAGGAGGAGCGAGCAAGTGATTCTGCAGGAGAAGAAAGACCAATAAGAGCAAGCTAAAGTTAAATGCAGTATACACATAGCCAATAGAATAATGACAGAATGCCTTTGTTGATGTGCCATTTGCATATTGTGTAGTATAACTAATGGCTGGGCAACTCGGATGTAGAGTACGTCTGCTGGTGGCAACAGAGGCGTACAGAGGTGTATTGAGAGGGACCCGAGACCCAGGTGATGTATTAGATTTGTGTGTTAGGAATAAATCCACTCGTGTGTGAAAATGCCGGCTTCCTGATACCTTTCTATTGCAGAACGAGCGCGCATATTGTTGGATGAGTGGTAGTTGGGTAAGGTCACAAATTGGAGTCAGATTAGTAACTTGAGTTTATGTTAAATTAGAAATAAATTCCAACAATGGATAAATTAATAATCACAATAGTCATAATAACAACAATAAAGGTGAATCAATTCAAGTAGTTACACTTGGTATTAACTTGACTTTAATCATTTGTTAACGTAACAAATTAAAAAGGAAGCAATACAAACACCCTCAGAATTGTTACGTGGTTTAAAAAAACCCTCACTGAGAAACGTAATAGCAAGTACTTTCTGTCTCAAAAACGCATGTTGAATAAAAACTGTCTAGTTGTGTGAGTTTGAGCTACTTGAACGATGTATATATTAAATAATACGGTTGTAAAGTAAAGTCTTATAAATAAATAAAATAAAATGAATAAAGTCTTCAATGCACTATTTGACTTACATCTGTGGGTGGACCTCAGATATGATGCGTATGCAGTTGTCACAGGAGATGGTGAATTCGTGGTAGAGAACCCAGGCAGGTGGGGCGGGACAGGGCTGACGACACAGGTAAGACGAGAGAGGGTGCAGGTGAGCCACATGGCGGTGAGTTAACAGGAGGTAGTTACCTGAACCATCCACATCGTGAGCCACCTAAGGAGGAAAATAACCCCAATCAGTTACTTCAAATGAATGTACTGTACTGTACGTAGATATGTATAAATACCTAAAGAGTTTTTTAAAGAAAATGAGTGAAAATATCAAGGTTAGAAACATTTATTTGGCTTGTTTTCTTAAAAATTTAATCTAAATGATTCATTGATGGACCCTCGTGAGATGTAGAGGAGAGTCTCCAAGGAAATTAGTATTTACACAATACAGAGTTACTCAGCTCATTGATTTAGTTACGCTTAGACCCAGATGTCAAATTATCTATTTTCTTTAATTACATTGGCAATTGAACATAATTTTGGGTGGTGTTGAATTAATTTAATGCAAGTGTGTCATGGTGTATGATTGCAAGCTAAAGAATCAAAAGGTGTTTAGGAACTCAAGTCAGATGGTTGTTTTTTTCCCCCCCCTGAAAAGTTGTCATTTTGACAGTACCAAGATTCCGCCCAACACCGAAGAGAGAGGTAAGATCATTTTCTTACTTCAGCAGGGTTCCTTGGTACCAGGATGTTTTTATATTAGACATGGCTTTGTCACTATTTTGTAATAAAGTGGAGGAACTAATAAATTGTACTATATAGTACTTTAAGATTACAGAAGATCAGGTTTGGATTCTATACATCTAATTCCAGTTAAAAACATTACTTTTCCCCATGTTACACAGGCATGCACCTCAACACTTTGATCTTTTTTAACATCAAAATTGCAAAAGCATTTGTCACCATATCAGTTCTGTGTTTCAGATCCAGCCTGAACTGACATCATTGTGTAAAGGAGAAGTGGTTAAAATGTCTCAAGGATTAATAATAATAATAACTAGAATTTGCAATTCCTGAAGAAATTGCGTGTGAAGGTGAAGAGGTTGAATAAATACTCGGGGAATGCTGAAGAATGATGTTGAAACGAGTTGAATCGGTTGAAAAATGTAGAAATTAGAGTGGAAAAAGGACATTTTGGAAAATTTGGTTGAATTTCAAATTTGAAAATGTGGAATTTATGGTAAGTGTGTGTTTGGAGAATAGGGAGGAAGAATATGAAGAGTTGAAAGTTGGAATGGGTTGAATCGGTTGAAAAATGTAGAAATTAGAGTGGAAAAAGGAAATTTTGGAAAATTTGGTTGAATTTCAAATTTGAAAATGTGGAATTTATGGTAAGTGTGAATTTGGGGAATAGGGAGGAAGAATATGAAGAGTTGAAAGTCGGAATGGGTTGAATCGGTTGAAAAATGTAGAAATTAGAGTGGAAAAAGGACATTTTGGAAAATTTGGTTGAATTTCAAATTTGAAAATGTGGAATTTATGCTAAGTGTGAATTTGGGGAATAGGGAGGAAGAATATGAAGAGTTGAAAGTTGGAATGGGTTGAATCGGTTCAAAAATGTAGAAATTAGAGTGGAAAAGGAAATTTTGGAAAATTTGGTTGAAGTTCGAATTTGAAAAATGTGAAATCTTTGCTAAATGGGAAGGTGTGGAATAGGTAGGCAAAAGATGAACAGTTGAAAGTTGGAACGAGTTGAATCGGTTGAAGTATATAGAAATTAGAAGTGAAAAACGAAATTTTGTGAAATTTTGTGAAATTTTGCGAAAATTTGAAATGTGATAACGTGACATTTTTGAATTTGGCAAGTTCGGTAATGTCCCCAATGTGATTTGAATGTGTTGAATTATGTGAATTTCAAACTGGAACAACGTAAATGTGAAATGTTGAATCTGCCATTAAGAATGAATGGGGCAAAAATTGCCGGACATTTGTGAAAACGGAAATTTTTTTGAATGAAAAAACTGTGAGCACCCATGTCATGAATATTTGGAATAAGTGAAAAGTTGAACGGAGTGAATCGGTTGAACTATGTGGAAGTGGTTAAGTGTCAAAAAAGTGGGCACAACAAAAAAGTAGAATAACAATAGTGTGAAGGTCTTCACCTTCACACTAATAATAATACATTTTATTTGTAAGGCACCTTTCAAGGCACTCAAGGACGCCGTTCAAAGATAAAATAACATAGTCAAGTTAAGTCAAGTTTATTTGTATAGCCCTAAATCACAAGCAGTCTCAAAGGGCTTCACATAGACAATCAATTGACAATAATTCTCAAAGCATCCCCTGATCTTGGGCTCCCAAACGGGCAAGGAAAAACTCAAAAACCCCTACCAGGGGAAAAATGAGAAACCTTGAGAAGGGACCACAGATGGAAGGATCCCCCTTTCAGGATCACCAGGCTGCAATGGATGCAAAGAGGGCACATAAAATACATAATATGGAAATCAAAAAGTGGATGGGGCGGCTCGGTGGTGCAGTGGGTAGCACGTCCGCCTCACAGTTAGGAGGGTGCGGGTTCGATTCCACCTCCGGCCCTCCCTGTGTGGAGTTTGCATGTTCTCCCCATGTCCGCGTGGGTTTTCTCCGGGCACTCCGGTTTCCTCCCACAAAACATGCTTGATAGGCCGATTGAGCACTCCAAATTGTCCGTAGGTGTGAGTGCGAGTGCGAATGGTTGTTCGTCTCTGTGTGCCCTGCGATTGGTTGGCAACCAGTTCAGGGTGTCCCCCGCCTACTGCCCGATGACGGCTGGGATAGGCTCCAGCACGCCCGCGACCCCCTTGGGGACTAAGCGGTTCGGAAAATGAATGAATGAATGAATGAATGAATGAAAAAGTGGATGTCCAGGCCAAAGCGAAGAGCTGTCGGAGGTGCCTTCGATTGTCCTGGCAGTGTCCTCTAGGGTATTCCGCTGCAGTTCCCTCATGCTGACTTGGTCCACGAGAATCTAGATAGCCGTCGTCAGCTTGGGTGTCACCTAACCACCTCCCCAGCCGGGCAGGGGTGGGGGGAGTGGGGTCGGGGAGAGGGAGCAAAAAACAAACTCCAGCCGAATCGGCTACTACAGGTTAATTAAAGACCATATCATAGAAATACGTCTTTAAACGTGTCTTAAATGTTTCTACTGAGGTAGCAGTTCTAATATCCATTGGCAGGGCATTCCAGAGCTCTGGAGCACAAATAGAAAATGCTCTAGCCCCTGCAGACATTTTCTTGGCCCTCGGTGTCACTAAAAGACTAGCGATTTGCGAACGAAGGTTACGAGACGGAACATAAGGATCAACTAAGTCGACGAGATATGAAGGCGCTAACATACACAATCAAGTATAAAAACATCTGCAGCAGAATCGGGGGTTCAAGTATATGCTTGCTTAAAAAGGTGGGTTTTTAGGTGGGATGCAAACTGTAAAATGGAGTCGATGTTTCGAATGTCAGGGGGGAGAGAGTTCCAGAGACGGAGGGCAGAACAGGTGAAGACTCTAGCTCACATAGTGGACAGACGGAATGGGGGGACGGTCAGGGTAATAGATGATGCAGACCTAAGAGACCGGGTGGGAATGTTAATGTGGAGGAGGTCAGTCAGGTATGAAGGGGCTAGGTTATGGATGGCCTTAAATGTGTAGAGGAGGATTTTATAGTTAATGCGGTATTTTATGGGAAGCCAGTGAAGTTGGAGCAGAACAGGAGTGATGTGGTGATGGACAGGCGTTCTGGCGATGATGCGGGCAGCAGCATTTTGAACCAATTGCAGTTTATGGAGGAGTTTGTGAGGGAGGCCAACAAGGATGGAGTTGCAGTAATCAAGACGAGAGGTAACGAGGGAGTGTACCAGGATAGCAGTGCTGTTCGGAGTGAGTGATGGACGGAGGCGGTTGATGTTACGGATGTGAAAGTAGGACGAACGGATGACGTTATTGATGTGGGTGCAAAATGATAGGGTGCTGTCAAGGACGACACCCAGACTCTTAGCCTGAGGGGAGGGGGAAACCAAGGAGTTGTCTATGGTGAGCATAAGACGGGGTTGTTTGTTGAGGGATGATTTGGAACCAATGAGGACTACCTCTGATTTATCACAGTTGAGTTTAATTTCTTGAAGGCATGCAGTGAGGGAGGAGGGTGGGAAAGTGTAGGGGGGTTTGGAGGAGACGTAGAGCTGGGTGTCGTCCGCATAGCAATGAAAATAGATGTGTTTTCGGAAAATCAAACCAAGCGGAAGGAGGTAAATGGTAAATAAAATTGGACCAAGGACAGAGCCCTGAGGAACACCAGAGGACAGGGGGGAGGGATGTGAAGTAAATGATTTTAACTGGACAAATTGTGAGCGGCCGGAGAGATATGAATGAAACCACTGCAGGGGTGTGTCTGACAGTCCAATAGAAGCTAGCCGGTCAAGGAGGATAGAGTGAGAGATGGTGTCAAAGGCTGCGCTTAAGTCAAGGAGAATGAGAATGGACCAACCGACCAGAGTCGGCTGCAAGAAGAAGATCGTTTGTAATTTTAATAACATCGGATTGGAACTGTTCATATAAGTTATTACTGGAGAGGTGAGTGTGGATTTGTGATGCGACAACTTTTTCGAGTATTTTGGAGAGAAACGGCAGGTTGGAGATGGGGCGAAGGTTACTGAGGGTGTTTGGGTCTGCGCCGCGTTTCTTAAGGGTTGGTGTAACAGCGGCAGATTTAAAAAGTAAAGGGACAGAGCCAGAGGTGAGGGAAGAATGAATGATGGCAGTGATCAGAGGCAGCAGAGAAGGGAGAGAGGCTTTGACCAAGGAGGAAGGCATGGGGTCAAGAATACATGTAGATGGGTTTGAATTCCGAATGATATTAAGAAGGTCCGTAGCGGAGGGAAGTTGGAAACAGGAAAAAGAGGGGGGTTTTGGATGGGGAAAGAAAGGAAATGGATGGCTAGACGAGTGAGGGATCAGTTGCTGGTGGATGGAGGCTATTTTATTGTCAAAAAAGAACATCAGAGTGTTACAGTAGTCGGAAGAGTAAAAATGAGGGGGGAGGGAGTCACGGGGGCGGGTTGAATCATTAATCGTGGCGAACAGAGCTCTGGTGTTCCCCGCACCGGCTGTAATTTTCTCCGCAAAATATTGTGATTTGGCGGAGGAAATTGCATCCTTATATTGGAGAATGTGCGTGTGAAATAACTGTTTGTGGATAGTGAGACCAGTTTTCCTAAAAAGACGCTCCAGCTGTCGTCCTTTAGCTTTCAGTTGGCGCAAATGATGAGAGAACCAGGGAGCAGAGTGGGTAAAAGAAACAGTCTGGGTTTTGAGGGGGGCAAACAAGTTAGGCAAAGTTTGGAGTCCATTGTTATAATTAAAAAACAGTTGATCCGGGGTGTATGGGAGGGTGATGGTGGGTAGACAAATAACTCAAATAAACCAGGATCTTACTTTAAACTCAAAACTTAACTCAAATAAACCAGAATCTTACTTTAAGGAAGAGGCCCGAGATGAGAGCCCTCTTGATATTTGTGCAGTTGTCCTGGCAACCAAAAGCAGGGTGTGACACAGGAAGTTCAATTCGCTGCATGACCTCCAGGAGCTCTGCCCTGATGACCACAGCCAGCCGCAAGGCCACGTGGTTCAGGAAGTGTGTCATGCACCATGCCTCATCTTGATTATCTGCATTTAGCACACACAATTAGGCAGTAATGCATTTGCTGACTAAGTTCAAGGCCCTTCCAACTAAACTGCTGTATATTATCAGCATTTTATTCTGTGCACATGTATTGATAATATTGAATTACAATCTAACAATCACTATGCAACTAAATTTACTTTGACAGACTCCACCATCGCTTTCCCGAACCAAAAACTAGGTACATGTGAACTTACGTTCTATGTAGGCATTGTAAACGTTTATGAGAGACATGTGATCGCCTTCATTGTGCATTAGAGGTCGCCAATGAGCAAGAGCAGCCTCCTCTTTGTTTGGTTCCGGCCTCAAGAAGCAGGAAGGAGCTGACAAAAGACAAGGAATAGACCATTAACAAAAGCGGCTGATTTCCATTTATTTTAAATCAGATAATGGTTGAAGAGCTGTGAAGCTTTTGGTTTAACTTTAGCTCCAGACCTGTCAGCATTGCAGCAATTGTGAGCAGCTCATCAACGCAGTCATATTCGCAAGATGCTATCAGGGCTTTAGCCAGATGCGGTTCCAGCGGCAGTTCTGACATTATGATGCCCACTTCTGATAGGTTACCATCATCATCCAGCGCTGCTAGGTAGTCTAAGTCCTCCAAGGCTTGCATTAAAGCTTCTGCAGCTGGGCAAGAGGCAACAAAATATAGACAGAGAAAAACAGAGACAGCCTTGATTTCAAAACATGTAAACAACAATGTCCGTCTGTCTGCCCGCCTGCCTGTCTATCACACCCAGCCATTTCTAAACACATGAAAAATACAAAGTTGCGATTATCATGCTGGCTTGGCCCCCGGGAAGCATTCCAGTTTAAATGTGGCCTCCTTGCAAGGTTAATTGCCCACAAATGGCTGTGACATCCATCCATCGCTTTGGCAAAAATACCCCAAGCATTAAGATGTAGAGCACACTTTTCAACCTTTGCTTTAGAGCTTGTCTGAAATCTATTGAGAAGGTAGTCCTCAAGTATTAAAAATGAGAGTGATTCCAACTTTTTTAAGAGCGTATAATCTGCCAACTTCACTAAACAACAAAAGTAGGCGTATGGTCCGCCACTTTCACTAAACAACAAAGTAGGCGTTGTTTAACAGAATAATAATACTCTTAGCTAACGCCACACACAAAATTGCAGCATAACGTTTAGCAGATAAGGTAACTGTTGCCCTTTGAACCGCAAGAATAATTCAGTGTCTGTCAGCCAGCGACATCAAGGTTACAGCAGCAGAGCCAGTAAAATTAACTTATCTCATTGCAATAGGGCTGGCTCATGTATGAAGCAATTTCATATTTGTTATGAAAACACATTAATAAATAGGATTTAACCATCAGGTTTCCATGGAACACAAGGTTCAGATTAACTCCAGTTTTTTTTTTTTTGTAACACATAAAAGATACCTGGTCTGTCTAGGAATTTGCATTGACCCATGTCGGCAATGTCCAGTCTCTTGAGCAACAAGACTAAGTGGCTGAGATTTTCCTCCATTACGCCAGGACAATGAGCTTCCCCCATGCCCTTATCATACATAGACTGGGGGTACAGGCGCAAACACAGTCCTATAGGGACGCAAAAGGTAAAACATTTAGAAAATTGTTAGCTATAACATTCACCCAGTAGCTTAATTCCTCAAATTTCAATTTGTGCACAAACACCTCATCTACAGAGATGTCTGTGATGCCTTTTACACTATTATGACCTACCAGGAAGTTTGCTATTCACTCTTTGAGCTCGCATGTCCGCCTGTGTTTTGCTGATTGTCTTCAACATTTGTGAGTTTGCTCTTATCTGAGGACTGTAAACCTGAGGAGTAAAATTAAGAAAAAAAGAAATTTAGGCACGGCACTGGCTATAAACTAGAAGCACAGCTAACAGTGGAAGAAGAAAACATTTTTGCCATAATAAAAATTTGGGAGCAATTGGCAGACGTATTTGTTTGTATAACAATAGCATAGCTCCTGCTTTAGAGATACAGTGGAGCCTCGGTTTTCGAATACAATCCGGTCCAGAAGGCTGTTCGAGAAGTGAATCGTTCAAATTCCCAATCATGTTTTCCCGTTACAAATAATGGGAAAAAAATTAATCCGTTCCAAGCAAAAAAAAAAAAAAAAACAGTCATTTTTTTCATTTGCCCATTTTTGTCTGATTCCGCAACTGCAGCGCACCGCCGAACGCTCAACCGTAGCGCGTCGCCGACCGTGCGACTGCACCGCGCTGGTCGCATTATTGTGACAGAGCGGCCGCTGAAATTTAGAAAATATTACATAAGTCCTGATGTACTTTACAAAATTTAAGAGGACCTCAGTGCGCAAGAAGTTTAATTTTGTCCGATCGCGCAACTGCAGCGCACCGCCGAACGTGGAACTGTAGTGCGTCGCCGACCGTGCAACTGCACCGCGCTGGTTGCATTATTGTGACAGAGCAGCCGCTGAATTTTAGACAATATTTTTAAAGTCCTGATGTACTTTCCAAAATTTAAGTGGACCTCAGTGCGCAGGGAGCTTAATCTTGTCCGATCGCGCAACTGCAGCCCACCGCTGAACGCGCAACCGTAGCGCGCCGCCGACCGCGCAACTGTACCGAGCTGGTCGCATTATTGTGACAGAGCGGTCGCTAAAATTTAGAAAATATTTTTAAAGTCCTAATGGACTTTCCAAAATTTAAGTGGACCCCAGTGCGCAGGAAGCTTAATTTGGTCCGATTGCGCAACCGCAGCGCGCCGGGCGCTCAGTGTCGCATTGGTTTAGGAGCGTCTTTGTGTTTTAGGATGGCTTTACTGCTCCCACTTGCTTCATTTGGAGGCATGATTAGAGTTGATGCAATCCTCAGAGTAACGAGAATGTAATAACAAACGGAGTCAGTTGGCTTGCGGGTCCTCTCGGCTCATATCGCGAGGTTCGACAACCGAATTTTGTCCGACATCCAAAGCAAAAAAATCTAAAATTTTTTGTTCGCGTACCGAATTGTTCGAGAACAGGGACGTTCGAAAACCGAGGCTCCACTGTATATCAGTCTGTAATATCCACAAACTTACAGCTTTGACTTGAAGGCCTGTGTCTATGACATAGCGAATTGCTGGGAGGGAGAAGGAAGCCTCAGCCAGGCTATTGGTGAGAATGACTTTCCTCTGAATCGCTGGCTCTTCCGCCGAACTCATTGTTGTGCTGTCCTTTCCCTCCGACCCATCATTCTCCTTTTGTGTGGACACTTCAGTATTGTACACTCGTTGAGTCAGCCCACCCAGTCCAGTGTGGAGTGGAATGAGCTTGAGTGAACCAAGGTGAGGACTTAGGGATGCATGCTCTGCTTCAAGCTGTGTAGCACATGCGTCTATTTCCTACACAATAAAACAAAGAACAGAATATTCTTCTGCATCCATGTCAAACAAATTGAACAGCAAAACCACAGAGGAGTTTGTTTGAAGAACTTGGTCTCTTTAAATATGACAACTTCGTGTGTCAGCCACTTATCATTCTTTGATACAAGATTTATGGTGAAAATATTCTCTTTTTAATGGCCAACAGAAATTGGGTGAAAGATTGGATAATGGGAAAAAAAATCCACTTAATTACTGTGGCTAGTGAGCATGTTGACATTGTAATACTCCAAGTGTCAAGCCAAAAAAGTAAATCTTGCACCTGTGCACTTGCAAGAAACACCATCATATCTCCCTCCTCTCCTCTTCGGTGAAGATCTAGAACCATGTGAGAAGCAGCAATCACAGGTTCCTTCTGAGGTGGAAGCTCCCGATACATAATCTCTATTTTGTTCTGGTTGATAGAGTTCCTCTCCTCTTCTACCACACCTTCCTTTTCTTGTCCATTTGTAGGTGCCTCCGATGGGAGGCTGCCCATGCAGACGTGAGGGACGGCAGGACCCAGGAAGGAAGCAAGCCGAGGAGCGAGAGTCGGGTGAGTCAGAAGAACCACGCGGAAGTTATTTGGCCTCTGACGGCAGACGTCGCACAGCAGTCCAAGCAGCACATCCGTCGCTACGGTGCGCTCTTGGAGCTCATCCAAAACCACAATGCCATATTGATGCAGCAAGGGATCTGACATCATTTCCTTGAGCAGGAGCGCGTCGCTGACAAACCTTAAGATAGAAACCAAAGTCAACTTTGAGAACCAGATAACACACCAGCAAACAGTGCAAACTGTTAAGTGAACCAAAGTGTTTTGCTAAAAGGAACCCTTGATATCGGATTTTGGTCCTATTCTGTATATGCCAAAAAAAGAACATTATTGGATTACCGTATATTGGTCTACATGCAAAATCCCAGATGTTAGTGCTCAAAAACAAGCGGTCCATTCCAGACTCTGGCTCATATTTTATCATACCTCCTGTTGCTGACTTTTGTTCTTTGCCAAAGGAGTATCATTTGATCAGGCCTTTCTCTGACATTTCATGAATTATTATTATTTTTTTTATTATCAAAGCCTATATAATTCCTGCTAATATCATCTTAATATTGGTGTCAGACAATAGTCTCGGTTGAAATATCGGTATTGTTTCAGAGGTGAAAAAGTTGTTTTTGGGCCATCCCTGGTACACACAAAATAGACTAGTATAGCACTCATTTCTAGCATTCATTATTTCATCCATAACTGCTTGAACCCTCACACTTTTTTCAAACCTCAAGTTCTTACAGATGTGCGGACCTTAAACAAATATGGATTCAAATCACGATGTTAACTGTCATGTAGTTGATGTAGGATAATAGAATGCTAATATGCTTGCAGCATACGTAGCAACAGCAGTCTCTTGAAAATTATCTTGAATAAAATTTCCAAGAAAAAAGGTATCTGGTGTACACATTTAGGTGACACTAAAAATGCACATTAATTTAATTTCATAATTTGACAGCGTAGTGTAGGCAATACTGGCGGTATCAAATTACACTGCTGTAACACATTCACTTCCACCTTAGACTGCAAAGTGCAGGAAACAAAGAACACTCAAGGTGTGGTAGCAAGTAAAACATGGATCATGTGAAATCATACAAAATGGTGAAATTCAATAATGTGACCTAGTTTGCTATAATTATTGTACAGGACATAATATAGATGTGGGGAAAATGAAAAGGCTTTTTCAGGCTGGTGTATCAGATTCATGACAATTGGCGTTGTGAAGCTGTTTTGAAACAATCATTTTTGTACTTCAGACTTAGAAGTCCTTAATTTTTTTCAAAATACAAAACATGGTCATACGAACAAATAAGAGGGCAAATGTTTTAGGATTAGTTGGTGGTAGTGAATAAAACATTTGTTTCCATGTTTCATGGGAATTGATTGATAATCATATTAGAAGCTTATAGTGTAATGGAAAATATGCTAAATAATATAATATAAAAATGTATTAATAATATATTGTCATAGAGGGCGGCATGGTGGGGCACTGGTTAGCATGTCCGCATCACAGTTCAGAGGTTGCGGATTTGAATACACCGCCGCACTTCTTGTGCCGAGTTTGCATATTCTCCCTGTCCCTGGGATGGATATATTGTCATATAGTATAATGTACCACAATTTAATAATACATTTAAGTGTTTAACCATTGTCAATGCAGTAGCCATACAACAGGGATGATGTTTAGTGCAAAGAATAATAATACTTGCAACTCAATGACACCCCCACTAAGTTATGTTTTTATTTAAGAGCAAGCACTTGGAAAAGCACTTGTGCAAACAATATAATGACAGCATGCTAGTAGCCTTTGTCATGTGTCCTGACCTGAGCAAGGTATCTGGTGTACAACTGTCATCATGAGCCACCCCGTAGCCCACCTCCAGACCCAAGCTGAGGTCCATCTCATCAGCCACACGAAGGGCCAGACTGACCGCTGCCACTGAATAAGGTTGGGAGCAACAAACCAGGCCTTGAGAGAATTCGAAAGACAAAGCATATTCCAGACACCACTGTGGCACCTAGAAGAAAAGAAAAAGAGGGAGAAAAATCATCAAGAAAAGCAAGTAGTAGTACATTCACTATACTATAGAGCAGAGGTGTCAAACTCAAGGCCCGGGGGCCAGATACGGCCCACAAATCATTTTATGTGTGTATATTATGATGTATAAGCAATGAATGACAGAAAGGATTAACTATTACATTTGAAGTCCTGCTTCCTGCTGGTGACTGATTCACATTCATTCGCCCCACCCTCCAGTTGCATTGGGTACATAGTACATATCCAACTAATATCGAAAGAGACTGAATTTTTAACATATTAAAATCAGATACATGACACATTGGGCAAAAAAATGAATTGATCTGCAGTTTGAACATAGCCTTTGACACCTTTAGCAAAGTGCAGAAAATGAGCCAAGCGAGGATTATTATAATCCGTCCGTCCATCCGTCCGTCCATTATCTATACCGCTTCTCCCCATGATTATGATTATTATTACATTTTTAACATTACATTGTTTTGATTTCTTTCAGTGTTTACATTTTCAGTTTCAGACAGGAGTTCATTTCGGTGCATTCCTAGTCATTTGGACTAAGTAGTAGTAAGAATGATAACAGCGGAGGGTTGGTACACCGGCCCAAAGACAACCAATAAAATTTCCTCTTGTGGGACAGTTGCAATGTGGTTTCTCTTTATTTATTTACCTGAGTGCTCTTTCCGGCTCCACTGGGTGCACTCAGCAGAATCATGTTGTGACTCTCGAGGTGCTCCATTAGATTCTGCCTTAACTTCCATATGGGAAGTTGTTGCCTCTCTTGCAGGAGGGTGTAGTAGCGAGAAGAAAAAGGCAGACCATCATATGGGTTCACTTCAAGGTCTCTAAGACCATCTTCGTTCTGGCCGTCTTCAAGCCCATCCTCGTCTAACTCCTCAGATAAAAAGGAAGACATGGAAAGAGAATCCAGTGTTTTGGAGAGTCCAGACACGGGACAGGGCTTCACTGGTGATGATGACATCAGCAGCAAGTGGGAATGATGACTAAATGAGAGTGAGAGGCTGGTTGGCAGGGTGTTTACCTGCAAAATGGTGAAGAAAAACAATCAATGACAATGACTGCACATGATTCCTAAAACTTCTTTGACAGAAACGAGGCTAAATGACAACATGTGCAATTCAGCCTTCAAGCTCGATGAACTACAGCTGTTTCGAGCCAACCATGACTCCTGAAAAACACGGGTGTGGATCTTCTATCGGTATAAACAAATGTGGCTGGCCACATTATATGCCTCAAATTTATGCCTGAAAGAAGGAGGGCGTTAGGGTAAGGGAGACAACAAGAGTGCCAGGAAGGCACCTCACAAAGTGAATTTCATAATTTAAAGTAGGCAAATGGGCAAAGTTCAAGGAAAGAAGACACACTGTAAAGAGTGTTTACAATGGATACAAATGGCCTATAGGTTTGTATCATCTCTTTGTAAAAAGAGCTTTATTGCTAGACACAAAAGTTTATAATTTACTAGTCTGAAGATATATTATTGTCAGAAAAATATTTCTGCTGTCTGGTGGTTTGCAAACAAACAAGGATTCTTACATCAAAGATTGATGAATCAGGTGACTGGTGACATAACTAATGGAAAACTTAGCAGCGTGATCCATGTAGAGTCTACATTGTAGACAATGTAAAACCATTCGCCAACTATTGAAGTACTGTGCAGCATGACGCTGATCTGTCATGCTTACAGATCTTAAAATATGCTCAACTGGGTTCCAGTGAAATACGGGACAATTATGATTCTATGTTTGCGTGTTATGATGGTTGAGAAGGATTTAGACACAAGAGCTTTCAAGAACCTTCATGAAAATCTTTGTTTGTAGTCGGGCAAATTCACAGCTAGGAAGAACAAAATGTTTACAGCTCATGGTTGCCCACGCATTGGTCAATCTGGTCAAATGTCAGCTAGTTAATGTTTCATTTGTGAACTTTTAGATTGACATTTTAATCGTATTCCGTCATTACAGTTTCTTGGTCATTACCACAGGCTTATTATGAACGGATTTAAGCAGTCAACCTAGGTGAGGCCAACAGTTAAGTCAGGGTGGTGACGTCATCATAAATAAAGGCGCACATTATTGATTGGATCATTACCCTGTCTGTTTCTGTGCACTTACAGAATTTTCAAAGTTTCAAACTGAAAAAAATAAATGGCATGAATGGGTTTGCATGCATCCAAATGAATGTATATTCTTGATTTAATATTGCTGCTGTAACCAGTCGATCTCGAAAGGAGGACACTTAATCTGTCTACCCTTTGTCCTATACGTGACTGCTACCAAAACAATATTCAGCGAGTCACAGAAAAGTCACTTTTTCCAGTAGCATTTCAAACCCAGGTTTAAGTCAAATCTTGCCTCACCTTTTTAACATATCGCTTGAGTGAGGAAACAAAGCCGAAACTGTTCGTGCGCAGTCTAAAGCTGTTGTGGCAGTGGATTCAGTCCGATCTCACTGGCCGCCTCCTCATCGCCAAAAGCAGGTGGCTAATACTACCAAAGGTGGAAAAAGGCCAAAAGCTGATCGCAGTCACTACTTGCTAATCCTCACCCGGCCAGTTTCTTTTCTGACAGCTGACAGAGACAGTAGAGGAGAAGGTATTGATAGCACTCTCTCCTATAGGCGCCATGTTTGTTCTCGTGCTGTCAAATGTTGCGTTGCGTTTAAATGTCCTCGGAAATTGCACCACCTTAGTGCTGTACACGTTTGGGTCGGCGGACCTTTGATGAAAGTTTTGAATTCAAAAACATACATTTCATTATTACATGAATGAATGATGTCAACACAAAAGGAGAATCGAAATCTACTGGGATATAGGACAAATTCCAGGGATATAGGACAAATTCAAGTTCCTGGGAACCACAATCTCTCGGGACCTGAAATGGACCGGCCACATAGACTCTGTCCGGAAGAAGGCTCAGCAGAGGCTGTACTTCCTGAGACAGCTCAAGAGGTTCAGCCTGCCGCGGGAGCTGCTGAAGACCTTCTACACTGCCATCATCCAGTCTGTCCTCTGCACCTCCATCACTGTCTGGTTTGAATTGGCCTCCAAACAAGACAAGCGCAGACTGCAACGGACAATGAGGACTGCAGAAAAGATAACTGGAATCAACCTCCCATCTATCCAAGACTTGTACCTGTCCAGGACCAGGAAATGTGCAAGTAACATCTCTACAGACCCTTCTCACCCAGTCTGTTTGAACTACTCCGCTCCGGACGGCGTTATAGAGCTCTGTACGCCAAAACCAGCAGACACAGAGACGGCTTCTTCCCCCAGGCTGTTACTCTGATGAACTCACACCACTCTTAGAGTCTCAGCGTCATTGCTGTGCAATAACATCCTGCTCTCTACGCTTTATTTTTGAATTGTCTATATTATGTGTACTATGTGTCCACTCTGCATCCATTGCAACCCGGTCATCCTGGAAGAGGGACCCTCCCATCTGTGGTCTCTTCTCAAGGTTTCTCATTTCGCCTAGTTGGAGTTTTGAGTTTTTCCTTGCCCTCCTGGGAGTTTAAGATCAGGGGATGTTTGAGAATATTTGTCATTTTTCACATGTCCCGAGTGCTGTTAGTCACCTAAATGTTGAACAGAGGCTGTGATGTACCGAAGTAAAATTCTTTGTTTGGCACGCTCAAACATGGCGAATAAGTCAAGTCAAGTTTTTATATAGCCCTAAATCACAATCAGTCTCAAAGGGCTCTGTCCTCTGCATTTAACCCATCCCCATGTGATTTTGATCCATCCCCTGGGGGAGAGGGGAGCAGTGAGCAGCAGCGGCGCCGCGCTCGGGAATCATTTTTGGTGATTTAACCTCCCAATTCCAACCCTTAATGCTGAGTGCCAAGCAGGGAGGCAATGGGTTCCATTTTTATAGTCTTTGGTATGACCCGGCCGGGGTTTGAACCCACAACCTTCCAGTCTCAGGGGGGACACTCTACTACTAGGCCACTGAGCTATTCAACATAAAAACTCTTGAATCTTGAAATAGCATTCATCATTCCAGATGCTACTTTCAATCCGAAACACGCATTTCCATGCTCACGGGCTTGCAATTGCTGTACAGTAGATTTATTTTTTATTCCAGGGGCAAGTGGGGTTCTTGAATGCGTCTGGGACTTTTCCTGCTCCGTGACAGTCCGTTTGAACATGCAGATCAAGTTCAGAAAGCCAATTACACAATCAATCCAATGTATTCTGGTCTGGATAATGACACTCGACGTAAGATGGGCGCCAGCCTAAACGTGGGATGGGTGTTACCCTCTGACCAAAACACGCTCCAACACACGAGCATGATGTTACTGTCTGATAGGGGTATTCAGTCACCCAGTGCAGACCTAGTCTTGGGGCCCTCTATATCAGTGTACTGGACTGTTTTAAATTTTGCACTTCATGTTTATAGCCGCCTCGGGTGACTTTGTATTACCGTTTTGACCCCAATATAAGACGATGTTTTTTGCATTGAAATAAGACTGAAAAAGTGGGGGGCGGCTTATATTCGGGGTCTAGACATTATACCGATTTGCGCAGCGGTAAATTCAAGGTTGCTGGTATCGACTGAGTATGTTGCTGTGATCGTGCAGGTCTTTGACACAAAGTGAGTATATACATTTCATTGTTACTACTGTCCACTGTTGTGCCGTTTATCCGATCGCGGTTTGATTCGTGTGCGCGCTGTTTGATTGACAGCTCCGGCGCTCTCCTTTAAGTTTTCCTCGCATTGTACGAGTAGCCATTACACAGCGGCACGGCGACTAACGGTCGCCACCAAATGTATTTTGTTGTCTCAATCGATTACTTATGTTTCGTGTGTTGCTGAGAGTATTTCATTTATTTATTTATTTTCCAATAATTCAGTAAAGCAATCAAAACTGAACCACGTCTTCCCTCCTGTGTTCTGACCGACACCCGGGGGCGAAAAGAGCATAACCATCCGAGCCAACCCCCTATACAGTCCTCAGGCTCCCCAACAATAATAGCAGTTTGCATGATTTTAATGCAATGTTTTTCCTTATTCAGGTTTGTTTCAAGACTACAGTTGGACTTCACTTTGATGGTTAATGCAGTTATTGCAATTTTGTTGTTTTATCCCAGTAGATTGGTTTAGATTGGTCGTCTCATAATCGGGGTCGCCTTATATTCGGGCCAATACAATACTGCTACTGGCAAGAGTATCAGGTTTTCACTTTTTGTCAAATTCACAATTTCACCACGAAAAACATTGAAACCTTTGGGAGTTTTAATTTTAAAGTATTTGTTTTCCTTTATTGAAAGAGAAGAGTGAGAAGCAGTTGAAACAATGATGTCTACAGTATCATTTGATGCGTTTTTAGGCATGGGAATCAAGACAATCATTAATTGACTGTTTTTATGAGGACCCAGAAATATTGCAGTTGCCTGTATTTCTCTGATCTTAAGGCACCCCTAAATACAGTTGGTATTGTAGTCAATGCCAGTGGGTGTGTCATTGTTCTGGTATGGATGTGTTCTTGCATTGGTCTTGGAAACAGAAGTGTAACGCTCAAGTCTCATTGTGGGAAAACACATGAAAAATGGCAACCAATTGTTGGAGGCATGTTAATCTGCTTTCTTATTATTGTTGAAAGTGCTTGAGCAAAGTACCAAAACCTTATGGCAGTTTAGCCGTGTTTGCACTGCCCCTTCCCACTGGGCTCTTGCCTTGTATGCCTGCACTTCTGTTATCTGGTTCTTCATAGTGTGCAACACAAAATATACATCAGAATGTATATGATAAGTATTATAATTAGTATAATAAATTAAAGTGAATCTTTTTAGTTCACATTTGCACTGTGTTTTATTATTAATTGCTAATACCTGCTTGTGGTGTGGCAGAAGAAAGAAAATCATATTTAAAAAATTTAATCGCGTAGTGGAAAGCATTTATCATGAATGCCAAATAAAATCTCCCAAACTCTGGTAATTTGTGTTTAACTCTTAAATTCAGCTGTAATAAGCCACTCTATTTTTCCTCGCTAAACTCACAGACTGAATTGTCATTCTCAGTCTCTGCTCCCAGTTTTTAGACCAGTCCGAGGTGCGTTCCAGGTTCTGGTAACGTGAGGGTAATTTGTCCAAAGCCTTGACTGCTTCAGGTAGGTCAATTTTCAACCCGGCTCTCCTTATTGCTGCATAAAACTTGGCTGGGGATGCTGTGGCAAGGTAACACCTGAAAAAGATGAGTTTTAGATGGATGTTCGGTGAGATTTTTGTAGTGGAAGGTAAAAATAACTTTTGGTTTGGCAAAGCATACAGTATCCTTCTTCTCGGTCTTTGAGATCATTTTAAACATTTTACGTAATGACAGTTATTTGGACTAATGCTTGTCTTGTGAGTATGAATATACAAGAACCACATAACCTTTTAACAGCAGGATCGTGGGGACAATGGTAGTGATGCCAAGTAGCCACTGCAGTGTGAGGACACAGCACATACTGGTTTTCTTCCCAACATCTCCTCATCGTCTCTAAGATGCCTTCATCATTCACTGTTCCACTTGACAAAGTAGAGGATAGCTACAGGTACAAGAGGAAGAAAGACAAGAAAAGACCGCTTGGTAAAAGTATTAGAATGTTCAATAGTCTGGATATCGTGTGTTAGGTGCAGGACGTCTATGTAGTCAGTACCAGTTTATGGTGCTTTTCAAGCAGAGTGAATTTGTGTAAATGTTGAAACTCGTTCATAATCTTCTTCACCAAACCACAGTCTCTTTCCAGAAGCAGCCAAAACACTCGCTCCATGTTATAAGGGTCCTAAATCATACACAATTTTAATTATTAAAAGACATTTACACTGCTTATGTGCTACCTGCAACCAGTATGTGACAATGTCAGCTGATAATCGTGCAATTGAAAAAAAATTATCATTGCCTATCCATTAACTGTAGAAGTACCTGGATGTCAATGGCAGGAGCCAGTGTCTGTGTCACATTAGTTGCCATGGTAAAGTCACCGGAGGTTACTGTCCTGTGAACAATGTCATTGGCATTCACCATGGCCACAAGCTTCAGGGGTAACCCCATCGTCTTCACAATAAAGCCAGCTGGGACAGAGATGGACAAAACAAGAGCAAGATGAGTATATATATATATATATATATATATATATATATATATATATATATATGATATTGTAGACAAAAAGTTACATCTAACAATGTTTAACCACTAGAGCATATTGAAAAAAAAATTGTACTTAATTAATAGTGTTCTCCTTTTTCCCTCACTACTGTGGGTTTATCAGCTTTAATATTTGTAATCCCAAAGCAGCTGTATGTGAAAATTGTGACATTTTATTTTGCATTGTATTGCGGGTCATCAGCCTACCTGCAATGTTACCTGCTCCCCCAGTGGGCACCACCACCTCCAGTTCAGGCAGTGGTTTGTGAGCCTCACTCTGCTCCATATTACTTAGCTGCAAGTATGCAAAGATGAAATGCACCAGCTGGATCATGATACGAGACCAGTTCACTGAGTTAAGGCTCATGAGGCCATGATATTTTACCAGTTCCTCATCGGCAAATAAATGACGGAGAGGCTGGTCGATATCATCAGAAGAGCCGTCCGCTTTGAAAACACACAATGCATTCAATGAAATCAAAATGTGCACTATACACTCACATCCACTAGGCAGAGACACTAAAACTTTGTTTTGTTTTGCAATTAAAATATGAAAATGAGACAGCGATTAATAGTTCAACAAAGCCAGTTCAATGGTGTGCAAAGAATAGATTCAGACAGCCCTGGTCACACCCGTGTCACAATACTTCTTGTTACATAAAAAGAGCTAGCATCTATGTATGTGGTTTCCGGCCCACTATTAAGGGGAGTGTATTCTATTTTTAAATGTGTTAGTCAAGACTCAAGAACAAACACTGATAGTAGTGTGTTGTTTTCACCTGCAAAGACATGGATATTATCTTCCATGCAAGTAATCATTTGCTTCTCCTGGACAGGAGTAACGCGTCCTTGAGGGTAAACTACCACCACATCCAAGCCACAGAGGCCTTTTGCACTCTGGATGGCTGAGCCACCTGTATCCCCTGATGTACCTATGTTGGAATGCCGGTGGAGAGACATCACGCGATAAACATTTTGTTAGAGAGTAGGTTCAAGTTACCACGATCACTATAACCCACCAAAACACATTTTACAACATTGAAAAATGATCCAGTTATGCTTCTACTTTCATACCAACAAGAACAGTAGCTCTGTGTTTCTCCTTCTGCAGAAAGTAGTCAAGAAAGCGCACAGTGCAGGTCATTGCCAGGTCTTTAAAGGCCAGGGTATCTCCATGGAAGAGCTCCAGGATTGACAGGCCATCCTTCAGCTGTACAGTTCTGATCACCTCCGGCACAGCAAATCCAGACAAAGCAGTGTGCACAAGATCTGTGACAGTGACAAAATGTTTTTGTAAGTTTTAAATTTGACAAATATTTCAAATGCTGTAGTCCCATTTCTCTTTTGATAGTCAGCTCACCATGGAGATCCTCTCTGGGAATTAGATGAGAGGGAATGAAAATTGCGGCTACTTCCACCACTAGTTTGGGATAAGAAAGTCTACTCCAGCACCTCAAGGTTTCTGGACTCAGAATGGGAATATTTTCAGGCATAAACATTCCGCCATCAGGAGCATAACCGGAAAAGAGTACATCTCGGAAGTCCCATCCGTAGACTCCACCACGTGTACTGCAATACTTCATTGAACAAACCTGAATAAACAAATATTTAATGAAATTATATTTCTTTTATTAGCCCTGATCTGAAGCTGCATGTGTTGTTCCTACTTCAATAGGTTTCGTTAGTTTATAATTAGGAATACAATTTAAATGGCAACAAGGTTATATGTGTTACATCAGAAGACTCAATTTCTTGCTTACAAGCAGTTTTCATTCTAGAATTTGGGAGAACCTGTAAGGAGTGGATTGAGGTTGGAGTGGTGAAATGGAGGAACAGACATGCATTTAATCATTAAATTTATGAATAAAATTCCCACAGTAGTAGCCACATCTTGGCTAGACTGAGAACCAAATCGCCATCATTTTGTGGATGGCATTACCTCACATGACATGTTTGGTTGGCTTGATTTCAGAGTAATTTACTGCACCACCAAGGTTAGCCTGTCGCTAGTCGAAATTATGCGCACTATCCATTTCACCATCAAAAGCACATCCATGCATTAATCTGAACAAGAGAATTACAATAATAATAATAATAATAATAATAATAATAATAATAATAAGGGCGAGTGGGGCTACTTAAGTTTTCATTGAATGAAGTGTCTGTCGTCGCACCGTGCGACTGTTTGTGACGGGAGTTACGAAATCATTTTTACCCCACCTATTTAAGCTTTGTTTACTGTGTGTTTAGTGGGATTTTATTTTGAAGTATAAGAGAAAACCGGGCATTCTTGAATATCCAAAGGTGCACTACGTAAAAAAAAAAAAGATGCGCTACGTTCAGTTCACCTTTGTCCAAAATATGAAAATATGAACGACGTCATGAACTTTCGTTCATTAAATAGTTTAAGGTACAAGACTGTATGTTAAATATTGCCTGGATCTTAACAGACACAGACGATCTTGAGTCCTGGCTGCTTGAGGTCCTCTAGAGCCAACATTTGTTGAGAGACATATTATGCCATCTCAAATTTAAAATTTCCTGTTTATATGTGTTACTAGTGCCAGAGTTGTCGAACGGAAAAGTCTGCGAGGGAGTCCCGTTTTATACCAGTCAAATAAATCTTAAACTTACCGTTGTCCGCACGCTCACACACACAGGAAATCTCACGCGACCTTTAAACCTTCGACCTCTTCATATTCATGTGTATATCGCTGGATCTCTGCCCATAAAACATAAGACAGCCCATAAGACACTGCGGTCAAGCCTGTCGTCTTTCGTTTTCTCGTGGTCAAGTCAGCCGTGCTTTAAAAAAAAAAGTGTGCCCCTATTATAGGCTTTACGGTAAAAGCAAGCCGAGGACTCGCAGAGCAGCGCGAGATGTCTTTTCAAAACAAAAGCTCAGAGATTTATTAATACGTATTAGAATTTTAGCTCAATAGCTCCTAGATCGTTTGACCTTTTGACCCCAAATTTTTAATGAATGACACTCCCACGTTGGCTTAGATTTTCATTGCAATGTTTCAATTATGAAAATTATGAGAATTTTAGCGCAATAGCTCCCTGGTCATGTGACCTTTTGATCCCAAGTTTTGAGAGATGACACTCCCACGTGGGATGGTTGAGATACACCTCTTAGATTTTCATCCCAATTCTTCAATTAGTTTTTGTGAATTTATTACTTCCCCATATTAGCATGTTAGCGCAATAGCTCCCAGGTCATGTGAGCTTTTGACCTCAAAGTTTGAGGAATGACACTCCCACATGGCCTGGTTGAAATGCACCTCTTAGATTTTCATTTCAATGCTTTAAATATTTTTTATGATTTTATTACTTCTTAATATTAGCGTTTTAGCTCATTACCTCCCAGGTTGTGACCTATTGACCGCAAAGTTTGAGGGATGACACTCCCACACAGCCTGGTTGAGATACATCTGATATTTTCGTTCCAATGCTTCAAAAATATTCTTAATGAATTTATTAGTGTAGGGCGGCCTGGTGGCGCACTGGGTAGCACGTCCGCCTCACAGTTAGGAGAGTGCGGATTCTATTCCACCTCCGGCCCTCCCTGTGTGGAGTTTGCATGTTCTCCCCGTGTCCACGTAGGTTTTATGCGGGCACTCCGGTTTCCTCCCACATCCCAAAAACATGCTTGGTAGGCCGATTGAAGACTCTAAATTGTCCCTAGGTATGAGAGCGAGTGCGGATGGTTGTTTGTCTCTGGGTGCCCTGCGATTGACTGGCAACCGGTTCAGGGTGTCCCCCGCCTGCTGCCCGATGACGGCTGGGATAGGCTCCAGCATGCCCTCGACCCCCGTGGGGACAAAGCGGTTCGGAAAATGGATAAATGGATTATTAGCGTAAATATTTATTCTTTTCCTTCACTCTTTTACCGCAACGCCTGAAATAAGGTCACACTTGTTAAAGAGCGGCTGGCTTGACCACGAGAAAACGGGAGACGGCTGGCTGGACCGCAGTCATAAGACCATATGCACCATCTTGCATGCCTAATTTGCCTTCACAAACTCCCGGATGAAATTAAGCTACATCATCATTAACCATGCTAGTATTTACTATTCACTAGTATTTCCTATTTACGCAGAACTCTACGTACCACATGACCAGGTCATTTATACTGTAATACTACTGATACTAATACTACGACTACTGGTACTACTACTGTGTATTAAGGTAAAGAGGCACGAGAGTTGATTTCAAAATAGAAATGTCTGAAAGAACTATAGTTACGGGCACAAGATTAAAGTTATTTTCACAAGAGTTCAGACAAAGGCCATGGAATATATTTATAATATAACATCTGAAAGAAATATTGATAGTTAAGGCAACAAAATTAAAGTTATTTTAAGAGTTCAGACAAAGGCCATGGAATATATTTAGAATGCTGGCAGGCACTTTCTTTTCAAAATAATTTCTTAAAAATTATGATCAATCAACTACAATAGATCTTCAGAAATATTTTCCCATTAATTTGATACAATAGAAATGTGTCTTACATTATAGATGTGAGTGCAACAATATGACACATTCAAGATATAAAAAGTCAGGTCCACACTCAATGAACAACTGGATGTGTGGTCTGTTTTGTGCTGCAGGGCCTACATGTCGTAGAAATCAATGTGATCTCCTGATTTGTATTTGTCTTCCAGCAGCAGCTTCATCAGCTTAGCACATGAGGTCTCACATGTGAGCAGCTGGCTTTCATCGAACATGTCGGCAAACGCCTTTCTTAAGCTCATTTCTCCCGTTCTGGTCCTGGCTTCTAACTGCATGTCTGTATCCAATGGACCTGGGTAAATGCAAAAAAGACCGAAGACAAAATAAAATCAACAATAACGTAGTAGCAGAATATCGGCATTTGAGACGCATAGGTTTTATTTGTATTTTTTTTCATATAAAATAAAACAAACAAATGAAAAACATGAGTTCTCAGTCACAACATTGAGAATTTTTTTTTATTATCCTACAAGCCCATTATAAACAATCCCCCTCCACTCCAAACTGTTAATGTGTAATAATTTTGATATTTATTGTAATTCAAATGAACTTTTGCTTGTGTTTGTTATAAAATACACATAAAGGGGACCTTCAAAAAATCTCTGTTGTAATATTGAGGAAAAAAATCAATTGAGTATTTTTCAAACCGTATCAGCCCCATAAACATAAATATAAGCATTACCACCCACCGACCTGGAGCATAGTTGAGCACGCGCAGGTCTGGTTCCTCTTCTGCCAAAACCTTGAACATCATATCTCGGGCCGCTTTGCCAGTACAGTACAGCACCCAAGAGGAGAATGGCTTCAGCGCGCACAGTGAGGAGATGTTGATCACGCAGCGGCGCAAACCTGATTGCTTTGGAAAGGCTTGCAGCACGCGGGCAGTGAGACACAAAGCAGAGGTGACATTGAAAGATAGGTAGGAGTCCACCTCGCCCATGCTGGTAAAGCTTTTGGAGAAACGGGACACGTCACCTAGTGCGGCTGAGCAGACAGAATGAGGCAATTAGCTACACTGAATATTTAAGATGGTAACAAGATAATTACAAACACAACACACAATACTGATCCTACCAGCGTTGTTAACAAGAATAACGTGTTCTATATCCGGTGAAAAAGCCTTTTTCGCGGTCTGGACGACCCTCTCTGGTGCTTCCATCTGGGAGAGATCCAACACCACGCATCGAATCTCCAATTCCGACTCGACCAACTCTGTTTTAAGAGTCTGCAGCTCGTCACCAGATCTGGCTACCAGGACGAACACCGATCCAGGCTTCACCACCCGAGCCATCTCCTTTGCAAGCGCCCGGCCAAAACCTTTAGACGCCCCGGTGATGATGCACAATGCTCGGCCAAGATGCTCCATTAGCGCAACGCGAGGAATACAAGAATGAAGGGGGTAGAACTAAACGATTTCTCCCAGCTGTCAGCTTGCTACGTTCATTTGTGACTGTTCTTCTTGTGTTCACTAGGTGTGGCTAGCTGTCACTTGTTGCTCTATCGCCATCTCTCGGTTTCACGCTACTTTGACATGGCTCATTTTCTAACGTCGCATGAAATCAACTTTTACGCACGCGCGCGCACGCACACACAGGCGCGCGCGCGCACACCACACGCACACGCGCGCACACACGCGCGCGCACACACACACACACAGACACACACACACACACACGCGCGCACACACGCACGTGCACACCACACGCACACACGCGCACACACACGCACACGCGCACACACACACACACACACACACACACACACACACACACGCACACACACGCACACACACGCACACAGCATTTATGAATTAAGGTTGGTGCCCTTGTCCAATACACCCTTTAGATTACACAAAACACTAAGTTATTTACTGGAGGAATGAGGACCGGAAAGTGGAGCTTTTTTTTTAATGATTTAAAGTAGGTTAACTTGAATTTTTTTCCATTACTTAATCTCAAATATTTTTTATATAATGGATGGATGGATGTAATTGTTCTGACAAATGTTACCTAAGTAAAACATGTTCTCAAAACCATCACAAGGCAGTTTTATTTATTAAAGATATTCCATAAAAAACAAATTGGTTAGTTTCGTCAGGATAATGTGTTCGTTTTATGGGCAGTTTAGCTGTCAAAAGGTAAAGCATAGAATATTCGTTAAATTTTACAGCAACAAAAAAGTCTAATATCATTTGAATTTGTAAACCAACAATTTGTATTTTGTGTCAACTTCTGACGTTGATGCTTGTTTTTCAGAAAGCCATTCCTGTTCTTGTGTGGAAAACAAACATGGCAGATTCAACCCACAATGAACAGTGATAGGTCAAACTGATAAATGCTTGATTATTTTTCTTTCATTGTTCATTATTGCTAACCACATACAAGACGCTCATTCAAAGTGCTTTCGATAATATATTGCACCTCTTTAGAACGCAGTGACTCACTTTTGCGAGTGAAGCCACGCAGATGCTGGCCGACCAGGTGACAGACATGGAGAAACTTCTACCAAATTCACTAATCATTGTTTTGGGTGATCTCAACAGGGCGAACCTCGCACACGAACTCCCCAGATACAGACAGCACATTACGTGTCCCACCAGAGGGGCACAGACACTGGACCACTGCTACACCGTAATTAAGGATGCATACCACTCTGTGGTGTGTCCCACCGGTAGGAGACCCCGGGGACGACCCAGGACGCGCTGGAGAGACTACGTCTCTCGGCTGGCCTGGGAACGCCTTGGGATCCCCCGGGATGAGCTAGAGGAAGTGGCTGGGGAGAGGGAGGTCTGGGAGTCCCTCCTAAAGCTGCTGCCCCCGCGACCCGACCCCAGATAAGCGGAAGAAGATGAAGATGAAGAGAGATGAAGACCACTCTGTGGCTCGTGCAGCTTTAGGACTCTCGGACCACTGTCTAGTTCATCTGGTCCCGGCCTACAGGCAGAAACTTAAAACTTCTAAGCCTGTAGTGCGGACTGTGAGGAAGTGGACAGTGGAGTCAAGGCAGGACCTCCAAGCCTGCTTTGACTGCACAGATTGGGGAGTCTTCGAAGCTGCGACTTCAGACCTGCATGAACTCACTGACACTGTTACATCATACATCTGTTTTTGTGAGGATCTGTGTGTGCAGACTAAGACCTTCTCCACGTACAACAACGCCAAACCTTGGTTTACACCAAACCTCAGGAGGCTGTGCAAAGCCAAGGAGGAGGCCTACAGGAGCGGCGACCGGGACCTGTTCAAGCAGACCAGAAACACACTGAACCGAGAGGTCAGGAGAGCCAGGAGGTGTTACGGGGAGAGCCTGGAGAGACACCTCTCTGCCAATCCTGATCCCTCAACAGCGTGGAAAGGTCTGCAGAGCATCACGGGCTTCAAGAAACGAACCCCCCATCCTGTGGAGAGCCCAAGGCTTGCTAACCAGCTGAACAGGTTCTACTGCAGGTTTGATCGGTCCTCCCACACAACAGGACCTCCTGCAGCACAATCAACATACTCCCCTCCCCTCACAACCGCTCTGTCCACACCTCCATCACCGCTGTCACCTAATTTCTCTCTTGCAGAGGCCGTGCCCGCACTCCAGATCCGTGAGGAGGAAGTGCGCCAGGTGTTCCGGAGACAAAAGATCAGGAAGGCACCTTGCCCAGACGGCGTGTCACCCTCCTGCTTGAAAGTCTGTGCTGACCAGCTGGTGCCCACCTTTGCACAAATCTTCAACCCCTCCCTGGAGCTGTGTGAGGTGCCCTCGTGCTTCAAAAGCTCCACCATCATTCCAGTGGCCAAGAAGCCCACCATCACAGGATTGAATTACTACAGACCTGTCGCTCTGACATCTGTGGTCATGAAATATTTTCGAAAGGTTGGTGCTGAACCACCTGAAGCATGTCACGGGTCCCCTGCTTGACCCCCTCCAGTTTGCCTCCCGGGCAAACAGGTCGGTGGATGATGCGGTCAACATGGGACTGCACTACATCCTGCACCACCTGGACACCCCAGGAACGTACGCCAGGATCCTGTTTGTGGATTTCAGCTCGGCGTTCAACACCATCGCTCCTGACATCCTCCAACAGAAGCTCATCCAGCTCGCGGTGCCTGCCTCCACCTATCATTGGATCACCAGCTTCCTGACCAACAGGAGACATCACATCTGGCACCAGGACCACCAATACTGGCGCCCCTCAGGGGTGCGTACTCTCCCCACTGCTCTTCTCTCTCTACACCAACGATTTCTCCTCAGGTGACTCTCCTGTGAAGCTCCTGAAGTATGCAGACGACACGACTCACATCCACTTTTTGATTTCCATATTATGTATTTTATGCACCCTCTTTGCATCCATTGCAGCCTGGTGATCCTGAAAGGGGGATCCTTCCATCTGTGGTCCCTTCTCAAGGTTTCTCATTTCTCCCCTGGTAGAGGTTTTTGAGTTTTTCCTTGCCCTTTTGGGAGCCCAAGATCAGGGGATGCTTTGAGAATAATTGTCAATTGATTGTCTATGTGAAGCCCTTTGAAACTGCTTGTGATTTAGGGCTATACAAATAAACTTGACTTGACTTGACTCTCATCGGACTGATTCAGGACGGTGATGAGACTTCGTACAGACAGGAGGTGGAGCGGCTGGTCCACTGGTGCAGCCAAAATCACCTGGAGCTGAACCCGCTCAAGACCGTGGAGATGACAGTGGATTTCAGGCGAGATCCTTCACCACTTTCACCCCTCACTATCCGCAGTAATACCATACTCTCCTCAGACACCTTCAAGTTCCTGGGTACCACAATCTCACGGGACCTGAAATGGAACGGCCACATAGACTCTGTCCGGAAGAAGGCCCAGCAGAGGCTGTACTTTCTGAGACTGCTCAAGAAGTTCAACCTGCCGCGGGAGCTGCTGAAGACCTTCTACACTGCCATCCTCCAGTCTGTCCTCTGCACCTCCATCACTGTCTGGTTTGGATCAGCCTCCAAACAAGACAAGCACAGACTGCAACAGACAATCAGGACTGCAGAAAAGATCATTGGAATCAACCTCCCATCTATCCAAGACTTGTACCTGTCCAGGACCAGGAAACGCGCAAGCAACATCTCTACAGACCCTTCTCACCCAGGTTACAGTCTGTTTGAACTACTCCCCTCCGGACGGCGATACAGAGCTCTGCACGCCAAAACCAGCAGACACAGAGACAGCTTCTTCCCCCAGGCTGTTGCTCTGATGAACTCACACCACTCTTAGAGTCTCAGAGTCATTGCTGTGCTATAACATCCTGCTCTCCACACCTTTTTGGATTGTCTACACTGTTTGCACTATGTGTCTTCTCTGCATCCAGGTCATCCTGGAAGCAGGACCCTTCCATCTGTGGTCTCTTCTCAAGGTTTCCCACTTCCCCTAGTCGGAGATTAGAGTTATTCCTTGCCCTCGTGGGAGTTTAAGATCAGGGGATGGCTGAGAATATTGTCATTTGTCATTTTCACATGTCCTGAGTATTGTTAGTCACCTAAATGTTGAACAGAGACTGTGATGTAACGAAGTCAAGTTCCTTGTTTGGCACGCTCAAACATGGCGAATAAATTCTGCTTGAATCTTGAGCAGTTTATTAAAGAACATCAGCAAGAGCAATACAAAATTAAATATTTGAGACAGCTTCCTGAAAGGCAACAAATTGTCAGTTCCTACTCAACACCAGCTAACACTGGAAAAAAAAATTGAGTAAATTTTAATTGTAAAATTTACTTGAAATTTCTAAGTCAAAATTAGAAATTATTTTGTATAATATATATATATATATATATATATATATATATATATATATATATATATATATATATATATATATATATATATATATATATATATATATATATATATATATCGTCATTCTCTCATCTGAGCCATTCCACTCCGACTGCATATCAAAATATTGAGGGCATCTTCAGAACAACAACAATGCCCATGAAACGTGGAATGAAAACATTACCCTCTTACTGTTTCCTCTGGTGACCGTTAGTGATTTAAAATGCATGTTTTCTCTTGATTTTAACAATTTTGTTGTATACAAAAAATTTCACGTCTTACCACGTTCACTGACTGAGAACTGGAGACCCTTTGCTAATGCACATAAGGCAGTCCTCCTTTCCTGGAACCTTCTTCAGTGCAATGAACTTGGCAAGGTATTGCTCGACTGCAGTCCTCTCCTGGTCAGTCCAGGGTCTCTTACCTTGTTTTGTGACTTCTATTTCTGCGGCATCTATGAAACGAAAAACTAAAATAGTTTACTAGAGGTTGAGTTGATTAAACTGAGACTTTGTTGAAGTTTTACAACTGTACGAATGATTTGAAAAATAATTTAAAAAACAAGTCGACTTGATTCACAACAGTAATTATAAAACACGTTGAAGCAGCTACCTTAAAACCGTTTTGTTGACTTTATATAGCACAAGGTAACTTTCAGTTTTGGTCGATTTTGGCGGCGCTGGTGGACAAAAGCAGTAGTGTTTAGCCTGAAAGAAGACCACATTTCCCATTAGGACCAGCGGATCAGCAGACCTGCTGCATTTGGAGTGAACTAGATTTCTGTTTCCAGTGGCTGTGTGAAGGATGAATAGCAATGAGGTAATGAATCCAGTAGTGGTCTCCATGATGAATACAATATATGGATGTCGTTTTCCCTCGCCCGGACGCGGGTCACCGGGGCCCCTCTCTGGAGCCAGGCCTGGAGGTGGGGCTCGAAGGCGAGCGCCTGGTGGCCGGACCTTCGCTCATGGGGTCCGGTCGGGCATAGCCCGAAAAGAAAACGTGGGTCCCCCTTCCAATGGGCTCACCACCTATAGGAGGGGCCAAAGGGGTCGGGTGCATAGTGAGCTGGGCGGCGGCCAAAGGCGAGGACCTTGGCGGTCCGATCCCCGGCTGCAGAGGCTGGCTCTAGGGACATGGAATGTCATCTCTCTGGCTGGAAAGGAGCCCGAGCTGGTGTGTGAGGCAGAAAGGTTCCGACTAGACATAGTCGGACTTGCCTCCACACATAGTTTGGGCTCTGGTACAAGCCCTCTGGAGAGGGGCTGGACTCTCTTCCACTCTGGAGTTGCCCACGGTGAGAGGCGTCGAGCAGGTGTTGGCATACTTATTGCCCCCGGCTGGGCGCCTGCACATTGGGGTTCACCCCGGTGAGCGAGAGGGTAGCCTCCCTCCGCCTTCGGGTGGGGGGACGGGTTCTGACTGTTGTTTGTGTCTATGCACCGAACGGCAGTTCAGAGTACCCACCCTTCTTAGAGTCCCTGGAGGAAGTGCAGGAGAGTGCTCCTTCTGGGGACTCCATCGTTCTACTGGGTGACTTCAATGCTCACGTGGGCAATGACAGTGAGACCTGGAAGGGCGTGATTGGGAGGAACGCCCCCCCAATCTGAACCCGAGCGGTGTTCTATTATTGGACTTCTGTGCTCGACACGGATTTTTCTATAATGAACACCAAGTTCAAGCATAAAGCCTGACTTGGCACCAGGACACCCTAGGCCGCAGTTCGTTGATCGACCTTGTAGTCGTGTCATCGGATTTGCGGCCGCATGTTTTGGACACTCGGGTGAAGAGAGGGGCGGAGCTGTCAACTGATCACCGGATCAACTGGTGGTGGGTTGGCTCCGATGGTGGGGGAAGATGCCGGTCCGACCTGGCAGACCCAAACGCTCTGTGAGGGTCTGCTGGGAACGTCTGTCAGAATCCCCTGTCAGGAAGAGCTTCAACTCCCACCTCCGGCAGAGCTTTTCCCACGTCCCGAAGGAGGCGGGGGACATTGAGTCCGAGTGGACCTTGTTCCGCGCCTCCATTGTTGAGGCAGCCGACCGGAGCTGTGGCCGTAAGGTTGTTGGTGCCTGTCGTGGCGGCAATCCCCGAACTCGCTGGTGGACACCGGCGGTAAGGGATGCCGTCAAGCTGAAGAAGGAGTCCTATAGGGCCGTTTTGGCCTGCGGGACTCCGGAGGCAGCTGACAGGTACCGGATGGCCAAGCGGAACGCGGCTTCGGCGGTTGCTGAGGCAAAAACCCGGGCGTGGGAGGAGTTTGGCGAGGCCATGGAGAATGACTTACGGACGGCTTCGAGGAAATTCTGGTCCACCATCCGGCGTCTCAAGAGGGGGAAGCAGTGCACGGTCAACACTGTTTACAGTGGAGATGGTGTGCTGCTGACCTAGACTCGGGATGTCAAGAGTCGGTGGGGGGAATACTTCGAAGACCTCCTCAATTCCACCGACACGCCTTCCATTGTGGAAGCAAGGCCTGAGGACTCTGAGGCGGACTCTCCAATCTCGGAGGTCGAAGTCACTGAGGTAGTTAAAAAACTCCTCGGTGGCAAGGCCCCGGGGGTGGATGAGATCCGCCCGGAGTTCTTAAAGGCTCTGGATGTTGTGGGGCTGTCATGGCTGACACGCCTCTACAGCATTGCGTGGACATCGGGGACGGTGCCTCTGGATTGGCAGACTGGGGTGGTGGTTCCCCTCTTTAAGAAGGGGGACCGGAGGGTGCGTTCCAATTACAGGGGAATCACATTCCTCAGCCTCCCTGGTAAGGTCTATTCAGGGGTGCTGGAGAGGAGGATCCGTCGGGAGGTCGAACCTCGGATTCAAGAGGAGCAGTGTGGCTTTAGTCCTGGCCGTGGAACAGTGGACCAGCTCTACACCCTCGGCAGGATCCTCGAGGGTGCATGGGAGTTCGCCAAACCAGTCCACATGTGTTTTGTGGACTTGGAGAAGGCGTTCGACCGTGTCCCTCGGGAGGTTCTCTGGAGGGTGCTTCGGGAGTACGGGGTGCCGAGCCAACTGATAAGGGCGGTTCGGTCCCTGTATCACCGATGCCAGAGTTTGGTCCGCATTTCTGGCAGTAAGTCGGATTCGTTCCCAGTGAGGGTTTGTCACCGATTCTGTTCATAATTTTTATGGACAGAATTTCTAGGCGCAGCAGGGGGTCCGGTTTGGGGACCTCAGCATCGCGTCACTGCTTTTTGCAGATGACGTGGTGCTGTTGGCTTCTTCAGTCCGTGATCTCCAGCTCTCACTGGAGCGGTTCGCAGCCGAGCGTGACGCGGTCGGGATGAGGGTCAGCACCTCCAAATCCGAGTCCATGGTCCTCGGTCGGAAAAGGGTGGAATGCCCTCTCCAGATCGGGGATGAGATCCTGCCCCAAGTGGAGGAGTTTAAGTATCTTGGGGTCTTGTTCACGAGTGAGGGCAGGATGGAGCGCGAGATCGACAGGCAGATCGGCGCAGCGTCGGCAGTAACGCAGACTCTGTACCGGTCCGTCGTGGTGAAGAGAGAGCTGAGCCAAATGGCAAAGCTCTCGATTTACTGGTCGATCTACGCTCCTACCCTCACCTATGGTCACGAGCTATGGGTCGTGACCGAAAGAACGAGATCCAGGATACAAGCGGCTGAAATGAGTTTCCTCCGCAGGGTGTCCGGGCTCTCCCTTAGAGATAGGGTGAGAAGCTCGGTCATCCGGGAGAGACTCGGAGTAGAGCCGCTGCTCCTCCACGTTGAGAGGAGCCAGTTGAGGTGGCTCGGGCATCTCATCAGGATGCCTCCTGGACGCCTCCCTGGGGAGGTGTTCCGGGCATGTCCCACCGGTAGGAGACCCCGGGGTCGACCCAGGACGCGCTGGAGAGACTACGTCTCTCGGCTGGCCTGGGAACGCCTTGGGATCCCCCGGGATGAGCTGGAGGAAGTGGCTGGGGAGAGGGAGGTCTGGGAGTCCCTCCTAAAGCTGCTGCCCCCACGACCCGACCCCGGATAAGCGGAAGAAGATGAAGATGAAGATGAAGAACTAGAGTGACGGGAGAGCGACATTTCAGAAAACGTGCTTATCTCGGCGAGAAAAAGCGATTCCGGCAATAAAAATTAAAACGCGTGTAAAACATAAACCAAAGGTTGAAAGTGGTTATTTCTTCATGTATAATGATCAACTTGATACTCCCTAGCCTCCAACAGCCCTTTTTATTATAACAAATTAACCAGAGTGACGGGAGAGCGACATTTCAGAAAACGTGCTTATCTCGGCGAGAAAAAGCGATTTCGGCAATAAAAATTAAAACGCGTGTAAAACATAAACCAAACGTTGAAAGTGGTTATTTCTTCATGTATAATGATCAACTTGATACTCCCTAGCCCCCAACAGCCCTTTTTGTTATAACCAATTAACTAGAGTGACGGGGAGCGACATTTCAGAAAAACGTGCTTATCTCGGCGAGAAAAAGCGATTTCGGCAATGAAAATTAAAACGCGTGTAAAACATAAACCAAACGTTGAAAGTGGTTATTTCTTCATGTATAATGATCACCTTGATACTCCCTAGCCTCCAACAGCCCTTTTTATTATAACAAATTAACCAGAGTGACGGGAGAGCGACATTTCAGAAAACGTGCTTATCTCGGCGAGAAAAAGCGATTTCGGCAATAAAAATTAAAACGCGCGTAAAACATAAACCAAACGTTGAAAGTGGTTATTTCTTCATGTATAATGATCAACTTGATACTCCCTAGCCCCCAACAGCCCTTTTTGTTATAACAAATTAACTAGAGTGACGGGAGAGCGACATTCCAGAAAACGTGCTTATCTCGGCGAGAAAAAGCGATTTCGGCAATAAAAATTAAAACGCGCGTAAAACATAAACCAAACGTTGAAAGTGGTTATTTCTTCATGTATAATGATCAACTTGATACTCCCTAGCCTCCAACAGCCCTTTTTATTATAACAAATGAACCAGAGTGACGGGAGAGCGACATTTCAGAAAACGTGCTTATCTCGGCGAGAAAAAGCGATTTCGGCAATAAAAATTAAAACGCGTGTAAAACATAAACCAAACGTTGAAAGTGGTTATTTCTTCATGTATAATGATCAACTTGATACTCCCTAGCCTCCAACAGCCCTTTTTGTTATAACAAATTAAAGGGAAATGTGCTTTCAGCAGTTTGCAATTATATTTTTTAAGGTTGTGTGAAACATATAATCATATCAATATAATATCTCGTATTGGAGTGCTTGTGTGGATTGGTGGGGGGTGAGGAATGTGCAGGCACACTGCATGAATTTGTTTTCTTCTAAGAGTTATGGAACAGGCCCAGGAAGGGAGTACCAGACGAAGGGAGTACGGGACGGTACGGACCGAAGGGAGTACCGGACGATAACATCTCAAGGTCGGTGAGGAACGAGAACAAAGAACAATACCACGTCCAGGTGGTTGGGCTTCGAGAGGAAAACAACCAACCCCCTGACCACAGTGATGACACCTCGACGGGGAGGAGATGACCATCGACTAATCATCACACAATATTTTGCATGCTTTAATATTCATATTGTGTTTCTTTAAAACTGGGCAACCCGGAAGAATGTGTCGTCTTTGGTGGTCACAAAAACGCACGAGTTTTAGTGTGAGGGACCCGGGACCCAGGCCTGTATTAGTGCGCTTTGTTAGGAATAAACATTTGGTAAATTTGGTCTGATTGATCTACTGGTCTTCTCTTTGACAGAACGAACTCGCAAAATTGTTAGGTGCGCCAGTGTGTGGATTAGGACATAGAAACTTGTGTTAAGTGTTGATCGCAATTTGGAGTCAGATCAATAGCCAAAATCCGTATCCTAACAATTTCTTGGTGACCCCGACGTGATGTCAAGAGAAGGGTAATTGACAACTCGTGGTCTGTATCCAGGACACCGGACAGCGTCTGGGACGCTGTCTCTCGGTCGGCGAACCGTTTGGAATAAAGTGCACAACGTTGAGCTGGTACAACGTCTCCTCAACCCTGAGCTCATCACTGATAAGGTAAGCAGAATGCCTGTTACTAAAAGTCGAAATTCTGCAAATTGAAAGAGGAAATTTAAGAGGAGACTGTTGTTCAGATCAAATAAAGTGTGCAAAAGATACATACGGCGAATAAGTTTGGAACTTACGTGTACGGTAAAGTCAGGGACTTACGCGTATTACGAATAGGTCCGGGACCTAGCCTAGTCTTGGCGGACAAGGGTACGTTGACGAGCGTATTCAGATAGCCAGGTTTTTTGAGATCCTGGGAGGAGTGAGGCTCTCCCGAAAACATCCGGTGGTAACAGTTCCTTCTGTGAGAGATCAGACCGCTAAAACATCCAAAATGCCCCAAATTGATAGAAGTGTGTGTGCTGAGAGGAATGAATGGAGTGAGATTGAAAGGATGTATGTTGATGTGGAAGCGCAAATTGTGAGTGGCATTGACAGAAAGAAAGTGGCAAAGGAGCGTGTGAGACACCGAAAAGTCTTTGCGAAATTGGAAGCTGACAAATTGTTTCAGGGTTTTTCAACAACTTGGGACATGGAACGTCTCTCACGGCAATTGCAGCAAAAAGAGAGTCAGGTGCTGAAAGGAAAGCTCTCCTTAGAAGACGAGCAGAAAGGGGCCGGCTGGCGTAAGCGCAAGGTGCTCGAGAAGCACATTAGGGAGAGAGAGGAAGAGCGACGCTCTTTGCACAATATGGCAACAGCTGCAACAGCTTTGTTTGCCACTCAGAAGAAACTGCCCGTAGAAAGTGTTGTTAATGTGAGAAAAGTGGAGGAGGTAGAGAAAGCGGTGAAAATAGATAAGAAAGGAGTTGAATACAAGGGCATTTATCCATCTTTGCATGATGTAACACCCCCGAGTGCCCCCACACTCGGAGTGACTGCTGTTGGACCGCCGCCGTACGGCGACCCCGGAGTGATGGCTCCAGTGGTGACGTTGGGTGGCCGACTGGTAGTGGATGTCGAAGGCGAAGGCGAAAGGGCGGATCAAAGTATTGTACAACTGATTGAACAAGCAGTAAATAGAGAGAGGCGACGGAACAGGGAGGAGGAAACGTCCCGCGTGGACACTTCCACCCCCGCTCCGAGCCCTCAAACGTCCAACATAACGAAAGGAGTAGGTGGGCATAGACTAAGTGCCGAGAACGAGGAGCTAAAGAAGAAAGTTGATCAAGTTGATGAGCAGCGTAGACAGGAAGCGCAGATGTTAAAATGGGTAACGGAGAAAATAAGACAAGACGCGAAGAGCGAGTGGAGACAGAAAGAGCATTCACAGCGGGACGGTAGCGGAGGTGAGGAGGAAGATGATGTTGTGATGCAACAGAGGAAAATGTTGGAGTACGCGAATCTGAATGGTAGAAAAAAGGGCGGGCAGGGAGATAGACAGACACGGAGAGAATATAATTTGCGGAGTGGTCATGGACAGATGATACAAGCAGAGGTGCAGAAAAATGAGTTGATGTGTCCGCTGGTGGCCACAGCGGACGGTCAGCGTTACGAGCCCATGGTGCTCCGTGATGTGACTGCGATGATGGAAAAGATGCCCCCACTACACAGAGGAGGCAAGGTGTGGCTGAACAAGTTTTTGGCTCTAATGAGTGGACAGAGTTGTACACTTGGTGACATGCGACAGATGTTGGCAGGAGCATGCTCCCTAGTGCAATTGCAGGCGATTGAGGAAGCAGCAGGCACAGCGAGACTGGGGAGGGAGGTGCCCTTGCCACAAGTAGCAGCGCCCCTGTTTGAAAACATTAAAATGACTTTCCCACAACCCACCGATTTGGCCCCCACTATGTTTCCTTATGATGTGAAAATGTCACCTGCCCAACATTATGTAACGTGTGGAGAGTTGGATTGAAACCACAGGTCGCCATCCGGCTCTCACGCACGAGGCAGAGGTGCTCTTCCGGACGGCGCTGGTGGATAGACTTCCGCCAGATGTGAAGAAGCAGCTAATGTCAGACCCTGACATTCTGGTTTGTGCCGAGGAACGATTTAAACGTCATCTTTTGCATCACTGCAGAATGTTTACTGAGTCACAAGCTAAAGTTGATAACGAGACAGACGCATTATCCAAACAGTTGTTGAAATTACAGTTGGCAAAAATGCATGGTGAAGCTAGACAGTCTAAATCACAGAAAAAGGAAATGCAAATGTCACAGGCTCCTCAGGTGGTGGGACGCGGAAGGGGCCAGTTCCGGGGCGGATACAGAGGCCGGGGAGGGAGTGCACCTGCTTACCCGGGGAGGGCGACATACAAAAACCATTCGCCCAACGCATGCTTCATCTGCGGCGAAACCGATCACTGGGCAAGAGAATGCCCGCAGTATCGACCGCACGGAGCCGCCCGCCCAGCCGGAGGCCCGCCACATCAACCCGAGGCGCCGATACAACAAGCAGGAACAGCTCCCTCGGGTGGACGACCCTGGCAACAGCCAGAAGCACACAGAGGTCAGTACTATCAACATGATGATCTCTGGTGTGGACAATTCGAATAGGGATGCCCGGGGAGCCAGAGAAGCAGCGGCCCGGCGGAGCCAATGCTTCATGTGACAGTGGAGGGAAAACCTGTGCAGATGCTGGTGGACACAGGCGCAACATATTCATCAATAAACACTGCCCTTCCTGTATCCTCACTGTCAAAGAAAACAACAACTTTGGTCGGCTTCTCGGGAAAACCACAAACTCTGCCTTTTACCAAACCACTTGAGACTGTGATCACCCGGACGGGGTGTAGACTCTGGCACAAATACATCCATTCCACAGACACTCCGATCAATTTGATGGGGAGGGACTTGTTGTCAGCCGTTGAAGCCAGAATTCTGTGTGGGCCAGAGGGAGTGATTATTCAATTTCCAGATGGCATCAGCATCCAGTGCTCACAACAAATACAACAACATGGTCAGTGGCTGATGGCGCCCCTACCGACAGAAGCAGAAACTGCAACCATCTACTGGGCCAGGCTGGAGCCAGAGACCCCTGCTGGTGGTGGTGTGTTCTCGACCTACCTACTGTGGAAACCCTGGATCTGCTCACTGACGCCATACCACCCACCTGTTGATCCTTTGCATTGCACTCTATATTATGACCGAAAAAGTGATGATGTATATCGGGATTTGTTTGAAGAAATTGAAGGGCACATGTGGGATTTAATTTCATCATGCATTTTGATTGGTAAAGAGGGAGTTGCAGCGGCAACTGAACTGACACATGAACAAATGCAGTGGTTCAAAATGACAGAAAAAGGGGTGCCACACATTTCCCTAGCTCTTGCCCCAGGACACGAGGCTAGACAATTGGGTTCAATGGTCAAGCGGTTGTTGCAACAGACTGATTGGCGGGAAACTCACATTCCTAATTTGTACTGGTCTAAGTCTCAGAATGCATACCAAATTAAACAACCCATGTCAGATACAGGATTGCTGGAGATGACGATAGTGTCCCGCACACACGGTAGGGAATTAACTGACCATGAGGATGCTGAAGTAATGCTGGCGGCCTTGCCCGACACACTTTGGTCCCAGGGTCCATTTGATGTCGGATTTTGTCACTCGGTGGCCCCTATTGATCTCCAAATGGATGAGACGCAGCTTATCAAACGGCCTCAATATCGTTGGCCGGAAGAAGCGGACTAAGGCATGGAAGACACTCTGTGTGGCCTCTGGGACGCAGGGGTGTTGGAAGTGTCGTGTTCCGAATGGAACACCCCGCTGAGGCCAGTGCGGAAAGCAGATGGGAGAACATGGCGCATGGCACATGATCTGAGAGCAGTAAATGATGTCACTATCACTCGTGTTCTTCCTGTGCCGGACCCGCACCGGATCCTAGCGTCATTGAATCCTGCCTACCAGTGGTTCACAGTGATTGATTTGGCCAATGCTTTCTTTTGTCTTCCGCTTTCTCCCTCAGTGCGGCACGTGTTCGCATTCACCTACAATGGGATAAAATTGCAATACACTCGCATGCCGCAGGGATTCAAAAACTCGCCAGGTTTGTTCAATCAGGTTCTCAAGGGACTCCTCAAACCATGCCAAATGCCGGATGAAACTTTGTTGTTGCAGTATGTTGATGATTTGTTGATTGCAGCGAAGGATAAGAAGGCGTGTCTTGCAGGAACAAAGAAAGTGTTGTTGTGGTTAGGAGAGAAAGGATTCAAGGTGTCAAGGAAGAAACTGCAATGCTGTCGCCAACAGGTCACTTTTCTGGGTCGAGTGCTGACCCCTAGTGGCCTCGCCATGTCGCCTGAGCATAGAAACTCCATCCTCCGCCATCCACGGCCCGCCACTGTGCAGGAGATGCTATCATTCCTGGGGTTGTGCGGCTATAGCAGACACTACATACCCTGCTTTGCCGACAAAACCGGTGTCCTCCGAACCCTGATCTGTGAACAGGGAGCCAGGAATCTCAAGGCTTGCCTGGTCTGGACACCGGAGGCTGCTGAGGTCTTTGTATCACTGGTGCAGGAGCTGGCCTCTGCTGCAGCTTTGGCCACTCCTGATTACACTCTGCCCTTCCATTTAGATGTCTCCATTTCAGGAAAAGTTTTGAATGGAGCTCTGTACCAGAAAATGCAGCATGGACGTGCAGTGCTGATGTATTGCACCGTCCCCTTGGACAACATTGAGCAACGACAACCCGACTGTTCCAGATATGCTGCTGGCCTGGCAAAGATCTTACTCAAAACAGCCCACACAGTAATGGGCCATCCCATTTATGTGTTGACTGATCATGCGGTATCCTCATTTGTCGCGTCAGCAGCGTTCACGTTGACTCAGCTGCGTCAAACACGGTTGTTGAAAATATTGACTGCTCCAAATGTCAACTATGTCCATTCCGGAGTGAACATGGCCGATCAATTGTTGGTGGGTCCACATGAGTGTGCATTAAAGGTCCAGACAGTGGCGAAAGTCCGACCTGACCTCTATTCCACTCCGCTCGGGCACGGTCGGGTGGTGTTCACAGATGGCTGCTGTTGGAGAGACAAAGAGGGCTCCCTCCATGCGGCCGCGGCTGCGGTCGAGTGGAGGGATGGTTCCTTCCAGCCCCTTAAAGTGATGAAGCTCACCACCCGCCCATCGGCCCAGGCGGCGGAAGTTTTTTGCATTGGTATTAGCCTTAGAGCAGTGTAAGGGGGAGGCTGTGACCATCTACTCTGACTCCGCCTATGCGGTGTCGGCGGCCTTAATCGATCTGGTAGGGTGGCTACAGAATGGGTTCACAACGGCCAGAGGCTCAGAGATTGCACACAAGGACTTGATGTTGCAGCTGTTCGAGACGTTGAAATACCCGAGCGAGGTAACCGTTGTCAAAGTGCCTGGTCACTCTAAAGCTGACACTTTAGTGGCCAGGGGAAACCAAGCAGCTGATGAATTGGCCAAACAGACGGCCGGGTATGGCGGGGCAGCGGACATGATGGTATCCCGCGGTCCAGTAATCCTGGACGGGGAACACCCCGACTCCTGTTTGCCTCTGTCGCTCTCACATGCCGATCTGTGTGCCGCCCAGGATGCCACGTCCCCGGAACAAAAATCAGTCTGGCTGGCAGCAAAGGCTGTCAAACGATCGGATGGCTTGTGGGTAGGACCCAAAGGCCAGCCCGCTCTTCCGGAAGGAAGGCTAATGGCAGAGGTCCTATCACAGGCACACACACCTTCCCATGTGGGTCCCCATGCCATGATGGTCCATCTCCGAAGTTGGTGGCATCCCAGACTTTCGGATGTGGTCTGGAGATTCGTTGCGGATTGTGAGTCCTGCCAAAAATTTAATGCACGTCCTACGTTGAAGCCTAAGCCCGGCCTGTTTCAGCCGGCCCCGTGGCCGGGGGCCGAGGTGATCATTGATTTCACCGATATGAATACAAGAGTGAATGGGAAACGCTTTTTGCTTGTGTTGGTTGACGCTTACTCAGGCTGGCCTGAGGCATATCCGTGCTCGAAGGAAGATTCTGCTGCTGTGATCAAGGCTTTGATCACCGATTACATCCCCACACATGGTTTTCCGGCCCTGATCCGCTCTGACAATGGTACACACTTTAACAACAAAGCCTTGGCCAAGGTGGAATCAATTTTGGGTTTGAAGCATCGATTCGGCTGTGTCTACCATCCTCAGAGCCAGGGCAAAGTTGAACGAATGAACCGGACGTTGAAGAAAAAAACTGGCCAAAATTATTGCTCAAATGAGAATGAATTGGCTCCAAGCGATTCCGCTTGCCTTGTTGTCTGTGCGGCAATCTGTTAACAGGCACACTGGATTTGCACCGTTTGAATTGATGACAGGTCGTCTAATGCCGGGACCAGCAACGACGCTCGTCGCACCGGAGGATGTTACGGTACCAAATTGGTCTCATACAGCATAAGGGTCCTATTTGTCTGCTTTGGTGTCCAGTGTTTCTGCACAGATTGGAGAGAAAACCGCTGCGGCGGAGGAAGGCGTGTCGGTGGAGAAACAGCTCACATGTACACGTCTACGTCAGAGTCATCTCCAGAAAGTGGACGGAGCCCAGGGTGAAGGGCCCATTTCGTGTCTTGGCCAGGACGTCTCACGCGGGACAGCTCGACTTCAAAGGACGCCGGTGGTATCACTACTCACAGCTACGTCCGGCCCCAGATTTTGTTCCGTCAGGATGAAGGTATTCTTGTTTGGCCGTGTCTCGGACCCGGCCAAAGGGGGGAGACAGAAGGAGAAGGAGCAGCAATACGGAAAAGTAAAGGGGAGGGCTCGAAAGGTTTTTCTGATTTTTCAGAATTAATTTTAGTAGTGCTATTTTTATTAAGTTGTCTTTTTGTGTGGACATTGATGACAATTGACCATCCAGCAGAAAACGTCCCAGATTCAAATTTTACTCACCTATAAACAATACCGATGCAGAGCAAAAGTAGTTTTTGAGGCTGAGGTGAACACAACAGAAGAGCTCTCACGAGAAGAACAGGGAGGTTTGAGACAGAGATGTGACAGCGGAAATTGGCATATGCATGTCACGTTCTTTAATTGGACAGAGACAAACCAAACGTTACAGGACAAATTGGAAAAGTACCAGAGAAGGGTGTGGAGGAAGCAAATTGAACAGGTAAGGGAAGTATTGGATTTAGCCCCACCAGACAGAGAAGGGACATGTATTCACCAATGTAAAGAGGATGGACGGTTTGTAGTTGCTTCATGTCATGGACAAAAGAAGTTAACAATATGGAAAAATGTGGTTGTTTTATTTTATTTATGGTTTTTCAATGCTTAGGGAATGAGTTTGGTTTGTCCTCGGTTGAGAGGGCATTGGAGAGTCACGGCATACAATTATTCACTAAAAAAGAAAGCCCGTTTTTGACAACCATGTGACTCAACAAAATATGACATGTTTAAAGTTAAAGGGGACCGGCATAAGTATTGGGACAATAGATTCCACATGGTGGAAATTCAATTTCAAATTCAAAAATTTGTCACTGACTGTAACCTCTCCTCTCTCTCGTGCAGACATCTGGTTGTGGTGATGACAAATTATGTGATCGCTTGCCAAAGAATGCATCAGGTATTTGTGCCCTCGTGTCTTTGATAATGCCTGTGGTGGTTGTCCCCATTGAAATACAGAATCTCAATTGGGACCTGGAGTCTCCATTGGCGAAGCTCCTGAAGCGAGCCAAAAGAGACGTTTTGCCCCCGTGGTTGAGTGACGACGATCCAACATATATTGACGCTATAGGAGTGCCCCGAGGTGTACCAGATGAGTATAAACTCGTTAATCAAGTGGCCTCGGGATTCGAAAGTATCTTCCTATGGATCACCCCCAATAAAAATGTAGACCGTATTAATTACGTTCATTACAATGTCCAACGACTGGGTAATTATACAGCTGAATCATTTGCCGCAGTTCATGAACAATTGGCCGCAACGTCATTAATGGCGTTCCAAAATAGAATTGCGTTGGACATGCTATTGGCTAAGGAACATGGTGTGTGTGGAATGTTTGGTGATGCATGTTGTACTTTCATCCCAAACAACACGGCACCAGGGGGACGACTGACCAAGGCGTTGGAAGGACTAAGGACACTGAATAAAAAGATGAAAGATCATTCAGGTGTACACACCGATATTTGGTTTGATTGGATGAAAACGTTTGGAAACTGGAAAGGGCTCATCATGTCTGTGCTTGTTGCTGTGGCTATTTTTACTACAATTATGATGTTATGCGGTTGTTGTTGTGTTCCATGTATTAGATCACTCACTGTCCGGTTGATCGAGAAAACCGTTGGCCCGTTGCCACCGATGGGCCAATATACCCTGGTGGCTCAACATGAGCCGCGGGAGGAAGGAAGGACCGATAGCGCGCTGGTAGCTATTTGCTAGAGTAGCGGGTGATGACCTCATAAATGAGGTCATGAGAGGGAATAAAGGGAAATGTGCTTTCGCACGAGTTTTAGTGTGAGGGACCCGGGACCCAGGCCTGTATTAGTGCGCTTTGTTAGGAATAAACATTTGGTAAATTTGGTCTGATTGATCTACTGGTCTTCTCTTTGACAGAACGAACTCGCAAAATTGTTAGGTGCGCCAGTGTGTGGATTAGGACATAGAAACTTGTGTTGTGTTGATCGCAATTTGGAGTCAGATCAATAGCTAAAATCCGTATCCTAACGAAATTAACTAGAGTGACCGGAGAGCGACATTTCAGAAAACGTGCTTATCTCGGCGAGAAAAGGCGATTTCGGCAATAAAAATTAAAACGCGTGTAAAACATAAACCAAACGTTGAAAGTAGTTATTTCTTCATGTATAATGATCAACTTAATACTCCCTAGCCCCCAACAGCCCTTTTTGTTATAACAAATCAACCAGAGTGACGGGAGAGCGACATTTCAGAAAACGTGCTTATCTCGGCGAGAAAAAGCGATTTCGGCAATAAAAATTAAAACCCGTGTAAAACATAAACCAAACGTTGAAAGTGGTTATTTCTTCATGTATAATGATCAACTTGATACTCCCTAGCCCCCAACAGCCCTTTTTGTTATAACAAATTAACTAGAGTGACGGGAGAGCGACATTTCAGAAAACGTGCTTATCTCGGCGAGAAAAAGCGATTTCGGCAATAAAAATTAAAACGCGTGTAAAACATAAACCAAACGTTGTAAGTGGTTATTTCTTCATGTATAATGATCAACTTGATACTCCCTAGCCCCCAACAGCCCTTTTTGTTATAACAAATCAACCAGAGTGACGGGAGAGCGACATTTCAGAAAACGTGCTTATCTCGGCGAGAAAAAGCGATTTCGGCAAAAAAAATTAAAACGCGTGTAAAACATAAAACAAACGTTGAAAGTGGTTATTTCTTCATGTATAATGATTAACTTGATACTCCCATGCCCCCAACAGCCCTTTTTATTATAACAAATTAACCAGAGTGACGGGAGAGCGACATTTCAGAAAACGTGCTTATCTCGGCGAGAAAAAGCGATTTCGGCAATAAAAATTAAAACGCGTGTAAAACATAAACCAAACGTTGAAAGTGGTTATTTCTTCATGTATAATGATCAACTTGATACTCCCTAGCCCCCAACAGCCCTTTTTGTTATAACAAATTAACCAGAGTGATGGGAGAGCGACATTTCAGAAAACGTGCTTATCTCGGCGAGAAAAAGCGATTTCGGCAATAAAAATTAAAACGCGTGTAAAACATAAACCAAACGTTGAAAGTGGTTATTTCTTCATGTATAAAGATCAACTTGATACTCCCTAGCCTCCAACAGCCCTTTTTTTTATAACAATTTAACCAGAGTGACGTTAGAGCGACATTTCAGAAAACGTGCTTATCTCGGCGAGAAAAAGCGATTTCGGCAATAAAAATTAAAACGCGTGTAAAACATAAACCAAACGTTGAAAGTGGTTATTTCTTCATGTATAATGATCAACTTGATACTCCCTAGCCTCCAACAGCCCTTTTTATTATAACAAATTAACCAGTGACGGGAGAGTGACATTTCAGAAAACGTGCTTATCTCGGCGAGAAAAAGCGATTTCGGCAATAAGAATTTAAACGCGTGTAAAACATAAACCAAATGTTGAAAGTGGTTATTTCTTCATGTATAATGATCAACTTGATACTCCCTAGCCCCCAACAGCCCTTTTTGTTATAACAAATTAACTAGAGTGACCGGAGAGCGACATTTCAGAAAACGTGCTTATCTCGGCGAGAAAAAGCGATTTCAGCAATAAAAATTAAAACGCGTGTAAAACATAAACCAAACGTTGAAACTGGTTATTTCTTCATGTATAATGATCAACTTGATACTCCCTAGCCCCCAACAGCCCTTTTTGTTATAACAAATTAACTAGAGTGACGGGAGAGCGACATTTCAGAAAACGTGCTTATCTCGGCGAGAAAAAGCGATTTCGGCAATAAAAATTAAAACGCGTGTAAAACATAAACCAAACGTTGTAAGTGGTTATTTCTTCATGTATAATGATCAACTTGATACTCCCTAGCCCCCAACAGCCCTTTTTGTTATAACAAATTAACCAGAGTGACGGGAGAGCGACATTTCAGAAAACGTGCTTATCTCGGCGAGAAAAAGCGATTTCGGCAATAAAAATTAAAACGCGTGTAAAACATAAACCAAACGTTGAAAGTGGTTATTTCTTCATGTATAATGATCAACTTGATACTCCCTAGCCTCCAACAGCCCTTTTTATTAAAACAAATTAACCAGAGTGACGGGAGAGCGACATTTCAGAAAACGTGCTTATCTCGGCGAGAAAAGGCGATTTCGGCAATAAAAATTAAAACGCGTGTAAAACATAAACCAAACGTTGAAAGTGGTTATTTCTTCATGTATAATGATCAACTTGATACTCCCTAGCCCCCAACAGCCCTTTTTGTTATAACAAATTAACCAGAGTGACGGGAGAGCGACATTTCAGGAAACGTGCTTATCTCGGCGAGAAAAAGCGATTTCGGCAATAAAAATTAAAACGCGTGTAAAACATAAACCAAACGTTGAAAGTGGTTATTTCTTCATGTATAATAATCAACTTGATACTCCCTAGCCCCCAACAGCCCTTTTTGTTATAACAAATTAACTAGAGTGACGGGAGACCAACATTTCAGAAAACGTGCTTATCTCGGCGAGAAAAAGCTTCACCTTCATTCACCTTCATCTTCTTCCGCTTATCCGGGGTCGGGTCGCGGCGGCAGCAGCTTTAGGAGGGACTCCCAGACCTCCCTCTCCCCAGCCACTTCCTCCAGCTCATCCCGGGGGATCCCAAGGTGTTCCCAGGCCAGCCGAGAGACGTAGTCTCTCCAGCGCGTCCTGGGTCGACCCCGGGGTCTCCTACCGGTGGGACATGCCCGGAACACCTCCCCAGGGAGGCGTCCAGGAGGCATCCTGATGAGATGCCCGAGCCACCTCATCTGGCTCCTCTCAACGTGGAGGAGCAGCGGCTCTACTCCGAGTCTCTCCCGGATGACCGAGCTTCTCACCCTATCTCTAAGGGAGAGCCCGGGCACCCTGCGGAGGAAACTCATTTCAGCCGCTTGTATCCTGGATCTCGTTCTTTCGGTCACGACCCATAGCTCGTGACCATAGGTGAGGGCAGGAGCGTAGATCGACCGGTAAATCGAGAGCTTTGCCTTTTGGCTCAGCTCTCTCTTCACCACGACGGACCGGTACAGAGTCCGCATTACTGCAGACGCTGCACCGATCCGCCTGTCGATCTCGCGCTCCATCCTGCCCTCGCTCGTGAACAAGACCCCAAGATACTTGAACTCCTCCACTTGGGGCAGGATCTCATTCCCGATCCGGAGAGGGCATTCCACCCTTTTCCGACCGAGGACCATGGACTCGGATTTGGAGGTGCTGACCCTCATCCCGACCGCTTCACACTCGGCTGCGAACCGCTCCAGTGAGAGCTGGAGATCACGGACTGAAGAAGCCAACAGCACCACGTCATCTGCAAAAAGCAGAGACGCGATGCTGAGGTCCCCAAACCGGACCCCCTCAACGCCTCGGCTGCGCCTAGAAATTCTGTCCATAAAAATTATGAACAGAATCGGTGACAAAGGGCAGCCTTGGCGGAGTCCAACCCTCACTGGGAACGAATCCGACTTACTGCCGGAAATGCGGACCAAACTCTGGCACCGGTGATACAGGGACCGAACCGCCCTTATCAGTTGGCTCGGCACCCCGTACTCCCGAAGCACCCCCCAGAGAACCTCCCGAGGGACACGGTCGAACGCCTTCTCCAAGTCCACAAAACACATGTGGACTGGTTGGGCGAATTCCCATGCACCCTCGAGGATCCTGCCGAGGGTGTAGAGCTGGTCCACTGTTCCACGGCCAGGACGAAAGCCACACTGCTCCTCCTGAATCCGAGGTTCGACCTCCCGACGGATCCTCCTCTCCAGCACCCCTGAATAGACCTTACCAGGGAGGCTGAGGAGTGTAATTCCCCTGTAATTGGAACACACCCTCCGGTCCCCCTTCTTAAAGAGGGGAACCACCACCCCAGTCTGCCAATCCAGAGGCACCGTCCCCGATGTCCACGCAATGCTGTAGACGCGTGTCAGCCATGACAGCCCCACAACATCCAGAGCCTTTAAGAACTCCGGGCGGATCTCATCCACCCCCGGGGCCTTGCCACCGAGGAGTTTTTTGACTACCTCAGTGACTTCGACCTCCGAGATTGGAGAGTCCGCCTCAGAGTCCCCAGGCCCTGCTTCCACAATGGAAGGCGTGTCGGTGGAATTGAGGAGATCTTCGAAGTATTCCCCCCACCGACTCACGACATCCCGAGTCGAGGTCAGCAGCACACCATCTCCACTGTAAACAGTGTTGACCGTGCACTGCTTCCCCCTCCTGAGACGCCGGATGGTGGACCAGAATATCCTCGAAGCCGTCCGGAAGTCATTCTCCATGGCCTCGCCAAACTCCTCCCACGCCCGAGTTTTTGCCTCAGCAACCGCCGAAGCCGCGTTCCGTTTGGCCATCCGGTACCTGTCAGCTGCCTCCGGAGTCCCGCAGGCCAAAAAGGCCCTATAGGACTCCTTCTTCAGCTTGACGGCATCCCTTACCGCCGGTGTCCACCACCGGGTTCGGGGATTGCCGCCACGACATGCACCAACAACCTTACGGCCACAGCTCCGGTCGGCTGCCTCAACAATGGAGGCGCGGAACAAGGTCCACTCGGACTCAATGTCCCCCGCCTCCCTCGGGACGTGGAAAAAGCTCTGCCGGAGGTGGGAGTTGAAGCTCTTCCTGACAGGGGATTCTGACAGACGTTCCCAGCAGACCCTCACAGAGCGTTTGGGCCTGCCAGGTCGGACCGGCATCTTCCCCCACCATCGGAGCCAACCCACCACCAGGTGGTGATCAGTTGACAGCTCCGCCCCTCTCTTCACCCGAGTGTCCAAAACATGCGGCCGCAAATCCGATGACACGACTACAAGGTCGATCAACGAACTGCGGCCTAGGGTGTCCTGGTGCCAAGTGCACACATGGACACCCTTATGCTTGAACATGGTGTTCATTATAGAAAATCCGTGTCGAGCACAGAATTCCAATAATAGAACACCGCTCGGGTTCAGATCGGGGGGGCCGTTCCTCCCAATCACAACCTTCCAGGTCTCACTGTCATTGCCCACGTGAGCATTGAAGTCACCCAGTAGAACGATGGAGTCCCCAGAAGGAGCGCTCTCCAGCACTTCCTCCAGGGACTCTAAGAAGGGTGGGTACTCTGAGCTGCCGTTCGGTGCATAAACACAGACAACAGTCAGGACCCGTCCCCCCACCCGAAGGCGGAGGGAGGCTACCCTCTGAAGTGGTTGAACACTTCAGAGGGTCCCAGTTTATTGTTTTACGAGGTCGTGGAAATAAAACCTAGTGGAGCCTTCCAGATGACTAACTAAACAACACACCATTTGGAGAGTGGCAACAACTGAATGGTTAAACTTTTCAGAGTCAAAGAAAGGTAGAAGGTTAAAACAAAGTTCATCATTCTAGTCTACATCCCAACATAATCATACGATCAAGATAGTTCATAAACTCTAACATATCCCTCCTGTTTATCATATGATTATGTCCACCCCGATCAATCAAACATAAGTAAAAAAATATAATGAAGAAAGAAAAACAACAATAAAATCAAAATACAGAAACAGCACATCATTGTACCCATCACTTGCGAAGCATTTTCGATGGTCAAATCATTAAGTTTCTGTAAAACATGCTCGGCTAAACATCATCTACGCAATCTACGTAGATCAATTTTAGTGTGTGAGTGAAAAACCTGCGGCAAGATGTTATAATGCAGGAAAAGTCTCACACGGTCCCTCTGCCTTAGGCGACCATAATGTTATCAATAACAACAGTCAAGACAAAAACTGCTCGTGATTGTTCAGCCGTCGGGGGCTTGGCACGCCCACTGTTGGAGGGTGAGCACAGTTCTCACCCCCTCTGCAGCACTGCTTCGTCGGGGGAGAACCTAGAAGTGTCTGCCGCGCGGTTGTCATCTTCAGTCTTCAGTGGCCAGGGTAGACTACCTGGCCACCAAGGGGGAAGAGGATTATTCTGCCTCTATTTGAATTGGGGGCGGGGACGCTGTCGATGGTGGATCTGCTTTCTTGCTAGAACCGTCGTGTTGCAGTCATCAAGTCTAGACCCATCCGTGGGCTGGCCCAGTTCTTTCTTTTGATGACCTTGATGTAGACCCAGTCTCCTGGCTTGGCCTGTGGGGAATAAAAATCAAGCGGCAGTGAATTTGCATTTAACACATCTTTCATTTTGAGCGTTCTGATCATGTAATTTGCCAAGGTCTGTTCTTCATCTGCTTTTTGCAAATCTGCAGGGAACACAGGTAGTCTATATGGTCTCCCATGTATAATTTCAAAAGGCGTTAGCCCTTCTGAATTGGGGGTGATTCTCATATAGAGTTTCACCAAGTCTAGGCACTCCGGCCAGGCTCTGCCTGTTGATTCCATGCATTTTTTCAACCTGCTTTTGATAGTAGCGTTTGCTCGTTCAACCAGGCCTGCACTGGATGGGTGCCAAGCACAGTGGTTTTTTAACGTTATCCCAAGGTAGCCATGTTTTGTACAACTTGGTTCACAAAGTGTGGACCATTGTCACTGTAAATGATCTGTGGGATGCCATGAACCGGTATGACGGTTTTGCAAATGGCTTTTGCCACTGTTAGGGCATCTGCTCGTTTAGATGGAACTATTTCAACCCATTTGGAAAATGCATCAATCATCACTAGGCAGTATTTGTGAGGTCCACTTTGTGTGAGTTCAATAAAATCTATGTGCATGATTTGGAATGGGTAAGACGGTTTTGGAAAGGAGCCTCTCTTAGGTCTCATGTTTCCTTGTGGATTATGTTTCACACAAACAGGACATGCTTTACAAAAAAAAAATTTAAGTAAGCATCTAAACCAAAGGTAGTGAATTGACCTGACCTCACCCCTCCTGTCGACACATGGCAAGGCCCATGTGTCGCAATTGCTGCTGCCTCAAAAAGTGTTTAGAAGCGTGTGTGGGTCAGGCACATTAGGTGCTGCTTCATTTACTACTCGGAAATCTTGTATCATTCGCCAATCAATTTTATTGGCCTTTTGGACTGGAAAAACAGGAGTCTTGCAAGGAGAATCCAAGCACTTCCTAAAGATTCCTCCTGACAAAAGACCACTCACCACAGGGGCTATCCCATTTATTGCCTCCTGGCCCAAAGGAGATTCTCTGATCCCGGTTAGATTTGGATGTTAAGTCCTGTCACAAATGGCTCCTTTGATCAGTCAAACAAATGCTGACTAGCCAGGGAAGCGCATAAGCGCGTGCCCTTCAAAACACCCACACCACTTCCTCATAGCTTCTTGAGTAATTAGCAATCCAAAAACAACATTTTCTTTGGGTTTTTTGTTTTTGTTTCCTTAGCATTTAACTTGCACAAAATCACTCTTTCATCAAAGTTGCTCTACCAATCTCCCATAGTAGTCTCCAACAACCTCAACCATTCAACCTATATTTTCCTTTGATCCAGGAAATCATTCGTCCCTGCTCATTTGCATCTCACACACAGTCACCAAAGAGGAGTCTTTTCATCACATTGGTCTCAAGTTATCCAAGTCCTCCACACAACATTCATATAACATTCTCAACCGATAGAACAATTCACCAATCCAAAAAGAAGCTCAACACATAAAAAAACAGCCGGCAAATTAATCAGATTATTATTATTATTATTTTTTAAATTAACCAACTCAATCTCTCAGATTTAACTAAAATATAGAAGTTTGTAGACTCTTACAACACAACTAATCAATTATTTTTCTCAAATTAGTTTGCGGTGTGTGAAAACCACAATTTTGCTTCATCCAATTCCAGAAAACATGTTTTCTCTGTCTTTCGAATTTGTCATCAGGGTGAGACACTGATGAGCACTAGTGTAAACCAGTTTTCTGTCTACAAACAGATGTCTTTCTTTTCTTCTCTTTTTTATTTATTTATTTTTTATTTTTATTCTTCAAAATTGTTTCTGTTTTGCGGTGCAAATTGGATAGACCACAGTCTAACAAAAATTTCTTTGTACACAGGTTTAGCCAATTTTATCAGTTTAACAAATATGCACACACATGCACAGCTCTCGGTGCGAGGGGAGGGGACCTGGCATCAATGATTCGTCACAAGCTGGCCATTTCTTGCGGTCGATCATGAAGCTGGTCCCACCCACGCACGCGAGGACAGCACATTCTAATTTTTCTATTTATCTTTTAGAAACAAGTTGTATTACTTTACCACTTGATTTGCAAATTTTAACTTCAGTGTGCACACATAATTTGACCCCTTGAAATTTGCCGGGCATACAATCAGCATTGTCATAATTTCATTGTATGTACAGGAGTTCTAATAACCTAAATGTTTTAATCCAAAAGTAGGAGCATGAGAGGTCAAAGGAGAGGAAGCCCGTCATGCTGAAAATTTGGCTTTTCCTCTGCCCCTTCCTCCACCCTTTGATTGGTCTCGTTTTGCATAACGACACTCTCTTGCAAAGTGTCCTTGTCTCCCACAGTTCTAACAGTTGTCAGAATCTGGTGGGGGTTTTGAACCATATGGCGGCCTGCGACCTTGTTGGCCTTGACCTCTTCCTCTGCCCCATTGGGAACTTTGGAAGAAGACTGTTGCATCTTCATCTACATGATTATCATCATCATCTAGATGAAATACATCAGAACTTTTGCCTTTCTTGATCACTTTGTCAGCCTCTCTGGCCCACTGCATGGTTGTTGTAACACAAGCAGTGTGTGCTTCCACCAAGTGTTTCCGCACCCTGTTGTCTAATTCAGGTGGGGAACCATTGAGGAGCGCATATTTTAGCTGTTGCTGATAAGCACTCTCAGCTGCATCATTGAATGGGATGCCATTATGCACCCTAAATTCTTTTTCAAATGTTAATGGAATGGCAGCCTCATCATTTTTTATCTTTCCATTTTTGGTCTTTTGAATTTGTTCACTTCGCTCTTGTGAAGTTTTCAACCACACTCTAGCACATTGCAATTCTCCTTCTTTTCTTTCCTTTCTCAGTCCTTTTGTCTTCCTAGCCACACTCTCCTCCAAAACATCAACCACTATTTTCCACATTTCAACTTCCAACTTCCCTTCTACTCCATACTTTTTCTTCCACTTTGGCATGTATCGCATACAATTAAGAAATCTACTTGCCATGTACTTCTCATCACCTTCAAGAGTTAGAGATTTACCGTTTTTTATTTCCTATCTTAACTTGGTATTTTTAGATTTTTCCAATTTTTATTCAATTTTTTGTTTTACTTTTTGGAGGATCCTCAATGTAGGATTAAATTGACCCTTCAACAAAATTGCCTCTTAGTGAAATCATCCTACCAGTCACACACTCAACCACACAACTTAGCACTTTTTAACTTTCAGGCCTATCTCGGATGGGTGCAAAAACCCTTCCAAACAGCTGGGAAAAAGCGGACAAAAAAGAACCTACGCCCTTCTCCAATTAAGAAAAAGAAGCTCTGTCTTTTTCAACCCGTTCCCTCCACTGGGTCAAGGACCCAAGCTGTTCTTTGGCTCGGAAAAACGTACAAAGAAAATCTACACTCTTCTTTGAATCACAAAAAAGAAGCTCTGTGTTCCTTAGCACGTTCCTTCCACTGGGACTCCAACCCAAGCCAGATCCCGCAGCTTGGAAGAACAGACAAAGAAGAATCTACGCACCTCTTCGATGAACGAAAAGGAAGCTCTGTTTTTCCTAGTCTGTTCCTTCCTCTGGGACTTAAACCCAAGCTATATTCCGTGCACTTTGACTCTTACGCGTTTCACAACAACACAATCACACAATTATAGGGCTTTAACTTACTTGTCCCCTGGTTCGTTGCACTGCCGGATTCCGTCAATCCACTGTTGTCCGACGAAGGCAGACCTAAGATGCTGGCCGAGCGAAGAATTTTCTTGCCAGGACTTTTCTTTACCAGGTCCTCCTAATGGACGCTGGCTTGTCGACAATGCAGCACGTTGTCCTCCGTCGATCAGCAGTGGGTATGTTGGATCCGGGTCACGGCACCAAAATGTTAGGGATGTTCTGACTCTAACATATTTTGCAAGAACCACACGAGAGACAGTATGCCCTTTGAACACTTGCAAGTGGAGAATTTGTTTGTTACTGTAGATACAGCAATGTCCGAACAAAGTCTGCTTTTGCATTCTTGCAAGAGTGTATTTATTGAGAGAAGAAGGGTGGGGGTGGGAGTGACAAAGGTGGGGGTGACAATTTACATGTGTGGTGGTCACCACAGACAATGGTTGACCACTTCAGAGGGTCCCAGTTTATTGTTTGATGAGGTCGTGGAAATAAAACCTAGTGGAGCCTTCCAGATGACTAACTAAACATCACACCATTTAGAGAGTGGCAACAACTGAATGGTTAAACTTTTCAGAGTCAAAGAAAGGTAGAAGGTTAAAACAAAGTTCATCATTCTAGTCTACATCCCAACATAATCATACGATCAAGATAGTTCATAAACCCTTTTACGCGTGTAAAACATAAACCAAACGTTGAAAGTGGTTATTTCTTCATGTATAATGATCAACTTGATACTCCCTAGCCTCCAACAGCCCTTTTTATTATAACAAATTAACCAGAGTGACGGGAGAGCGACATTTCAGAAAACGTGCTTATCTCGGCGAGAAAAAGCGATTTCGGCAATAAAAATTAAAACGCGTGTAAAACATAAACCAAACGTTGAAAGTGGTTATTTCTTCATGTATAATGATCAACTTGATACTCCCTAGAACCCAACAGCCCTTTTTGTTATAACAAATTAACTAGAGTGACGGGAGAGCGACATTTCAGAAAACGTGCTTATCTCGGCGAGAAAAAGCGATTTCGGCAAAAAAAATTTAAAATGCGTGTAAAACATGAACCAAACGTTGAAAGTGGTTATTTCTTCATGTATAATGATCAAGTTGATACTCCCTAGCCTCCAACAGCCCTTTTTATTATAACAAATTAACCAGAGCGACGGGAGAGCGACATTTCAGAAAACGTGCTTATCTCGGCGAGAAAAAGCGATTTCGGCAATAAAAATTAAAATGCGTGTAAAACATAAACCAAACGTTGAAAGTGGTTATTTCTTCATGTATAATGATCTACTTGATACTCCCTAACCCCCAACAGCCCTTTTTGTTATAACAAATTAACTAGAGTGACGGGAGAGCGACATTTCAGAAAACGTGCTTATCTCGGCGAGAAAAAGCGATTTCGGCAATAAAAATTAAAACGCGTGTAAAACATAAACCAAACGTTGAAAGTGGTTATTTCTTCATGTATAATGATCAACTTGATACTCCCTATCACCCAACAGCCCTTTTTGTTATAACAAATTAACTAGAGTGACGGAAGAGCGACATTTCAGAAAACGTGCTTATCTCGGCGAGAAAAAGCGATTTCGGCAAAAAAAATTAAAATGCGTGTAAAACATAAACCAAACGTTGAAAGTGGTTATTTCTTCATGTATAATGATCAACTTGATACTCCCTAGCCTCCAACAGCCCTTTTTATTATAACAAATTAACCAGAGCGACGGGAGAGCGACATTTCAGAAAACGTGCTTATCTCGGCGAGAAAAAGCGATTTCGGCAATAAAAATTAAAACGCGTGTAAAACATTAACCAAACGTTGAAAGTGATTATTTCTTCATGTATAATGATCAACTTGATACTCCCTAGCACCCAACAGCCCTTTTTGTTATAACAAATTAACTAGAGTGACGGGAGAGCGACATTTCAGAAAACGTGCTTATCTCGGCGAGAAAAAGCGATTCCGGCAGAAAAAATTAAAATGCATGTAAAACATAAACCAAATGTTGAAAGTGGTTATTTCTTCATGTATAATGATCAACTTGATACTCCCTAGCCCCCAACAGCCCTTTTTGTTATAACAAATTAACTAGAGTGACGGGAGAGCGACATTTCAGAAAACGTGCTTATCTCGGCGAGAAAAAGCGATTTCGGCAATAAAATTTAAAACGCGTGTAAAACATAAACCAAACGATGAAATTGGTTATTTCTTCATGTATAATGATCAACTCGATACTCCCTAGCCCCCAACAGCCTTTTTTTTCATAACACTTTAACCAGAGTGACGGGAGAGCGGCATTTCAGAAAACGTGCTTATCTCGGCGAGAAAAAGCGATTTCGGCAATAAAATTTAAAACGCGTGTAAAACATAAACCAAACGATGAAATTGGTTATTTCTTCATGTATAATGATCAACTCGATACTCCCTAGCCCCCAACAGCCTTTTTTTTCATAACACTTTAACCACAGTGACGGGAGAGCGGCATTTCAGAAAACGTGCTTATCTCGGCGAGAAAAAGCGATTTCGGTAATAAAATTTAAAACGCGTGTAAAACATAAACCAAACGATGAAATTGGTTATTTCTTCATGTATAATGATCAACTCGATACTCCCTAGCCCCCAACAGCCTTTTTTTTCATAACACTTTAACCAGAGTGACGGGAGAGCGGCATTTCAGAAAACGTGCTTATCTCGGCGAGAAAAAGCGATTTCGGCAATAAAATTTAAAACGCGTGTAAAACATAAACCAAACGATGAAATTGGTTATTTCTTCATGTATAATGATCAACTCGATACTCCCTAGCCCCCAACCGCCTTTTTTTTCATGACACTTTAACCAGAGTGACGGGAGAGCGGCATTTCAGAAAACGTGCTTATCTCAGCGAGAAAAAGCGATTTCGGCAATAAAATTTAAAACGCGTGTAAAACATAAACCAAACGATGAAATTGGTTATTTCTTCATGTATAATGATCAACTCGATACTCCCTAGCCCCCAACAGCCTTTTGTTTCATAACACTTTAACCAGAGTGACGGGAGAGCGGCATTTCAGAAAACGTGCTTATCTCGGCGAGAAAAAGCGATTTCGGCAATAAAATTTAAAACGCGTGTAAAACATAAACCAAACGATGAAATTGGTTATTTCTTCATGTATAATGATCAACTCGATACTCCCTAGCCCCCAACAGCCTTTTATTTTCATAACACTTTAACCAGAGTGACGGGAGAGCGGCATTTCAGAAAACGTGCTTATCTCGGCGAGAAAAAGCGATTTCGGCAATAAAATTTAAAACGCGTGTAAAACATAAACCAAACGATGAAATTGGTTATTTCTTCATGTATAATGATCAACTCGATACTCCCTAGCCCCCAACAGACTTTTTTTTCATAACACTTTAACCAGAGTGACGGGAGAGCGGCATTTCAGAAAACGTGCTTATCTCGGCGAGAAAAAGCGATTTCGGCAATAAAATTTAAAACGCGTGTAAAACATAAACCAAACGATGAAATTGGTTATTTCTTCATGTATAATGATCAACTCGATACTCCCTAGCCCCCAACAGCCTTTTTTTTCATAACACTTTAACCAGAGTGACGGGAGAGCGGCATTTCAGAAAACGTGCTTATCTCGGCGAGAAAAAGCGATTTCGGCAATACAATTTAAAACGCGTGTAAAACATAAACCAAACGATGAAATTGGTTATTTCTTCATGTATAATGATCAACTCGATACTCCCTAGCCCCCAACAGCCTTTTTTTTCATAACACTTTAACCAGAGTGACGGGAGAGCGGCATTTCAGAAAACGTGCTTATCTCGGCGAGAAAAAGCGATTTCGGCAATACAATTTAAAACGCGTGTAAAACATAAACCAAACGATGAAATTGGTTATTTCTTCATGTATAATGATCAACTCGATACTCCCTAGCCCCCAACAGCCTTTTTTTTCATAACACTTTAACCAGAGTGACGGGAGAGCGGCATTTCAGAAAACGTGCTTATCTCGGCGAGAAAAAGCGATTTCGGCAATAAAATTTAAAACGCGTGTAAAACATAAACCAAACGATGAAATTGGTTATTTCTTCATGTATAATGATCAACTCGATACTCCCTAGCCCCCAACAGCCTTTTTTTTCATAACACTTTAACCAGAGTGACGGGAGAGCGGCATTTCAGAAAACGTGCTTATCTCGGCGAGAAAAAGCGATTTCGGCAATAAAATTTAAAACGCGTGTAAAACATAAACCAAACGATGAAATTGGGTATTTCTTCATGTATAATGATCAACTCGATACTCCCTAGCCCCCAACAGCCTTTTTTTTCCACAACACTTTAACCAGAGTGACGGGAGAGCGGCATTTCAGAAAAAGTGCTTATCTCGGCGAGAAAAAGCGATTTCGGCAATAAAATTTAAAACGCGTGTAAAACATAAACCAAACGATGAAATTGGGTATTTCTTCATGTATAATGATCAACTCGATACTCCCTAGCCCCCAACAGCCTTTTTTTTCATAACACTTTAACCAGAGTGACGGGAGAGCGGCATTTCAGAAAACGTGCTTATCTCGGCGAGTAAAAGCGATTTCGGCAATAAAATTTAAAACGCGTGTAAAACATAAACCAAACGATAAAATTGGTTATTTCTTCATGTATAATGATCAACTCGATACTCCCTAGCCCCCAACAGCCTTTTTTTTCATAACACTTTAACCAAAGTGACGGGAGAGCGGCATTTCAGAAAACGTGCTTATCTCGGCGAGAAAAAGCGATTTCGGCAATAAAATTTAAAACGCGTGTAAAACATAAACCAAACGATGAAATTGGTTATTTCTTCATGTATAATGATCAACTCGATACTCCCTAGCCCCCAAAAGCCTTTTTTTTCATAACACTTTAACCAGAGTGACGGGAGAGCGGCATTTCAGAAAACGTGCTTATCTCGGCGAGAAAAAGCGATTTCGGCAATAAAATTTAAAACGCGTGTAAAACATAAACCAAACGATGAAATTGGTTATTTCTTCATGTATAATGATTAACTCGATACTCCCTAGCCCCCAACAGCCTTTTTTTTCATAACACTTTAACCAGAGTGACGGGAGAGCGGCATTTCAGAAAACGTGCTTATCTCGGCGAGAAAAAGCGATTTCGGCAATAAAATTTAAAACGCGTGTAAAACATAAACCAAACGATGAAATTGGTTATTTCTTCATGTATAATGATCAACTCGATACTCCCTAGCCCCCAACAGCCTTTTTTTTCATAACACTTTAACCAGAGTGACGGGAGAGCGGCATTTCAGAAAACGTGCTTATCTCGGCGAGAAAAAGCGATTTCGGCAATAAAATTTAAAACGCGTGTAAAACATAAACCAAACGATGAAATTGGTTATTTCTTCATGTATAATGATCAACTCGATACTCCCTAGCCCCCAACAGCCTTTTTTTCATAACACTTTACCCAGAGTGACGGGAGAGCGGCATTTCAGAAAACGTGCTTATCTCGGCGAGAAAAAGTGATTTCGGCAATAAAATTTAAAACCCGTGTAAAACATAAACCAAACGATGAAATTGGTTATTTCTTCATGTATAATGATCAACTCGATACTCCCTAGCCCCCAACAGCCTTTTTTTTCATAACACTTTAACCAGAGTGACGGGAGAGCGGCATTTCAGAAAACGTGCTTATCTCGGCGAGAAAAAGCGATTTCGGCAATAAAATTTAAAACGCGTGTAAAACATAAACCAAACGATGAAATTGGTTATTTCTTCATGTATAATGATCAACTCGATACTCCCTAGCCCCCAACAGCCTTTTTTTTCATAACACTTTAACCAGAGTGACGGGAGAGCGGCATTTCAGAAAACGTGCTTATCTCGGCGAGAAAAAGCGATTTCGGCAATAAAATTTAAAACGCGTGTAAAACATAAACCAAACGATGAAATTGGTTATTTCTTCATGTATAATGATCAACTCGATACTCCCTAGCCCCCAACAGCCTTTTTTTTCATAACACTTTAACCAGAGTGACGGGAGAGCGGCATTTCAGAAAACGTGCTTATCTCGGCGAGAAAAAGCGATTTCGGCAATAAAATTTAAAACGCGTGTAAAACATAAACCAAACGATGAAATTGGGTATTTCTTCATGTATAATGATCAACTCGATACTCCCTAGCCCCCAACAGCCTTTTTTTTCATAACACTTTGACCAGAGTGACGGGAGAGCGGCATTTCAGAAAAAGTGCTTATCTCGGCGAGAAAAAGCGATTTCGGCAATAAAATTTAAAACGCGTGTAAAACATAAACCAAACGATGAAATTGGGTATTTCTTCATGTATAATGATCAACTCGATACTCCCTAGCCCCCAACAGCCTTTTTTTTCATAACACTTTAACCAGAGTGACGGGAGAGCGGCATTTCAGAAAACGTGCTTATCTCGGCGAGTAAAAGCGATTTCGGCAATAAAATTTAAAACGCGTGTAAAACATAAACCAAACGATAAAATTGGTTATTTCTTCATGTATAATGATCAACTCGATACTCCCTAGCCCCCAACAGCCTTTTTTTTCATAACACTTTAACCAAAGTGACGGGAGAGCGGCATTTCAGAAAACGTGCTTATCTCGGCGAGAAAAAGCGATTTCGGCAATAAAATTTAAAACGCGTGTAAAACATAAACCAAACGATGAAATTGGTTATTTCTTCATGTATAATGATCAACTCGATACTCCCTAGCCCCCAAAAGCCTTTTTTTTCATAACACTTTAACCAGAGTGACGGGAGAGCGGCATTTCAGAAAACGTGCTTATCTCGGCGAGAAAAAGCGATTTCGGCAATAAAATTTAAAACGCGTGTAAAACATAAACCAAACGATGAAATTGGTTATTTCTTCATGTATAATGATCAACTCGATACTCCCTAGCCCCCAACAGCCTTTTTTTTCATAACACTTTAACCAGAGTGACGGGAGAGCGGCATTTCAGAAAACGTGCTTATCTCGGCGAGAAAAAGCGATTTCGGCAATAAAATTTAAAACGCGTGTAAAACATAAACCAAACGATGAAATTGGTTATTTCTTCATGTATAATGATCAATTCGATACTCCCTAGCCCCCAACAGCCTTTTTTTTCATAACACTTTAACCAGAGTGACGGGAGAGCGGCATTTCAGAAAACGTGCTTATCTCGGCGAGAAAAAGCGATTTCGGCAATAAAATTTAAAACGCGTGTAAAACATGAACCAAACGATGAAATTGGTTATTTCTTCATGTATAATGATCAACTCGAGTCGAGCTCCAGGGAGAGAGGCTGATTTTTCGCTTTTTGAGGCCGACCGACGAACCGGCGCGGGGCGGACTCAAAAGCCCGCAGAGCCGTAGGCACTTAGAAAAGTTTCGCCTTTGGCTGTGAGCTCCAGGGGGAGAGGCTGGTTTTGCGTTATTTCAGGCCGGCTGGAGAACCGGCGCGGGTCGGGTGCACAATCCCCGCAGAGCCGTGGGCACTTCGAAAATTTTCGCCAAGTTGGCTCTGAGCGCCTGGTACCTAATATGGAAGTATAGAGGCCGACTTTCGGGCAAGATCACGCCGCGTTAGGCTTCCAGGACCCCGGCTAAGCAATTTTACCGGGCCGCCCGGTTCTTTTTTTGAACCAGCCCGGTTCTTTTTACACTTCCAGCTGGAGCTCAGCAGCGGCTTTTGGCGCAAGATCACGCGGGTTAGGCTTCCAGGACCTCGGCTAAGCAATTCTACCGGGCCGCCCGGTTCTTTTTTTGAACCAGCCCGGTTCTTTTTACACTTCCAGCTGGAGCTCACGAGCGGCTTTTGGGACAAGATCACGCCGTGTTAGGCTTCCAGAGCCCCGGCTAAGCAATTTTACAGGCCCGCCCGGTTCTTTTTTTAACCAGCCCGGTTCTTTTTACACTTCCAGCTGGAGCTCAGCAGCGGCTTTTTGCACAGTATCACGCCGGGTTAGGCTTCCAGGACCCCGGCTAGGCAATTTTACCGGGCCGCCCGGTTCTTTTTTTTAACCAGCCCGGTTCTTTTTACACTTCCAGCTGGAGCTCAGCAGCGGCTTTTTGGACAAGATCACGCCGTGTTAGGCTTCCAGAGCCCCGGCTAAGCAATTTTACCGGGTCGCCCGGTTCTTTTTTTTAACCAGCCCGGTTCTTTTTACACTTCCAGCTGAAGCTCAGCAGCGGCTTTTTGGACAAGATCACGCCGTGTTAGGCGTCCAGAGCCCCGGCTAAGCAATTTTACCGGGTCGCCCGGTTCTTTTTTTAACCAGCCCGGTTCTTTTTACACATCCAGCTGGAGCTCAGCAGCGTGTAAAACATAAACCAAACGATGAAATTGGTTATTTCTTCATGTATAATGATCAACTCGATACTCCCTAGCCCCCAACAGCCTTTTTTTTCATAACACTTTAACCAGAGTGACGGGAGAGCGGCATTTCAGAAAACGTGCTTATCTCGGCGAGAAAAAGCGATTTCGGCAATAAAATTTAAAACGCGTGTAAAACATAAACCAAACGATGAAATTGGTTATTTCTTCATGTATAATGATCAACTCGATACTCCCTAGCCCCCAACAGCCTTTTTTTTCATAACACTTTAACCAGAGTGACGGGAGAGCGGCATTTCAGAAAACGTGCTTATCTCGGCGAGAAAAAGCGATTTCGGCAATAAAATTTAAAACGCGTGTAAAACATAAACCAAACGATGAAATGGGTTATTTCTTCATGTATAATGATCAACTCGATACTCCCTAGCCCCCAACAGCCTTTTTTTTCATAACACTTTAACCAGAGTGACGGGAGAGCGGCATTTCAGAAAACGTGCTTATCTCGGCGAGAAAAAGCGATTTCGGCAATAAAATTTAAAACGCGTGTAAAACATAAACCAAACGATGAAATTGGTTATTTCTTCATGTATAATGATCAACTCGATACTCCCTAGCCCCCAACAGCCTTTTTTTTTATAACACTTTAACCAGAGTGACGGGAGAGCGGCATTTCAGAAAACGTGCTTATCTCGGCGAGAAAAAGCGATTTCGGCAATAAAATTTAAAACGCGTGTAAAACATAAACCAAACGATGAAATTGGTTATTTCTTCATGTATAATGATCAACTCGATACTCCCTAGCCCCCAACAGCCTTTTTTTTCATAACACTTTAACCAGAGTGACGGGAGAGCGGCATTTCAGAAAACGTGCTTATCTCGGCGAGAAAAAGCGATTTCGGCAATAAAATTTAAAACGCGTGTAAAACATAAACCAAACGATGAAATTGGTTATTTCTTCATGTATAATGATCAACTCGATACTCCCTAGCCCCCAACAGCCTTTTTTTTCATAACACTTTAACCAGAGTGACGGGAGAGCGGCATTTCAGAAAACGTGCTTATCTCGGCGAGAAAAAGCGATTTCGGCAATAAAATTTAAAACGCGTGTAAAACATAAACCAAACGATGAAATTGGTTATTTCTTCATGTATAATGATCAACTCGATACTCCCTAGCCCCCAACAGCCTTTTTTTTTTATAACACTTTAACCAGAGTGACGGGAGAGCGGCATTTCAGAAAACGTGCTTATCTCGGCGAGAAAAAGCGATTTCGGCAATAAAATTTAAAACGCGTGTAAAACATAAACCAAACGATGAAATTGGTTATTTCTTCATGTATAATGATCAACTCGATACTCCCTAGCCCCCAACAGCCTTTTTTTTCATAACACTTTAACCAGAGTGACGGGAGAGCGGCATTTCAGAAAACGTGCTTATCTCGGCGAGAAAAAGCGATTTCGGCAATAAAATTTAAAACGCGTGTAAAACATAAACCAAACGATGAAATTGGTTATTTCTTCATGTATAATGATCAACTCGATACTCCCTAGCCCCCAACAGCCTTTTTTTTCATAACACTTTAACCAGAGTGACGGGAGAGCGGCATTTCAGAAAACGTGCTTATCTCGGCGAGAAAAAGCGATTTCGGCAATAAAATTTAAAACGCGTGTAAAACATAAACCAAACGATGAAATTGGTTATTTCTTCATGTATAATGATCAACTCGATACTCCCTAGCCCCCAACAGCCTTTTTTTTCATAACACTTTAACCAGAGTGACGGGAGAGCGGCATTTCAGAAAACGTGCTTATCTCGGCGAGAAAAAGCGATTTCGGCAATAAAATTTAAAACGCGTGTAAAACATAAACCAAACGATGAAATTGGTTATTTCTTCATGTATAATGATCAACTCGATACTCCCTAGCCCCCAACAGCCTTTTTTTTCATAACACTTTAACCAGGGTGACGGGAGAGCGGCATTTCAGAAAACGTGCTTATCTCGGCGAGAAAAAGCGATTTCGGCAATAAAATTTAAAACGCGTGTAAAACATAAACCAAACGATGAAATTGGTTATTTCTTCATGTATAATGATCAACTCGATACTCCCTAGCCCCCAACAGCCTTTTTTTTCATAACACTTTAACCAGAGTGACGGGAGAGCGGCATTTCAGAAAACGTGCTTATCTCGGCGAGAAAAAGCGATTTCGGCAATAAAATTTAAAACGCGTGTAAAACATAAACCAAACGATGAAATTGGTTATTTCTTCATGTATAATGATCAACTCGATACTCCCTAGCCCCCAACAGCCTTTTTTTTCATAACACTTTAACCAGAGTGACGGGAGAGCGGCATTTCAGAAAACGTGCTTATCTCGGCGAGAAAAAGCGATTTCGGCAATAAAATTTAAAACGCGTGTAAAACATAAACCAAACGATGAAATTGGTTATTTCTTCATGTATAATGATCAACTCGATACTCCCTAGCCCCCAACAGCCTTTTTTTTCATAACACTTTAACCAGAGTGACGGGAGAGCGGCATTTCAGAAAACGTGCTTATCTCGGCGAGAAAAAGCGATTTCGGCAATAAAATTTAAAACGCGTGTAAAACATAAACCAAACGATGAAATTGGTTATTTCTTCATGTATAATGATCAACTCGATACTCCCTAGCCCCCAACAGCCTTTTTTTTTTATAACACTTTAACCAGAGTGACGGGAGAGCGGCATTTCAGAAAACGTGCTTATCTCGGCGAGAAAAAGCGATTTCGGCAATAAAATTTAAAACGCGTGTAAAACATAAACCAAACGATGAAATTGGTTATTTCTTCATGTATAATGATCAACTCGATACTCCCTAGCCCCCAACAGCCTTTTTTTTCATAACACTTTAACCAGAGTGACGGGAGAGCGGCATTTCAGAAAACGTGCTTATCTCGGCGAGAAAAAGCGATTTCGGCAATAAAATTTAAAACGCGTGTAAAACATAAACCAAACGATGAAATTGGTTATTTCTTCATGTATAATGATCAACTCGATACTCCCTAGCCCCCAACAGCCTTTTTTTTCATAACACTTTAACCAGAGTGACGGGAGAGCGGCATTTCAGAAAACGTGCTTATCTCGGCGAGAAAAAGCGATTTCGGCAATAAAATTTAAAACGCGTGTAAAACATAAACCAAACGATGAAATTGGTTATTTCTTCATGTATAATGATCAACTCGATACTCCCTAGCCCCCAACAGCCTTTTTTTTCATAACGCTTTAACCAGAGTGACGGGAGAGCGGCATTTCAGAAAACGTGCTTATCTCGGCGAGAAAAAGCGATTTCGGCAATAAAATTTAAAACGCGTGTAAAACATAAACCAAACGATGAAATTGGTTATTTCTTCATGTATAATGATCAACTCGATACTCCCTAGCCCCCAACAGCCTTTTTTTTCATAACACTTTAACCAGAGTGACGGGAGAGCGGCATTTCAGAAAACGTGCTTATCTCGGCGAGAAAAAGCGATTTCGGCAATAAAATTTAAAACGCGTGTAAAACATAAACCAAACGATGAAATTGGTTATTTCTTCATGTATAATGATCAACTCGATACTCCCTAGCCCCCAACAGCCTTTTTTTTCATAACACTTTAACCAGAGTGACGGGAGAGCGGCATTTCAGAAAACGTGCTTATCTCGGCGAGAAAAAGCGATTTCGGCAATAAAATTTAAAACGCGTGTAAAACATAAACCAAACGATGAAATTGGTTATTTCTTCATGTATAATGATCAACTCGATACTCCCTAGCCCCCAACAGCCTTTTTTTTCATAACACTTTAACCAGAGTGACGGGAGAGCGGCATTTCAGAAAACGTGCTTATCTCGGCGAGAAAAAGCGATTTCGGCAATAAAATTTAAAACGCGTGTAAAACATAAACCAAACGATGAAATTGGTTATTTCTTCATGTATAATGATCAACTCGATACTCCCTAGCCCCCAACAGCCTTTTTTTTCATAACACTTTAACCAGAGTGACGGGAGAGCGGCATTTCAGAAAACGTGCTTATCTCGGCGAGAAAAAGCGATTTCGGCAATAAAATTTAAAACGCGTGTAAAACATAAACCAAACGATGAAATTGGTTATTTCTTCATGTATAATGATCAACTCGATACTCCCTAGCCCCCAACAGCCTTTTTTTTCATAACACTTTAACCAGAGTGACGGGAGAGCGGCATTTCAGAAAACGTGCTTATCTCGGCGAGAAAAAGCGATTTCGGCAATAAAATTTAAAACGCGTGTAAAACATAAACCAAACGATGAAATTGGTTATTTCTTCATGTATAATGATCAACTCGATACTCCCTAGCCCCCAACAGCCTTTTTTTTCATAACACTTTAACCAGAGTGACGGGAGAGCGGCATTTCAGAAAACGTGCTTATCTCGGCGAGAAAAAGCGATTTTTAACCAGAGTGACGGGAGAGCGGCATTTCAGAAAACGTGCTTATCTCGGCGAGAAAAAGCGATTTCGGCAATAAAATTTAAAACGCGTGTAAAACATAAACCAAACGATGAAATTGGTTATTTCTTCATGTATAATGATCAACTCGATACTCCCTAGCCCCCAACAGCCTTTTTTTTCATAACACTTTAACCAGAGTGACGGGAGAGTGGCATTTCAGAAAACGTGCTTATCTCGGCGAGAAAAAGCGATTTCGGCAATAAAATTTAAAACGCGTGTAAAACATAAACCAAACGATGAAATTGGTTATTTCTTCATGTATAATGATCAACTCGATACTCCCTAGCCCCCAACAGCCTTTTTTTTCATAACACTTTAACCAGAGTGACGGGAGAGCGGCATTTCAGAAAACGTGCTTATCTCGGCGAGAAAAAGCGATTTCGGCAATAAAATTTAAAACGCGTGTAAAACATAAACCAAACGATGAAATTGGTTATTTCTTCATGTATAATGATCAACTCGAAACTCCCTAGCCCCCAACAGCCTTTTTTTTCATAACACTTTAACCAGAGTGACGGGAGAGCGGCATTTCAGAAAACGTGCTTATCTCGGCGAGAAAAAGCGATTTCGGCAATAAAATTTAAAACGCGTGTAAAACATAAACCAAACGATGAAATTGGTTATTTCTTCATGTATAATGATCAACTCGATACTCCCTAGCCCCCAACAGCCTTTTTTTTCATAACGCTTTAACCAGAGTGACGGGAGAGCGGCATTTCAGAAAACGTGCTTATCTCGGCGAGAAAAAGCGATTTCGGCAATAAAATTTAAAACGCGTGTAAAACATAAACCAAACGATGAAATTGGTTATTTCTTCATGTATAATGATCAACTCGATACTCCCTAGCCCCCAACAGCCTTTTTTTTCATAACACTTTAACCAGAGTGACGGGAGAGCGGCATTTCAGAAAACGTGCTTATCTCGGCGAGAAAAAGCGATTTCGGCAATAAAATTTAAAACGCGTGTAAAACATAAACCAAACGATGAAATTGGTTATTTCTTCATGTATAATGATCAACTCGATACTCCCTAGCCCCCAACAGCCTTTTTTTTCATAACACTTTAACCAGAGTGACGGGAGAGCGGCATTTCAGAAAACGTGCTTATCTCGGCGAGAAAAAGCGATTTCGGCAATAAAATTTAAAACGCGTGTAAAACATAAACCAAACGATGAAATTGGTTATTTCTTCATGTATAATGATCAACTCGATACTCCCTAGCCCCCAACAGCCTTTTTTTTCATAACACTTTAACCAGAGTGACGGGAGAGCGGCATTTCAGAAAACGTGCTTATCTCGGCGAGAAAAAGCGATTTCGGCAATAAAATTTAAAACGCGTGTAAAACATAAACCAAACGATGAAATTGGTTATTTCTTCATGTATAATGATCAACTCGATACTCCCTAGCCCCCAACAGCCTTTTTTTTCATAACACTTTAACCAGAGTGACGGGAGAGCGGCATTTCAGAAAACGTGCTTATCTCGGCGAGAAAAAGCGATTTCGGCAATAAAATTTAAAACGCGTGTAAAACATAAACCAAACGATGAAATTGCTTATTTCTTCATGTATAATGATCAACTCGATACTCCCTAGCCCCAGACAGCCTTTTTTTTTTATAACACTTTAACCAGAGTGACGGGAGAGCGGCATTTCAGAAAACGTGCTTATCTCGGCGAGAAAAAGCGATTTCGGCAATAAAATTTAAAACGCGTGTAAAACATAAACCAAACGATGAAATTGGTTATTTCTTCATGTATAATGATCAACTCGATACTCCCTAGCCCCCAACAGCCTTTTTTTTCATAACACTTTAACCAGAGTGACGGGAGAGCGGCATTTCAGAAAACGTGCTTATCTCGGCGAGAAAAAGCGATTTCGGCAATAAAATTTAAAACGCGTGTAAAACATAAACCAAACGATGAAATTGGTTATTTCTTCATGTATAATGATCAACTCGATACTCCCTAGCCCCCAACAGCCTTTTTTTTTCATAACACTTTAACCAGAGTGACGGGAGAGCGGCATTTCAGAAAACGTGCTTATCTCGGCGAGAAAAAGCGATTTCGGCAATAAAATTTAAAACGCGTGTAAAACATAAACCAAACGATGAAATTGGTTATTTCTTCATGTATAATGATCAACTCGATACTCCCTAGCCCCCAACAGCCTTTTTTTTCATAACGCTTTAACCAGAGTGACGGGAGAGCGGCATTTCAGAAAACGTGCTTATCTCGGCGAGAAAAAGCGATTTCGGCAATAAAATTTAAAACGCGTGTAAAACATAAACCAAACGATGAAATTGGTTATTTCTTCATGTATAATGATCAACTCGATACTCCCTAGCCCCCAACAGCCTTTTTTTTCATAACACTTTAACCAGAGTGACGGGAGAGCGGCATTTCAGAAAACGTGCTTATCTCGGCGAGAAAAAGCGATTTCGGCAATAAAATTTAAAACGCGTGTAAAACATAAACCAAACGATGAAATTGGTTATTTCTTCATGTATAATGATCAACTCGATACTCCCTAGCCCCCAACAGCCTTTTTTTTCATAACACTTTAACCAGAGTGACGGGAGAGCGGCATTTCAGAAAACGTGCTTATCTCGGCGAGAAAAAGCGATTTCGGCAATAAAATTTAAAACGCGTGTAAAACATAAACCAAACGATGAAATTGGTTATTTCTTCATGTATAATGATCAACTCGATACTCCCTAGCCCCCAACAGCCTTTTTTTTCATAACACTTTAACCAGAGTGACGGGAGAGCGGCATTTCAGAAAACGTGCTTATCTCGGCGAGAAAAAGCGATTTCGGCAATAAAATTTAAAACGCGTGTAAAACATAAACCAAACGATGAAATTGGTTATTTCTTCATGTATAATGATCAACTCGATACTCCCTAGCCCCCAACAGCCTTTTTTTTCATAACACTTTAACCAGAGTGACGGGAGAGCGGCATTATTTCTTCATGTATAATGATCAACTCGAGTCGAGCTCCAGGGAGAGAGGCTGATTTTTCGCTTTTTGAGGCCGACCGACGAACCGGCGTGGGGCGGACTCAAAAGCCCGCAGAGCCGTAGGCACTTAGAAAAGTTTCGCCTTTGGCTGTGAGCTCCAGGGGGAGAGGCTGGTTTTGCGTTATTTCAGGCCGGCTGGAGAACCGGCGCGGGTCGGGTGCACAATCCCCGCAGAGCCGTGGGCACTTAGAAAATTTTCGCCAAGTTGGCTCTGAGCGCCTGGTACCTAATATGGAAGTATAGAGGCCGACTTTCGGGCAAGATCACGCCGCGTTAGGCTTCCAGGACCCCGGCTAAGCAATTTTACCGGGCCGCCCGGTTCTTTTTTTGAACCAGCCCGGTTCTTTTTACACTTCCAGCTGGAGCTCAGCAGCGGCCTTTGGCGCAAGATCACGCGGGTTAGGCTTCCAGGACCTCGGCTAAGCAATTCTACCGGTCCGCCCGGTTCTTTTTTTGAACCAGCCCGGTTCTTTTTACACTTCCAGCTGGAGCTCACGAGCGGCTTTTGGGACAAGATCACGCCGTGTTAGGCTTCCAGAGCCCCGGCTAAGCAATTTTACAGGCCCGCCCGGTTCTTTTTTTTTAACCAGCCCGGTTCTTTTTACACTTCCAGCTGGAGCTCAGCAGCGGCTTTTTGGACAATGTCACGCCGGGTTAGGCTTCCAGGACCCCGGCTAAGCAATTTTACCGGGCCGCCCGGTTCTTTTTTTTAACCAGCCCGGTTCTTTTTACACTTCCAGCTGGAGTTCACGAGCGGCTTTTTGGACAAGATCACGCCTGGTTAGGCTTCCAGAGCCCCGGCTAAGCAATTTTAACGGGCCGCCCGGTTCTTTTTTTTAACCAGCCCGGTTCTTTTTACACTTCCAGCTGGAGCTCAGCAGCGGCTTTTTGGACAAGATCACGCCGTGTTAGGCTTCCAGAGCCCCGGCTAAGCAATTTTACCGGGTCGCCCGGTTCTTTTTTTAACCAGCCCGGTTCTTTTTACACTTCCAGCTGGAGCTCAGCAGCGGCTTTTTGCACAGTATCACGCCGGGTTAGGCTTCCAGGACCCCGGCTAGGCAATTTTACCGGGCCGCCCGGTTCTTTTTTTAACCAACCCGGTTCTTTTTACACATCCAGCTGGAGCTCAGCAGCGTGTAAAACATAAACCAAACGATGAAATTGGTTATTTCTTCATGTATAATGATCAACTCGATACTCCCTAGCCCCCAAGAGCCTTTTTTTTTTCATAACACTTTAACCAGAGTGACGGGAGAGCGGCATTTCAGAAAACGTGCTTATCTCGGCGAGAAAAAGCGATTTCGGCAATAAAATTTAAAACGCGTGTAAAACATAAACCAAACGATGAAATTGGTTATTTCTTCATGTATAATGATCAACTCGATACTCCCTAGCCCCCAACAGCCTTTTTTTTCATAACACTTTAACCAGAGTGACGGGAGAGCGGCATTTCAGAAAACGTGCTTATCTCGGCGAGAAAAAGCGATTTCGGCAATAAAATTTAAAACGCGTGTAAAACATAAACCAAACGATGAAATTGGTTATTTCTTCATGTATAATGATCGACTCGATACTCCCTAGCCCCCAACAGCCTTTTTTTTTCATAACACTTTAACCAGAGTGACGGGAGAGCGGCATTTCAGAAAACGTGCTTATCTCGGCGAGAAAAAGCGATTTCGGCAATAAAATTTAAAACGCGTGTAAAACATAAACCAAACGATGAAATTGGGTATTTCTTCATGTATAATGATCAACTCGATACTCCCTAGCCCCCAACAGCCTTTTTTTTCATAACACTTTAACCAGAGTGACGGGAGAGCGGCATTTCAGAAAACGTGCTTATCTCGGCGAGAAAAAGCGATTTCGGCAATAAAATTTAAAACGCGTGTAAAACATAAACCAAACGATGAAATTGGTTATTTCTTCATGTATAATGATCAACTCGATACTCCCTAGCCCCCAACAGCCTTTTTTTTCATAACACTTTAACCAGAGTGACGGGAGAGCGGCATTTCAGAAAACGTGCTTATCTCGGCGAGAAAAAGCGATTTCGGCAATAAAATTTAAAACGCGTGTAAAACATAAACCAAACGATGAAATTGGTTATTTCTTCATGTATAATGATCAACTCGATACTCCCTAGCCCCCAACAGCCTTTTTTTTCATAACGCTTTAACCAGAGTGACGGGAGAGCGGCATTTCAGAAAACGTGCTTATCTCGGCGAGAAAAAGCGATTTCGGCAATAAAATTTAAAACGCGTGTAAAACATAAACCAAACGATGAAATTGGTTATTTCTTCATGTATAATGATCAACTCGATACTCCCTAGCCCCCAACAGCCTTTTTTTTCATAACACTTTAACCAGAGTGACGGGAGAGCGGCATTTCAGAAAACGTGCTTATCTCGGCGAGAAAAAGCGATTTCGGCAATAAAATTTAAAACGCGTGTAAAACATAAACCAAACGATGAAATTGGTTATTTCTTCATGTATAATGATCAACTCGATACTCCCTAGCCCCCAACAGCCTTTTTTTTCATAACACTTTAACCAGAGTGACGGGAGAGCGGCATTTCAGAAAACGTGCTTATCTCGGCGAGAAAAAGCGATTTCGGCAATAAAATTTAAAACGCGTGTAAAACATAAACCAAACGATGAAATTGGTTATTTCTTCATGTATAATGATCAACTCGATACTCCCTAGCCCCCAACAGCCTTTTTTTTCATAACACTTTAACCAGAGTGACGGGAGAGCGGCATTTCAGAAAACGTGCTTATCTCGGCGAGAAAAAGCGATTTCGGCAATAAAATTTAAAACGCGTGTAAAACATAAACCAAACGATGAAATTGGTTATTTCTTCATGTATAATGATCAACTCGATACTCCCTAGCCCCCAACAGCCTTTTTTTTTATAACACTTTAACCAGAGTGACGGGAGAGCGGCATTTCAGAAAACGTGCTTATCTCGGCGAGAAAAAGCGATTTCGGCAATAAAATTTAAAACGCGTGTAAAACATAAACCAAACGATGAAATTGGTTATTTATTCATGTATAATGATCAACTCGATACTCCCTAGCCCCCAACAGCCTTTTTTTTCATAACACTTTAACCAGAGTGACGGGAGAGCGGCATTTCAGAAAACGTGCTTATCTCGGCGAGAAAAAGCGATTTCGGCAATAAAATTTAAAACGCGTGTAAAACATAAACCAAACGATGAAATTGGTTATTTCTTCATGTATAATGATCAACTCGATACTCCCTAGCCCCCAACAGCCTTTTTTTTCATAACACTTTAACCAGAGTGACGGGAGAGCGGCATTTCAGAAAACGTGCTTATCTCGGCGAGAAAAAGCGATTTCGGCAATAAAATTTAAAACGCGTGTAAAACATAAACCAAACGATGAAATTGGTTATTTCTTCATGTATAATGATCAACTCGATACTCCCTAGCCCCCAACAGCCTTTTTTTTCATAACGCTTTAACCAGAGTGACGGGAGAGCGGCATTTCAGAAAACGTGCTTATCTCGGCGAGAAAAAGCGATTTCGGCAATAAAATTTAAAACGCGTGTAAAACATAAACCAAACGATGAAATTGGTTATTTCTTCATGTATAATGATCAACTCGATACTCCCTAGCCCCCAACAGCCTTTTTTTTCATAACGCTTTAACCAGAGTGACGGGAGAGCGGCATTTCAGAAAACGTGCTTATCTCGGCGAGAAAAAGCAATTTCGGCAATAAAATTTAAAACGCGTGTAAAACATAAACCAAACGATGAAATTGGTTATTTCTTCATGTATAATGATCAACTCGATACTCCCTAGCCCCCAACAGCCTTTTTTTTCATAACACTTTAACCAGAGTGACGGGAGAGCGGCATTTCAGAAAACGTGCTTATCTCGGCGAGAAAAAGCGATTTCGGCAATAAAATTTAAAACGCGTGTAAAACATAAACCAAACGATGAAATTGGTTATTTCTTCATGTATAATGATCAACTCGATACTCCCTAGCCCCCAACAGCCTTTTTTTTCATAACACTTTAACCAGAGTGACGGGAGAGCGGCATTTCAGAAAACGTGCTTATCTCGGCGAGAAAAAGCGATTTCGGCAATAAAATTTAAAACGCGTGTAAAACATAAACCAAACGATGAAATTGGTTATTTCTTCATGTATAATGATCAACTCGATACTCCCTAGCCCCCAACAGCCTTTTTTTTCATAACACTTTAACCAGAGTGACGGGAGAGCGGCATTTCAGAAAACGTGCTTATCTCGGCGAGAAAAAGCGATTTCGGCAATAAAATTTAAAACGCGTGTAAAACATAAACCAAACGATGAAATTGGTTATTTCTTCATGTATAATGATCAACTCGATACTCCCTAGCCCCCAACAGCCTTTTTTTTCATAACACTTTAACCAGAGTGACGGGAGAGCGGCATTTCAGAAAACGTGCTTATCTCGGCGAGAAAAAGCGATTTCGGCAATAAAATTTAAAACGCGTGTAAAACATAAACCAAACGATGAAATTGGTTATTTCTTCATGTATAATGATCAACTCGATACTCCCTAGCCCCCAACAGCCTTTTTTTTCATAACACTTTAACCAGAGTGACGGGAGAGCGGCATTTCAGAAAACGTGCTTATCTCGGCGAGAAAAAGCGATTTCGGCAATAAAATTTAAAACGCGTGTAAAACATAAACCAAACGATGAAATTGGTTATTTCTTCATGTATAATGATCAACTCGATACTCCCTAGCCCCCAACAGCCTTTTTTTTCATAACACTTTAACCAGAGTGACGGGAGAGCGGCATTTCAGAAAACGTGCTTATCTCGGCGAGAAAAAGCGATTTCGGCAATAAAATTTAAAACGCGTGTAAAACATAAACCAAACGATGAAATTGGTTATTTCTTCATGTATAATGATCAACTCGATACTCCCTAGCCCCCAACAGCCTTTTTTTTCATAACACTTTAACCAGAGTGACGGGAGAGCGGCATTTCAGAAAACGTGCTTATCTCGGCGAGAAAAAGCGATTTCGGCAATAAAATTTCAAACGCGTGTAAAACATAAACCAAACGATGAAATTGGTTATTTCTTCATGTATAATGATCAACTCGATACTCCCTAGCCCCCAACAGCCTTTTTTTTCATAACACTTTAACCAGAGTGACGGGAGAGCGGCATTTCAGAAAACGTGCTTATCTCGGCGAGAAAAAGCGATTTCGGCAATAAAATTTAAAACGCGTGTAAAACATAAACCAAACGATGAAATTGCTTATTTCTTCATGTATAATGATCAACTCGATACTCCCTAGCCCCCAACAGCCTTTTTTTTCATAACACTTTAACCAGAGTGACGGGAGAGCGGCATTTCAGAAAACGTGCTTATCTCGGCGAGAAAAAGCGATTTCGGCAATAAAATTTAAAACGCGTGTAAAACATAAACCAAACGATGAAATTGGTTATTTCTTCATGTATAATGATCAACTCGATACTTCCTAGCCCCCAACAGCCTTTTTTTTCATAACACTTTAACCAGAGTGACGGGAGAGCGGCATTTCAGAAAACGTGCTTATCTCGGCGAGAAAAAGCGATTTCGGCAATAAAATTTAAAACGCGTGTAAAACATAAACCAAACGATGAAATTGGTTATTTCTTCATGTATAATGATCAACTCGATACTCCCTAGCCCCCAACAGCCTTTTTTTTCATAACACTTTAACCAGAGTGACGGGAGAGCGGCATTTCAGAAAACGTGCTTATCTCGGCGAGAAAAAGCGATTTCGGCAATAAAATTTAAGACGCGTGTAAAACATAAACCAAACGATGAAATTGGTTATTTCTTCATGTATAATGATCAACTCGATACTCCCTAGCCCCCAACAGCCTTTTTTTTCATAACACTTTAACCAGAGTGACGGGAGAGCGGCATTTCAGAAAACGTGCTTATCTCGGCGAGAAAAAGCGATTTCGGCAATAAAATTTAAAACGCGTGTAAAACATAAACCAAACGATGAAATTGGTTATTTCTTCATGTATAATGATCAACTCGATACTCCCTAGCCCCCAACAGCCTTTTTTTTCATAACACTTTAACCAGAGTGACGGGAGAGCGGCATTTCAGAAAACGTGCTTATCTCGGCGAGAAAAAGCGATTTTTAACCAGAGTGACGGGAGAGCGGCATTTCAGAAAACGTGCTTATCTCGGCGAGAAAAAGCGATTTCGGCAATAAAATTTAAAACGCGTGTAAAACATAAACCAAACGATGAAATTGGTTATTTCTTCATGTATAATGATCAACTCGATACTCCCTAGCCCCCAACAGCCTTTTTTTTCATAACACTTTAACCAGAGTGACGGGAGAGCGGCATTTCAGAAAACGTGCTTATCTCGGCGAGAAAAAGCGATTTCGGCAATAAAATTTAAAACGCGTGTAAAACATAAACCAAACGATGAAATTGGTTATTTCTTCATGTATAATGATCAACTCGATACTCCCTAGCCCCCAACAGCCTTTTTTTTCATAACACTTTAACCAGAGTGACGGGAGAGCGGCATTTCAGAAAACGTGCTTATCTCGGCGAGAAAAAGCGATTTCGGCAATAAAATTTAAAACGCGTGTAAAACATAAACCAAACGATGAAATTGGTTATTTCTTCATGTATAATGATCAACTCGATACTCCCTAGCCCCCAACAGCCTTTTTTTTCATAACACTTTAACCAGAGTGACGGGAGAGCGGCATTTCAGAAAACGTGCTTATCTCGGCGAGAAAAAGCGATTTCGGCAATAAAATTTAAAACGCGTGTAAAACATAAACCAAACGATGAAATTGCTTATTTCTTCATGTATAATGATCAACTCGATACTCCCTAGCCCCCAACAGCCTTTTTTTTCATAACACTTTAACCAGAGTGACGGGAGAGCGGCATTTCAGTAAACGTGCTTATCTCGGCGAGAAAAAGCGATTTCGGCAATAAAATTTAAAACGCGTGTAAAACATAAACCAAACGATGAAATTGGTTATTTCTTCATGTATAATGATCAACTCGATACTCCCTAGCCCCCAACAGCCTTTTTTTTCATAACACTTTAACCAGTGTGACGGGAGAGCGGCATTTCAGAAAACGTGCTTATCTCGGCGAGAAAAAGCGATTTCGGCAATAAAATTTAAAACGCGTGTAAAACATAAACCAAACGATGAAATTGGTTATTTCTTCATGTATAATGATCAACTCGATACTCCCTAGCCCCCAACAGCCTTTTTTTTCATAACACTTTAACCAGAGTGACGGGAGAGCGGCATTTCAGAAAACGTGCTTATCTCGGCGAGAAAAAGCGATTTCGGCAATAAAATTTAAAACGCGTGTAAAACATAAACCAAACGATGAAATTGGTTATTTCTTCATGTATAATGATCAACTCGATACTCCCTAGCCCCCAACAGCCTTTTTTTCCATAACACTTTAACCAGAGTGACGGGAGAGCGGCATTTCAGAAAACGTGCTTATCTCGGCGAGAAAAAGCGATTTCGGCAATAAAATTTAAAACGCGTGTAAAACATAAACCAAACGATGAAATTGGTTATTTCTTCATGTATAATGATCAACTCGATACTCCCTAGCCCCCAACAGCCTTTTTTTTCATAACACTTTAACCAGAGTGACGGGAGAGCGGCATTTCAGAAAACGTGCTTATCTCGGCGAGAAAAAGCGATTTCGGCAATAAAATTTAAAACGCGTTTAAAACATAAACCAAACGATGAAATTGGTTATTTCTTCATGTATAATGATCAACTCGATACTCCCTAGCCCCCAACAGCCTTTTTTTTCATAACACTTTAACCAGAGTGACGGGAGAGCGGCATTTCAGAAAACGTGCTTATCTCGGCGAGAAAAAGCGATTTCGGCAATAAAATTTAAAACGCGTGTAAAACATAAACCAAACGATGAAATTGGTTATTTCTTCATGTATAATGATCAACTCGATACTCCCTAGCCCCCAACAGCCTTTTTTTTCATAACACTTTAACCAGAGTGACGGGAGAGCGGCATTTCAGAAAACGTGCTTATCTCGGCGAGAAAAAGCGATTTCGGCAATAAAATTTAAAACGCGTGTAAAACATAAACCAAACGATGAAATTGGTTATTTCTTCATGTATAATGATCAACTCGATACTCCCTAGCCCCCAACAGCCTTTTTTTTCATAACACTTTAACCAGAGTGACGGGAGAGCGGCATTTCAGAAAACGTGCTTATCTCGGCGAGAAAAAGCGATTTCGGCAATAAAATTTAAAACGCGTGTAAAACATAAACCAAACGATGAAATTGGTTATTTCTTCATGTATAATGATCAACTCGATACTCCCTAGCCCCCAACAGCCTTTTTTTTCATAACACTTTAACCAGAGTGACGGGAGAGCGGCATTTCAGAAAACGTGCTTATCTCGGCGAGAAAAAGCGATTTCGGCAATAAAATTTAAAACGCGTGTAAAACATAAACCAAACGATGAAATTGGTTATTTCTTCATGTATAATGATCAACTCGATACTCCCTAGCCCCCAACAGCCTTTTTTTTCATAACACTTTAACCAGAGTGACGGGAGAGCGGCATTTCAGAAAACGTGCTTATCTCGGCGAGAAAAAGCGATTTCGGCAATAAAATTTAAAACGCGTGTAAAACATAAACCAAACGATGAAATTGGTTATTTCTTCATGTATAATGATCAACTCGATACTCCCTAGCCCCCAACAGCCTTTTTTTTCATAACACTTTAACCAGAGTGACGGGAGAGCGGCATTTCAGAAAACGTGCTTATCTCGGCGAGAAAAAGCGATTTCGGCAATAAAATTTAAAACGCGTGTAAAACATAAACCAAACGATGAAATTGGTTATTTCTTCATGTATAATGATCAACTCGATACTCCCTAGCCCCCAACAGCCTTTTTTTTCATAACACTTTAACCAGAGTGACGGGAGAGCGGCATTTCAGAAAACGTGCTTATCTCGGCGAGAAAAAGCGATTTCGGCAATAAAATTTAAAACGCGTGTAAAACATAAACCAAACGATGAAATTGGTTATTTCTTCATGTATAATGATCAACTCGATACTCCCTAGCCCCCAACAGCCTTTTTTTTCATAACACTTTAACCAGAGTGACGGGAGAGCGGCATTTCAGAAAACGTGCTTATCTCGGCGAGAAAAAGCGATTTCGGCAATAAAATTTAAAACGCGTGTAAAACATAAACCAAACGATGAAATTGGTTATTTCTTCATGTATAATGATCAACTCGATACTCCCTAGCCCCCAACAGCCTTTTTTTTCATAACACTTTAACCAGAGTGACGGGAGAGCGGCATTTCAGAAAACGTGCTTATCTCGGCGAGAAAAAGCGATTTCGGCAATAAAATTTAAAACGCGTGTAAAACATAAACCAAACGATGAAATTGGTTATTTCTTCATGTATAATGATCAACTCGATACTCCCTAGCCCCCAACAGCCTTTTTTTTCATAACACTTTAACCAGAGTGACGGGAGAGCGGCATTTCAGAAAACGTGCTTATCTCGGCGAGAAAAAGCGATTTCGGCAATAAAATTTAAAACGCGTGTAAAACATAAACCAAACGATGAAATTGGTTATTTCTTCATGTATAATGATCAACTCGATACTCCCTAGCCCCCAACAGCCTTTTTTTTCATAACACTTTAACCAGAGTGACGGGAGAGCGGCATTTCAGAAAACGTGCTTATCTCGGCGAGAAAAAGCGATTTCGGCAATAAAATTTAAAACGCGTGTAAAACATAAACCAAACGATGAAATTGGTTATTTCTTCATGTATAATGATCAACTCGATACTCCCTAGCCCCCAACAGCCTTTTTTTTCATAACACTTTAACCAGAGTGACGGGAGAGCGGCATTTCAGAAAACGTGCTTATCTCGGCGAGAAAAAGCGATTTCGGCAATAAAATTTAAAACGCGTGTAAAACATAAACCAAACGATGAAATTGGTTATTTCTTCATGTATAATGATCAACTCGATACTCCCTAGCCCCCAACAGCCTTTTTTTTCATAACACTTTAACCAGAGTGACGGGAGAGCGGCATTTCAGAAAACGTGCTTATCTCGGCGAGAAAAAGCGATTTCGGCAATAAAATTTAAAACGCGTGTAAAACATAAACCAAACGATGAAATTGGTTATTTCTTCATGTATAATGATCAACTCGATACTCCCTAGCCCCCAACAGCCTTTTTTTTCATAACACTTTAACCAGAGTGACGGGAGAGCGGCATTTCAGAAAACGTGCTTATCTCGGCGAGAAAAAGCGATTTCGGCAATAAAATTTAAAACGCGTGTAAAACATAAACCAAACGATGAAATTGGTTATTTCTTCATGTATAATGATCAACTCGATACTCCCTAGCCCCCAACAGCCTTTTTTTTCATAACACTTTAACCAGAGTGACGGGAGAGCGGCATTTCAGAAAACGTGCTTATCTCGGCGAGAAAAAGCGATTTCGGCAATAAAATTTAAAACGCGTGTAAAACATAAACCAAACGATGAAATTGGTTATTTCTTCATGTATAATGATCAACTCGATACTCCCTAGCCCCCAACAGCCTTTTTTTTCATAACACTTTAACCAGAGTGACGGGAGAGCGGCATTTCAGAAAACGTGCTTATCTCGGCGAGAAAAAGCGATTTCGGCAATAAAATTTAAAACGCGTGTAAAACATAAACCAAACGATGAAATTGGTTATTTCTTCATGTATAATGATCAACTCGATACTCCCTAGCCCCCAACAGCCTTTTTTTTCATAACACTTTAACCAGAGTGACGGGAGAGCGGCATTTCAGAAAACGTGCTTATCTCGGCGAGAAAAAGCGATTTCGGCAATAAAATTTAAAACGCGTGTAAAACATAAACCAAACGATGAAATTGGTTATTTCTTCATGTATAATGATCAACTCGATACTCCCTAGCCCCCAACAGCCTTTTTTTTCATAACACTTTAACCAGAGTGACGGGAGAGCGGCATTTCAGAAAACGTGCTTATCTCGGCGAGAAAAAGCGATTTCGGCAATAAAATTTAAAACGCGTGTAAAACATAAACCAAACGATGAAATTGGTTATTTCTTCATGTATAATGATCAACTCGATACTCCCTAGCCCCCAACAGCCTTTTTTTTCATAACACTTTAACCAGAGTGACGGGAGAGCGGCATTTCAGAAAACGTGCTTATCTCGGCGAGAAAAAGCGATTTCGGCAATAAAATTTAAAACGCGTGTAAAACATAAACCAAACGATGAAATTGGTTATTTCTTCATGTATAATGATCAACTCGATACTCCCTAGCCCCCAACAGCCTTTTTTTTCATAACACTTTAACCAGAGTGACGGGAGAGCGGCATTTCAGAAAACGTGCTTATCTCGGCGAGAAAAAGCGATTTCGGCAATAAAATTTAAAACGCGTGTAAAACATAAACCAAACGATGAAATTGGTTATTTCTTCATGTATAATGATCAACTCGATACTCCCTAGCCCCCAACAGCCTTTTTTTTCATAACACTTTAACCAGAGTGACGGGAGAGCGGCATTTCAGAAAACGTGCTTATCTCGGCGAGAAAAAGCGATTTCGGCAATAAAATTTAAAACGCGTGTAAAACATAAACCAAACGATGAAATTGGTTATTTCTTCATGTATAATGATCAACTCGATACTCCCTAGCCCCCAACAGCCTTTTTTTTCATAACACTTTAACCAGAGTGACGGGAGAGCGGCATTTCAGAAAACGTGCTTATCTCGGCGAGAAAAAGCGATTTCGGCAATAAAATTTAAAACGCGTGTAAAACATAAACCAAACGATGAAATTGGTTATTTCTTCATGTATAATGATCAACTCGATACTCCCTAGCCCCCAACAGCCTTTTTTTTCATAACACTTTAACCAGAGTGACGGGAGAGCGGCATTTCAGAAAACGTGCTTATCTCGGCGAGAAAAAGCGATTTCGGCAATAAAATTTAAAACGCGTGTAAAACATAAACCAAACGATGAAATTGGTTATTTCTTCATGTATAATGATCAACTCGATACTCCCTAGCCCCCAACAGCCTTTTTTTTCATAACACTTTAACCAGAGTGACGGGAGAGCGGCATTTCAGAAAACGTGCTTATCTCGGCGAGAAAAAGCGATTTCGGCAATAAAATTTAAAACGCGTGTAAAACATAAACCAAACGATGAAATTGGTTATTTCTTCATGTATAATGATCAACTCGATACTCCCTAGCCCCCAACAGCCTTTTTTTTCATAACACTTTAACCAGAGTGACGGGAGAGCGGCATTTCAGAAAACGTGCTTATCTCGGCGAGAAAAAGCGATTTCGGCAATAAAATTTAAAACGCGTGTAAAACATAAACCAAACGATGAAATTGGTTATTTCTTCATGTATAATGATCAACTCGATACTCCCTAGCCCCCAACAGCCTTTTTTTTCATAACACTTTAACCAGAGTGACGGGAGAGCGGCATTTCAGAAAACGTGCTTATCTCGGCGAGAAAAAGCGATTTCGGCAATAAAATTTAAAACGCGTGTAAAACATAAACCAAACGATGAAATTGGTTATTTCTTCATGTATAATGATCAACTCGATACTCCCTAGCCCCCAACAGCCTTTTTTTTCATAACACTTTAACCAGAGTGACGGGAGAGCGGCATTTCAGAAAACGTGCTTATCTCGGCGAGAAAAAGCGATTTCGGCAATAAAATTTAAAACGCGTGTAAAACATAAACCAAACGATGAAATTGGTTATTTCTTCATGTATAATGATCAACTCGATACTCCCTAGCCCCCAACAGCCTTTTTTTTCATAACACTTTAACCAGAGTGACGGGAGAGCGGCATTTCAGAAAACGTGCTTATCTCGGCGAGAAAAAGCGATTTCGGCAATAAAATTTAAAACGCGTGTAAAACATAAACCAAACGATGAAATTGGTTATTTCTTCATGTATAATGATCAACTCGATACTCCCTAGCCCCCAACAGCCTTTTTTTTCATAACACTTTAACCAGAGTGACGGGAGAGCGGCATTTCAGAAAACGTGCTTATCTCGGCGAGAAAAAGCGATTTCGGCAATAAAATTTAAAACGCGTGTAAAACATAAACCAAACGATGAAATTGGTTATTTCTTCATGTATAATGATCAACTCGATACTCCCTAGCCCCCAACAGCCTTTTTTTTCATAACACTTTAACCAGAGTGACGGGAGAGCGGCATTTCAGAAAACGTGCTTATCTCGGCGAGAAAAAGCGATTTCGGCAATAAAATTTAAAACGCGTGTAAAACATAAACCAAACGATGAAATTGGTTATTTCTTCATGTATAATGATCAACTCGATACTCCCTAGCCCCCAACAGCCTTTTTTTTCATAACACTTTAACCAGAGTGACGGGAGAGCGGCATTTCAGAAAACGTGCTTATCTCGGCGAGAAAAAGCGATTTCGGCAATAAAATTTAAAACGCGTGTAAAACATAAACCAAACGATGAAATTGGTTATTTCTTCATGTATAATGATCAACTCGATACTCCCTAGCCCCCAACAGCCTTTTTTTTCATAACACTTTAACCAGAGTGACGGGAGAGCGGCATTTCAGAAAACGTGCTTATCTCGGCGAGAAAAAGCGATTTCGGCAATAAAATTTAAAACGCGTGTAAAACATAAACCAAACGATGAAATTGGTTATTTCTTCATGTATAATGATCAACTCGATACTCCCTAGCCCCCAACAGCCTTTTTTTTCATAACACTTTAACCAGAGTGACGGGAGAGCGGCATTTCAGAAAACGTGCTTATCTCGGCGAGAAAAAGCGATTTCGGCAATAAAATTTAAAACGCGTGTAAAACATAAACCAAACGATGAAATTGGTTATTTCTTCATGTATAATGATCAACTCGATACTCCCTAGCCCCCAACAGCCTTTTTTTTCATAACACTTTAACCAGAGTGACGGGAGAGCGGCATTTCAGAAAACGTGCTTATCTCGGCGAGAAAAAGCGATTTCGGCAATAAAATTTAAAACGCGTGTAAAACATAAACCAAACGATGAAATTGGTTATTTCTTCATGTATAATGATCAACTCGATACTCCCTAGCCCCCAACAGCCTTTTTTTTCATAACACTTTAACCAGAGTGACGGGAGAGCGGCATTTCAGAAAACGTGCTTATCTCGGCGAGAAAAAGCGATTTCGGCAATAAAATTTAAAACGCGTGTAAAACATAAACCAAACGATGAAATTGGTTATTTCTTCATGTATAATGATCAACTCGATACTCCCTAGCCCCCAACAGCCTTTTTTTTCATAACACTTTAACCAGAGTGACGGGAGAGCGGCATTTCAGAAAACGTGCTTATCTCGGCGAGAAAAAGCGATTTCGGCAATAAAATTTAAAACGCGTGTAAAACATAAACCAAACGATGAAATTGGTTATTTCTTCATGTATAATGATCAACTCGATACTCCCTAGCCCCCAACAGCCTTTTTTTTCATAACACTTTAACCAGAGTGACGGGAGAGCGGCATTTCAGAAAACGTGCTTATCTCGGCGAGAAAAAGCGATTTCGGCAATAAAATTTAAAACGCGTGTAAAACATAAACCAAACGATGAAATTGGTTATTTCTTCATGTATAATGATCAACTCGATACTCCCTAGCCCCCAACAGCCTTTTTTTTCATAACACTTTAACCAGAGTGACGGGAGAGCGGCATTTCAGAAAACGTGCTTATCTCGGCGAGAAAAAGCGATTTCGGCAATAAAATTTAAAACGCGTGTAAAACATAAACCAAACGATGAAATTGGTTATTTCTTCATGTATAATGATCAACTCGATACTCCCTAGCCCCCAACAGCCTTTTTTTTCATAACACTTTAACCAGAGTGACGGGAGAGCGGCATTTCAGAAAACGTGCTTATCTCGGCGAGAAAAAGCGATTTCGGCAATAAAATTTAAAACGCGTGTAAAACATAAACCAAACGATGAAATTGGTTATTTCTTCATGTATAATGATCAACTCGATACTCCCTAGCCCCCAACAGCCTTTTTTTTCATAACACTTTAACCAGAGTGACGGGAGAGCGGCATTTCAGAAAACGTGCTTATCTCGGCGAGAAAAAGCGATTTCGGCAATAAAATTTAAAACGCGTGTAAAACATAAACCAAACGATGAAATTGGTTATTTCTTCATGTATAATGATCAACTCGATACTCCCTAGCCCCCAACAGCCTTTTTTTTCATAACACTTTAACCAGAGTGACGGGAGAGCGGCATTTCAGAAAACGTGCTTATCTCGGCGAGAAAAAGCGATTTCGGCAATAAAATTTAAAACGCGTGTAAAACATAAACCAAACGATGAAATTGGTTATTTCTTCATGTATAATGATCAACTCGATACTCCCTAGCCCCCAACAGCCTTTTTTTTCATAACACTTTAACCAGAGTGACGGGAGAGCGGCATTTCAGAAAACGTGCTTATCTCGGCGAGAAAAAGCGATTTCGGCAATAAAATTTAAAACGCGTGTAAAACATAAACCAAACGATGAAATTGGTTATTTCTTCATGTATAATGATCAACTCGATACTCCCTAGCCCCCAACAGCCTTTTTTTTCATAACACTTTAACCAGAGTGACGGGAGAGCGGCATTTCAGAAAACGTGCTTATCTCGGCGAGAAAAAGCGATTTCGGCAATAAAATTTAAAACGCGTGTAAAACATAAACCAAACGATGAAATTGGTTATTTCTTCATGTATAATGATCAACTCGATACTCCCTAGCCCCCAACAGCCTTTTTTTTCATAACACTTTAACCAGAGTGACGGGAGAGCGGCATTTCAGAAAACGTGCTTATCTCGGCGAGAAAAAGCGATTTCGGCAATAAAATTTAAAACGCGTGTAAAACATAAACCAAACGATGAAATTGGTTATTTCTTCATGTATAATGATCAACTCGATACTCCCTAGCCCCCAACAGCCTTTTTTTTCATAACACTTTAACCAGAGTGACGGGAGAGCGGCATTTCAGAAAACGTGCTTATCTCGGCGAGAAAAAGCGATTTCGGCAATAAAATTTAAAACGCGTGTAAAACATAAACCAAACGATGAAATTGGTTATTTCTTCATGTATAATGATCAACTCGATACTCCCTAGCCCCCAACAGCCTTTTTTTTCATAACACTTTAACCAGAGTGACGGGAGAGCGGCATTTCAGAAAACGTGCTTATCTCGGCGAGAAAAAGCGATTTCGGCAATAAAATTTAAAACGCGTGTAAAACATAAACCAAACGATGAAATTGGTTATTTCTTCATGTATAATGATCAACTCGATACTCCCTAGCCCCCAACAGCCTTTTTTTTCATAACACTTTAACCAGAGTGACGGGAGAGCGGCATTTCAGAAAACGGCTTATCTCGGCGAGAAAAAGCGATTTCGGCAATAAAATTTAAAACGCGTGTAAAACATAAACCAAACGATGAAATTGGTTATTTCTTCATGTATAATGATCAACTCGATACTCCCTAGCCCCCAACAGCCTTTTTTTTCATAACACTTTAACCAGAGTGACGGGAGAGCGGCATTTCAGAAAACGTGCTTATCTCGGCGAGAAAAAGCGATTTCGGCAATAAAATTTAAAACGCGTGTAAAACATAAACCAAACGATGAAATTGGTTATTTCTTCATGTATAATGATCAACTCGATACTCCCTAGCCCCCAACAGCCTTTTTTTTCATAACACTTTAACCAGAGTGACGGGAGAGCGGCATTTCAGAAAACGTGCTTATCTCGGCGAGAAAAAGCGATTTCGGCAATAAAATTTAAAACGCGTGTAAAACATAAACCAAACGATGAAATTGGTTATTTCTTCATGTATAATGATCAACTCGATACTCCCTAGCCCCCAACAGCCTTTTTTTTCATAACACTTTAACCAGAGTGACGGGAGAGCGGCATTTCAGAAAACGTGCTTATCTCGGCGAGAAAAAGCGATTTCGGCAATAAAATTTAAAACGCGTGTAAAACATAAACCAAACGATGAAATTGGTTATTTCTTCATGTATAATGATCAACTCGATACTCCCTAGCCCCCAACAGCCTTTTTTTTCATAACACTTTAACCAGAGTGACGGGAGAGCGGCATTTCAGAAAACGTGCTTATCTCGGCGAGAAAAAGCGATTTCGGCAATAAAATTTAAAACGCGTGTAAAACATAAACCAAACGATGAAATTGGTTATTTCTTCATGTATAATGATCAACTCGATACTCCCTAGCCCCCAACAGCCTTTTTTTTCATAACACTTTAACCAGAGTGACGGGAGAGCGGCATTTCAGAAAACGTGCTTATCTCGGCGAGAAAAAGCGATTTCGGCAATAAAATTTAAAACGCGTGTAAAACATAAACCAAACGATGAAATTGGTTATTTCTTCATGTATAATGATCAACTCGATACTCCCTAGCCCCCAACAGCCTTTTTTTTCATAACACTTTAACCAGAGTGACGGGAGAGCGGCATTTCAGAAAACGTGCTTATCTCGGCGAGAAAAAGCGATTTCGGCAATAAAATTTAAAACGCGTGTAAAACATAAACCAAACGATGAAATTGGTTATTTCTTCATGTATAATGATCAACTCGATACTCCCTAGCCCCCAACAGCCTTTTTTTTCATAACACTTTAACCAGAGTGACGGGAGAGCGGCATTTCAGAAAACGTGCTTATCTCGGCGAGAAAAAGCGATTTCGGCAATAAAATTTAAAACGCGTGTAAAACATAAACCAAACGATGAAATTGGTTATTTCTTCATGTATAATGATCAACTCGATACTCCCTAGCCCCCAACAGCCTTTTTTTTCATAACACTTTAACCAGAGTGACGGGAGAGCGGCATTTCAGAAAACGTGCTTATCTCGGCGAGAAAAAGCGATTTCGGCAATAAAATTTAAAACGCGTGTAAAACATAAACCAAACGATGAAATTGGTTATTTCTTCATGTATAATGATCAACTCGATACTCCCTAGCCCCCAACAGCCTTTTTTTTCATAACACTTTAACCAGAGTGACGGGAGAGCGGCATTTCAGAAAACGTGCTTATCTCGGCGAGAAAAAGCGATTTCGGCAATAAAATTTAAAACGCGTGTAAAACATAAACCAAACGATGAAATTGGTTATTTCTTCATGTATAATGATCAACTCGATACTCCCTAGCCCCCAACAGCCTTTTTTTTCATAACACTTTAACCAGAGTGACGGGAGAGCGGCATTTCAGAAAACGTGCTTATCTCGGCGAGAAAAAGCGATTTCGGCAATAAAATTTAAAACGCGTGTAAAACATAAACCAAACGATGAAATTGGTTATTTCTTCATGTATAATGATCAACTCGATACTCCCTAGCCCCCAACAGCCTTTTTTTTCATAACACTTTAACCAGAGTGACGGGAGAGCGGCATTTCAGAAAACGTGCTTATCTCGGCGAGAAAAAGCGATTTCGGCAATAAAATTTAAAACGCGTGTAAAACATAAACCAAACGATGAAATTGGTTATTTCTTCATGTATAATGATCAACTCGATACTCCCTAGCCCCCAACAGCCTTTTTTTTCATAACACTTTAACCAGAGTGACGGGAGAGCGGCATTTCAGAAAACGTGCTTATCTCGGCGAGAAAAAGCGATTTCGGCAATAAAATTTAAAACGCGTGTAAAACATAAACCAAACGATGAAATTGGTTATTTCTTCATGTATAATGATCAACTCGATACTCCCTAGCCCCCAACAGCCTTTTTTTTCATAACACTTTAACCAGAGTGACGGGAGAGCGGCATTTCAGAAAACGTGCTTATCTCGGCGAGAAAAAGCGATTTCGGCAATAAAATTTAAAACGCGTGTAAAACATAAACCAAACGATGAAATTGGTTATTTCTTCATGTATAATGATCAACTCGATACTCCCTAGCCCCCAACAGCCTTTTTTTTCATAACACTTTAACCAGAGTGACGGGAGAGCGGCATTTCAGAAAACGTGCTTATCTCGGCGAGAAAAAGCGATTTCGGCAATAAAATTTAAAACGCGTGTAAAACATAAACCAAACGATGAAATTGGTTATTTCTTCATGTATAATGATCAACTCGATACTCCCTAGCCCCCAACAGCCTTTTTTTTCATAACACTTTAACCAGAGTGACGGGAGAGCGGCATTTCAGAAAACGTGCTTATCTCGGCGAGAAAAAGCGATTTCGGCAATAAAATTTAAAACGCGTGTAAAACATAAACCAAACGATGAAATTGGTTATTTCTTCATGTATAATGATCAACTCGATACTCCCTAGCCCCCAACAGCCTTTTTTTTCATAACACTTTAACCAGAGTGACGGGAGAGCGGCATTTCAGAAAACGTGCTTATCTCGGCGAGAAAAAGCGATTTCGGCAATAAAATTTAAAACGCGTGTAAAACATAAACCAAACGATGAAATTGGTTATTTCTTCATGTATAATGATCAACTCGATACTCCCTAGCCCCCAACAGCCTTTTTTTTCATAACACTTTAACCAGAGTGACGGGAGAGCGGCATTTCAGAAAACGTGCTTATCTCGGCGAGAAAAAGCGATTTCGGCAATAAAATTTAAAACGCGTGTAAAACATAAACCAAACGATGAAATTGGTTATTTCTTCATGTATAATGATCAACTCGATACTCCCTAGCCCCCAACAGCCTTTTTTTTCATAACACTTTAACCAGAGTGACGGGAGAGCGGCATTTCAGAAAACGTGCTTATCTCGGCGAGAAAAAGCGATTTCGGCAATAAAATTTAAAACGCGTGTAAAACATAAACCAAACGATGAAATTGGTTATTTCTTCATGTATAATGATCAACTCGATACTCCCTAGCCCCCAACAGCCTTTTTTTTCATAACACTTTAACCAGAGTGACGGGAGAGCGGCATTTCAGAAAACGTGCTTATCTCGGCGAGAAAAAGCGATTTCGGCAATAAAATTTAAAACGCGTGTAAAACATAAACCAAACGATGAAATTGGTTATTTCTTCATGTATAATGATCAACTCGATACTCCCTAGCCCCCAACAGCCTTTTTTTTCATAACACTTTAACCAGAGTGACGGGAGAGCGGCATTTCAGAAAACGTGCTTATCTCGGCGAGAAAAAGCGATTTCGGCAATAAAATTTAAAACGCGTGTAAAACATAAACCAAACGATGAAATTGGTTATTTCTTCATGTATAATGATCAACTCGATACTCCCTAGCCCCCAACAGCCTTTTTTTTCATAACACTTTAACCAGAGTGACGGGAGAGCGGCATTTCAGAAAACGTGCTTATCTCGGCGAGAAAAAGCGATTTCGGCAATAAAATTTAAAACGCGTGTAAAACATAAACCAAACGATGAAATTGGTTATTTCTTCATGTATAATGATCAACTCGATACTCCCTAGCCCCCAACAGCCTTTTTTTTCATAACACTTTAACCAGAGTGACGGGAGAGCGGCATTTCAGAAAACGTGCTTATCTCGGCGAGAAAAAGCGATTTCGGCAATAAAATTTAAAACGCGTGTAAAACATAAACCAAACGATGAAATTGGTTATTTCTTCATGTATAATGATCAACTCGATACTCCCTAGCCCCCAACAGCCTTTTTTTTCATAACACTTTAACCAGAGTGACGGGAGAGCGGCATTTCAGAAAACGTGCTTATCTCGGCGAGAAAAAGCGATTTCGGCAATAAAATTTAAAACGCGTGTAAAACATAAACCAAACGATGAAATTGGTTATTTCTTCATGTATAATGATCAACTCGATACTCCCTAGCCCCCAACAGCCTTTTTTTTCATAACACTTTAACCAGAGTGACGGGAGAGCGGCATTTCAGAAAACGTGCTTATCTCGGCGAGAAAAAGCGATTTCGGCAATAAAATTTAAAACGCGTGTAAAACATAAACCAAACGATGAAATTGGTTATTTCTTCATGTATAATGATCAACTCGATACTCCCTAGCCCCCAACAGCCTTTTTTTTCATAACACTTTAACCAGAGTGACGGGAGAGCGGCATTTCAGAAAACGTGCTTATCTCGGCGAGAAAAAGCGATTTCGGCAATAAAATTTAAAACGCGTGTAAAACATAAACCAAACGATGAAATTGGTTATTTCTTCATGTATAATGATCAACTCGATACTCCCTAGCCCCCAACAGCCTTTTTTTTCATAACACTTTAACCAGAGTGACGGGAGAGCGGCATTTCAGAAAACGTGCTTATCTCGGCGAGAAAAAGCGATTTCGGCAATAAAATTTAAAACGCGTGTAAAACATAAACCAAACGATGAAATTGGTTATTTCTTCATGTATAATGATCAACTCGATACTCCCTAGCCCCCAACAGCCTTTTTTTTCATAACACTTTAACCAGAGTGACGGGAGAGCGGCATTTCAGAAAACGTGCTTATCTCGGCGAGAAAAAGCGATTTCGGCAATAAAATTTAAAACGCGTGTAAAACATAAACCAAACGATGAAATTGGTTATTTCTTCATGTATAATGATCAACTCGATACTCCCTAGCCCCCAACAGCCTTTTTTTTCATAACACTTTAACCAGAGTGACGGGAGAGCGGCATTTCAGAAAACGTGCTTATCTCGGCGAGAAAAAGCGATTTCGGCAATAAAATTTAAAACGCGTGTAAAACATAAACCAAACGATGAAATTGGTTATTTCTTCATGTATAATGATCAACTCGATACTCCCTAGCCCCCAACAGCCTTTTTTTTCATAACACTTTAACCAGAGTGACGGGAGAGCGGCATTTCAGAAAACGTGCTTATCTCGGCGAGAAAAAGCGATTTCGGCAATAAAATTTAAAACGCGTGTAAAACATAAACCAAACGATGAAATTGGTTATTTCTTCATGTATAATGATCAACTCGATACTCCCTAGCCCCCAACAGCCTTTTTTTTCATAACACTTTAACCAGAGTGACGGGAGAGCGGCATTTCAGAAAACGTGCTTATCTCGGCGAGAAAAAGCGATTTCGGCAATAAAATTTAAAACGCGTGTAAAACATAAACCAAACGATGAAATTGGTTATTTCTTCATGTATAATGATCAACTCGATACTCCCTAGCCCCCAACAGCCTTTTTTTTCATAACACTTTAACCAGAGTGACGGGAGAGCGGCATTTCAGAAAACGTGCTTATCTCGGCGAGAAAAAGCGATTTCGGCAATAAAATTTAAAACGCGTGTAAAACATAAACCAAACGATGAAATTGGTTATTTCTTCATGTATAATGATCAACTCGATACTCCCTAGCCCCCAACAGCCTTTTTTTTCATAACACTTTAACCAGAGTGACGGGAGAGCGGCATTTCAGAAAACGTGCTTATCTCGGCGAGAAAAAGCGATTTCGGCAATAAAATTTAAAACGCGTGTAAAACATAAACCAAACGATGAAATTGGTTATTTCTTCATGTATAATGATCAACTCGATACTCCCTAGCCCCCAACAGCCTTTTTTTTCATAACACTTTAACCAGAGTGACGGGAGAGCGGCATTTCAGAAAACGTGCTTATCTCGGCGAGAAAAAGCGATTTCGGCAATAAAATTTAAAACGCGTGTAAAACATAAACCAAACGATGAAATTGGTTATTTCTTCATGTATAATGATCAACTCGATACTCCCTAGCCCCCAACAGCCTTTTTTTTCATAACACTTTAACCAGAGTGACGGGAGAGCGGCATTTCAGAAAACGTGCTTATCTCGGCGAGAAAAAGCGATTTCGGCAATAAAATTTAAAACGCGTGTAAAACATAAACCAAACGATGAAATTGGTTATTTCTTCATGTATAATGATCAACTCGATACTCCCTAGCCCCCAACAGCCTTTTTTTTCATAACACTTTAACCAGAGTGACGGGAGAGCGGCATTTCAGAAAACGTGCTTATCTCGGCGAGAAAAAGCGATTTCGGCAATAAAATTTAAAACGCGTGTAAAACATAAACCAAACGATGAAATTGGTTATTTCTTCATGTATAATGATCAACTCGATACTCCCTAGCCCCCAACAGCCTTTTTTTTCATAACACTTTAACCAGAGTGACGGGAGAGCGGCATTTCAGAAAACGTGCTTATCTCGGCGAGAAAAAGCGATTTCGGCAATAAAATTTAAAACGCGTGTAAAACATAAACCAAACGATGAAATTGGTTATTTCTTCATGTATAATGATCAACTCGATACTCCCTAGCCCCCAACAGCCTTTTTTTTCATAACACTTTAACCAGAGTGACGGGAGAGCGGCATTTCAGAAAACGTGCTTATCTCGGCGAGAAAAAGCGATTTCGGCAATAAAATTTAAAACGCGTGTAAAACATAAACCAAACGATGAAATTGGTTATTTCTTCATGTATAATGATCAACTCGATACTCCCTAGCCCCCAACAGCCTTTTTTTTCATAACACTTTAACCAGAGTGACGGGAGAGCGGCATTTCAGAAAACGTGCTTATCTCGGCGAGAAAAAGCGATTTCGGCAATAAAATTTAAAACGCGTGTAAAACATAAACCAAACGATGAAATTGGTTATTTCTTCATGTATAATGATCAACTCGATACTCCCTAGCCCCCAACAGCCTTTTTTTTCATAACACTTTAACCAGAGTGACGGGAGAGCGGCATTTCAGAAAACGTGCTTATCTCGGCGAGAAAAAGCGATTTCGGCAATAAAATTTAAAACGCGTGTAAAACATAAACCAAACGATGAAATTGGTTATTTCTTCATGTATAATGATCAACTCGATACTCCCTAGCCCCCAACAGCCTTTTTTTTCATAACACTTTAACCAGAGTGACGGGAGAGCGGCATTTCAGAAAACGTGCTTATCTCGGCGAGAAAAAGCGATTTCGGCAATAAAATTTAAAACGCGTGTAAAACATAAACCAAACGATGAAATTGGTTATTTCTTCATGTATAATGATCAACTCGATACTCCCTAGCCCCCAACAGCCTTTTTTTTCATAACACTTTAACCAGAGTGACGGGAGAGCGGCATTTCAGAAAACGTGCTTATCTCGGCGAGAAAAAGCGATTTCGGCAATAAAATTTAAAACGCGTGTAAAACATAAACCAAACGATGAAATTGGTTATTTCTTCATGTATAATGATCAACTCGATACTCCCTAGCCCCCAACAGCCTTTTTTTTCATAACACTTTAACCAGAGTGACGGGAGAGCGGCATTTCAGAAAACGTGCTTATCTCGGCGAGAAAAAGCGATTTCGGCAATAAAATTTAAAACGCGTGTAAAACATAAACCAAACGATGAAATTGGTTATTTCTTCATGTATAATGATCAACTCGATACTCCCTAGCCCCCAACAGCCTTTTTTTTCATAACACTTTAACCAGAGTGACGGGAGAGCGGCATTTCAGAAAACGTGCTTATCTCGGCGAGAAAAAGCGATTTCGGCAATAAAATTTAAAACGCGTGTAAAACATAAACCAAACGATGAAATTGGTTATTTCTTCATGTATAATGATCAACTCGATACTCCCTAGCCCCCAACAGCCTTTTTTTTCATAACACTTTAACCAGAGTGACGGGAGAGCGGCATTTCAGAAAACGTGCTTATCTCGGCGAGAAAAAGCGATTTCGGCAATAAAATTTAAAACGCGTGTAAAACATAAACCAAACGATGAAATTGGTTATTTCTTCATGTATAATGATCAACTCGATACTCCCTAGCCCCCAACAGCCTTTTTTTTCATAACACTTTAACCAGAGTGACGGGAGAGCGGCATTTCAGAAAACGTGCTTATCTCGGCGAGAAAAAGCGATTTCGGCAATAAAATTTAAAACGCGTGTAAAACATAAACCAAACGATGAAATTGGTTATTTCTTCATGTATAATGATCAACTCGATACTCCCTAGCCCCCAACAGCCTTTTTTTTCATAACACTTTAACCAGAGTGACGGGAGAGCGGCATTTCAGAAAACGTGCTTATCTCGGCGAGAAAAAGCGATTTCGGCAATAAAATTTAAAACGCGTGTAAAACATAAACCAAACGATGAAATTGGTTATTTCTTCATGTATAATGATCAACTCGATACTCCCTAGCCCCCAACAGCCTTTTTTTTCATAACACTTTAACCAGAGTGACGGGAGAGCGGCATTTCAGAAAACGTGCTTATCTCGGCGAGAAAAAGCGATTTCGGCAATAAAATTTAAAACGCGTGTAAAACATAAACCAAACGATGAAATTGGTTATTTCTTCATGTATAATGATCAACTCGATACTCCCTAGCCCCCAACAGCCTTTTTTTTCATAACACTTTAACCAGAGTGACGGGAGAGCGGCATTTCAGAAAACGTGCTTATCTCGGCGAGAAAAAGCGATTTCGGCAATAAAATTTAAAACGCGTGTAAAACATAAACCAAACGATGAAATTGGTTATTTCTTCATGTATAATGATCAACTCGATACTCCCTAGCCCCCAACAGCCTTTTTTTTCATAACACTTTAACCAGAGTGACGGGAGAGCGGCATTTCAGAAAACGTGCTTATCTCGGCGAGAAAAAGCGATTTCGGCAATAAAATTTAAAACGCGTGTAAAACATAAACCAAACGATGAAATTGGTTATTTCTTCATGTATAATGATCAACTCGATACTCCCTAGCCCCCAACAGCCTTTTTTTTCATAACACTTTAACCAGAGTGACGGGAGAGCGGCATTTCAGAAAACGTGCTTATCTCGGCGAGAAAAAGCGATTTCGGCAATAAAATTTAAAACGCGTGTAAAACATAAACCAAACGATGAAATTGGTTATTTCTTCATGTATAATGATCAACTCGATACTCCCTAGCCCCCAACAGCCTTTTTTTTCATAACACTTTAACCAGAGTGACGGGAGAGCGGCATTTCAGAAAACGTGCTTATCTCGGCGAGAAAAAGCGATTTCGGCAATAAAATTTAAAACGCGTGTAAAACATAAACCAAACGATGAAATTGGTTATTTCTTCATGTATAATGATCAACTCGATACTCCCTAGCCCCCAACAGCCTTTTTTTTCATAACACTTTAACCAGAGTGACGGGAGAGCGGCATTTCAGAAAACGTGCTTATCTCGGCGAGAAAAAGCGATTTCGGCAATAAAATTTAAAACGCGTGTAAAACATAAACCAAACGATGAAATTGGTTATTTCTTCATGTATAATGATCAACTCGATACTCCCTAGCCCCCAACAGCCTTTTTTTTCATAACACTTTAACCAGAGTGACGGGAGAGCGGCATTTCAGAAAACGTGCTTATCTCGGCGAGAAAAAGCGATTTCGGCAATAAAATTTAAAACGCGTGTAAAACATAAACCAAACGATGAAATTGGTTATTTCTTCATGTATAATGATCAACTCGATACTCCCTAGCCCCCAACAGCCTTTTTTTTCATAACACTTTAACCAGAGTGACGGGAGAGCGGCATTTCAGAAAACGTGCTTATCTCGGCGAGAAAAAGCGATTTCGGCAATAAAATTTAAAACGCGTGTAAAACATAAACCAAACGATGAAATTGGTTATTTCTTCATGTATAATGATCAACTCGATACTCCCTAGCCCCCAACAGCCTTTTTTTTCATAACACTTTAACCAGAGTGACGGGAGAGCGGCATTTCAGAAGTGCTTATCTCGGCGAGAAAAAGCGATTTCGGCAATAAAATTTAAAACGCGTGTAAAACATAAACCAAACGATGAAATTGGTTATTTCTTCATGTATAATGATCAACTCAGATACTCCCTAGCCCCCAACAGCCTTTTTTTTCATAACACTTTAACCAGAGTGACGGGAGAGCGGCATTTCAGAAAACGTGCTTATCTCGGCGAGAAAAAGCGATTTCGGCAATAAAATTTAAAACGCGTGTAAAACATAAACCAAACGATGAAATTGGTTATTTCTTCATGTATAATGATCAACTCGATACTCCCTAGCCCCCAACAGCCTTTTTTTTCATAACACTTTAACCAGAGTGACGGGAGAGCGGCATTTCAGAAAACGTGCTTATCTCGGCGAGAAAAAGCGATTTCGGCAATAAAATTTAAAACGCGTGTAAAACATAAACCAAACGATGAAATTGGTTATTTCTTCATGTATAATGATCAACTCGATACTCCCTAGCCCCCAACAGCCTTTTTTTTCATAACACTTTAACCAGAGTGACGGGAGAGCGGCATTTCAGAAAACGTGCTTATCTCGGCGAGAAAAAGCGATTTCGGCAATAAAATTTAAAACGCGTGTAAAACATAAACCAAACGATGAAATTGGTTATTTCTTCATGTATAATGATCAACTCGATACTCCCTAGCCCCCAACAGCCTTTTTTTTCATAACACTTTAACCAGAGTGACGGGAGAGCGGCATTTCAGAAAACGTGCTTATCTCGGCGAGAAAAAGCGATTTCGGCAATAAAATTTAAAACGCGTGTAAAACATAAACCAAACGATGAAATTGGTTATTTCTTCATGTATAATGATCAACTCGATACTCCCTAGCCCCCAACAGCCTTTTTTTTCATAACACTTTAACCAGAGTGACGGGAGAGCGGCATTTCAGAAAACGTGCTTATCTCGGCGAGAAAAAGCGATTTCGGCAATAAAATTTAAAACGCGTGTAAAACATAAACCAAACGATGAAATTGGTTATTTCTTCATGTATAATGATCAACTCGATACTCCCTAGCCCCCAACAGCCTTTTTTTTCATAACACTTTAACCAGAGTGACGGGAGAGCGGCATTTCAGAAAACGTGCTTATCTCGGCGAGAAAAAGCGATTTCGGCAATAAAATTTAAAACGCGTGTAAAACATAAACCAAACGATGAAATTGGTTATTTCTTCATGTATAATGATCAACTCGATACTCCCTAGCCCCCAACAGCCTTTTTTTTCATAACACTTTAACCAGAGTGACGGGAGAGCGGCATTTCAGAAAACGTGCTTATCTCGGCGAGAAAAAGCGATTTCGGCAATAAAATTTAAAACGCGTGTAAAACATAAACCAAACGATGAAATTGGTTATTTCTTCATGTATAATGATCAACTCGATACTCCCTAGCCCCCAACAGCCTTTTTTTTCATAACACTTTAACCAGAGTGACGGGAGAGCGGCATTTCAGAAAACGTGCTTATCTCGGCGAGAAAAAGCGATTTCGGCAATAAAATTTAAAACGCGTGTAAAACATAAACCAAACGATGAAATTGGTTATTTCTTCATGTATAATGATCAACTCGATACTCCCTAGCCCCCAACAGCCTTTTTTTTCATAACACTTTAACCAGAGTGACGGGAGAGCGGCATTTCAGAAAACGTGCTTATCTCTCGGCGAGAAAAAGCGATTTCGGCAATAAAATTTAAAACGCGTGTAAAACATAAACCAAACGATGAAATTGGTTATTTCTTCATGTATAATGATCAACTCGATACTCCCTAGCCCCCAACAGCCTTTTTTTTCATAACACTTTAACCAGAGTGACGGGAGAGCGGCATTTCAGAAAACGTGCTTATCTCGGCGAGAAAAAGCGATTTCGGCAATAAAATTTAAAACGCGTGTAAAACATAAACCAAACGATGAAATTGGTTATTTCTTCATGTATAATGATCAACTCGATACTCCCTAGCCCCCAACAGCCTTTTTTTTCATAACACTTTAACCAGAGTGACGGGAGAGCGGCATTTCAGAAAACGTGCTTATCTCGGCGAGAAAAAGCGATTTCGGCAATAAAATTTAAAACGCGTGTAAAACATAAACCAAACGATGAAATTGGTTATTTCTTCATGTATAATGATCAACTCGATACTCCCTAGCCCCCAACAGCCTTTTTTTTCATAACACTTTAACCAGAGTGACGGGAGAGCGGCATTTCAGAAAACGTGCTTATCTCGGCGAGAAAAAGCGATTTCGGCAATAAAATTTAAAACGCGTGTAAAACATAAACCAAACGATGAAATTGGTTATTTCTTCATGTATAATGATCAACTCGATACTCCCTAGCCCCCAACAGCCTTTTTTTTCATAACACTTTAACCAGAGTGACGGGAGAGCGGCATTTCAGAAAACGTGCTTATCTCGGCGAGAAAAAGCGATTTCGGCAATAAAATTTAAAACGCGTGTAAAACATAAACCAAACGATGAAATTGGTTATTTCTTCATGTATAATGATCAACTCGATACTCCCTAGCCCCCAACAGCCTTTTTTTTCATAACACTTTAACCAGAGTGACGGGAGAGCGGCATTTCAGAAAACGTGCTTATCTCGGCGAGAAAAAGCGATTTCGGCAATAAAATTTAAAACGCGTGTAAAACATAAACCAAACGATGAAATTGGTTATTTCTTCATGTATAATGATCAACTCGATACTCCCTAGCCCCCAACAGCCTTTTTTTTCATAACACTTTAACCAGAGTGACGGGAGAGCGGCATTTCAGAAAACGTGCTTATCTCGGCGAGAAAAAGCGATTTCGGCAATAAAATTTAAAACGCGTGTAAAACATAAACCAAACGATGAAATTGGTTATTTCTTCATGTATAATGATCAACTCGATACTCCCTAGCCCCCAACAGCCTTTTTTTTCATAACACTTTAACCAGAGTGACGGGAGAGCGGCATTTCAGAAAACGTGCTTATCTCGGCGAGAAAAAGCGATTTCGGCAATAAAATTTAAAACGCGTGTAAAACATAAACCAAACGATGAAATTGGTTATTTCTTCATGTATAATGATCAACTCGATACTCCCTAGCCCCCAACAGCCTTTTTTTTCATAACACTTTAACCAGAGTGACGGGAGAGCGGCATTTCAGAAAACGTGCTTATCTCGGCGAGAAAAAGCGATTTCGGCAATAAAATTTAAAACGCGTGTAAAACATAAACCAAACGATGAAATTGGTTATTTCTTCATGTATAATGATCAACTCGATACTCCCTAGCCCCCAACAGCCTTTTTTTTCATAACACTTTAACCAGAGTGACGGGAGAGCGGCATTTCAGAAAACGTGCTTATCTCGGCGAGAAAAAGCGATTTCGGCAATAAAATTTAAAACGCGTGTAAAACATAAACCAAACGATGAAATTGGTTATTTCTTCATGTATAATGATCAACTCGATACTCCCTAGCCCCCAACAGCCTTTTTTTTCATAACACTTTAACCAGAGTGACGGGAGAGCGGCATTTCAGAAAACGTGCTTATCTCGGCGAGAAAAAGCGATTTCGGCAATAAAATTTAAAACGCGTGTAAAACATAAACCAAACGATGAAATTGGTTATTTCTTCATGTATAATGATCAACTCGATACTCCCTAGCCCCCAACAGCCTTTTTTTTCATAACACTTTAACCAGAGTGACGGGAGAGCGGCATTTCAGAAAACGTGCTTATCTCGGCGAGAAAAAGCGATTTCGGCAATAAAATTTAAAACGCGTGTAAAACATAAACCAAACGATGAAATTGGTTATTTCTTCATGTATAATGATCAACTCGATACTCCCTAGCCCCCAACAGCCTTTTTTTTCATAACACTTTAACCAGAGTGACGGGAGAGCGGCATTTCAGAAAACGTGCTTATCTCGGCGAGAAAAAGCGATTTCGGCAATAAAATTTAAAACGCGTGTAAAACATAAACCAAACGATGAAATTGGTTATTTCTTCATGTATAATGATCAACTCGATACTCCCTAGCCCCCAACAGCCTTTTTTTTCATAACACTTTAACCAGAGTGACGGGAGAGCGGCATTTCAGAAAACGTGCTTATCTCGGCGAGAAAAAGCGATTTCGGCAATAAAATTTAAAACGCGTGTAAAACATAAACCAAACGATGAAATTGGTTATTTCTTCATGTATAATGATCAACTCGATACTCCCTAGCCCCCAACAGCCTTTTTTTTCATAACACTTTAACCAGAGTGACGGGAGAGCGGCATTTCAGAAAACGTGCTTATCTCGGCGAGAAAAAGCGATTTCGGCAATAAAATTTAAAACGCGTGTAAAACATAAACCAAACGATGAAATTGGTTATTTCTTCATGTATAATGATCAACTCGATACTCCCTAGCCCCCAACAGCCTTTTTTTTCATAACACTTTAACCAGAGTGACGGGAGAGCGGCATTTCAGAAAACGTGCTTATCTCGGCGAGAAAAAGCGATTTCGGCAATAAAATTTAAAACGCGTGTAAAACATAAACCAAACGATGAAATTGGTTATTTCTTCATGTATAATGATCAACTCGATACTCCCTAGCCCCCAACAGCCTTTTTTTTCATAACACTTTAACCAGAGTGACGGGAGAGCGGCATTTCAGAAAACGTGCTTATCTCGGCGAGAAAAAGCGATTTCGGCAATAAAATTTAAAACGCGTGTAAAACATAAACCAAACGATGAAATTGGTTATTTCTTCATGTATAATGATCAACTCGATACTCCCTAGCCCCCAACAGCCTTTTTTTTCATAACACTTTAACCAGAGTGACGGGAGAGCGGCATTTCAGAAAACGTGCTTATCTCGGCGAGAAAAAGCGATTTCGGCAATAAAATTTAAAACGCGTGTAAAACATAAACCAAACGATGAAATTGGTTATTTCTTCATGTATAATGATCAACTCGATACTCCCTAGCCCCCAACAGCCTTTTTTTTCATAACACTTTAACCAGAGTGACGGGAGAGCGGCATTTCAGAAAACGTGCTTATCTCGGCGAGAAAAAGCGATTTCGGCAATAAAATTTAAAACGCGTGTAAAACATAAACCAAACGATGAAATTGGTTATTTCTTCATGTATAATGATCAACTCGATACTCCCTAGCCCCCAACAGCCTTTTTTTTCATAACACTTTAACCAGAGTGACGGGAGAGCGGCATTTCAGAAAACGTGCTTATCTCGGCGAGAAAAAGCGATTTCGGCAATAAAATTTAAAACGCGTGTAAAACATAAACCAAACGATGAAATTGGTTATTTCTTCATGTATAATGATCAACTCGATACTCCCTAGCCCCCAACAGCCTTTTTTTTCATAACACTTTAACCAGAGTGACGGGAGAGCGGCATTTCAGAAAACGTGCTTATCTCGGCGAGAAAAAGCGATTTCGGCAATAAAATTTAAAACGCGTGTAAAACATAAACCAAACGATGAAATTGGTTATTTCTTCATGTATAATGATCAACTCGATACTCCCTAGCCCCCAACAGCCTTTTTTTTCATAACACTTTAACCAGAGTGACGGGAGAGCGGCATTTCAGAAAACGTGCTTATCTCGGCGAGAAAAAGCGATTTCGGCAATAAAATTTAAAACGCGTGTAAAACATAAACCAAACGATGAAATTGGTTATTTCTTCATGTATAATGATCAACTCGATACTCCCTAGCCCCCAACAGCCTTTTTTTTCATAACACTTTAACCAGAGTGACGGGAGAGCGGCATTTCAGAAAACGTGCTTATCTCGGCGAGAAAAAGCGATTTCGGCAATAAAATTTAAAACGCGTGTAAAACATAAACCAAACGATGAAATTGGTTATTTCTTCATGTATAATGATCAACTCGATACTCCCTAGCCCCCAACAGCCTTTTTTTTCATAACACTTTAACCAGAGTGACGGGAGAGCGGCATTTCAGAAAACGTGCTTATCTCGGCGAGAAAAAGCGATTTCGGCAATAAAATTTAAAACGCGTGTAAAACATAAACCAAACGATGAAATTGGTTATTTCTTCATGTATAATGATCAACTCGATACTCCCTAGCCCCCAACAGCCTTTTTTTTCATAACACTTTAACCAGAGTGACGGGAGAGCGGCATTTCAGAAAACGTGCTTATCTCGGCGAGAAAAAGCGATTTCGGCAATAAAATTTAAAACGCGTGTAAAACATAAACCAAACGATGAAATTGGTTATTTCTTCATGTATAATGATCAACTCGATACTCCCTAGCCCCCAACAGCCTTTTTTTTCATAACACTTTAACCAGAGTGACGGGAGAGCGGCATTTCAGAAAACGTGCTTATCTCGGCGAGAAAAAGCGATTTCGGCAATAAAATTTAAAACGCGTGTAAAACATAAACCAAACGATGAAATTGGTTATTTCTTCATGTATAATGATCAACTCGATACTCCCTAGCCCCCAACAGCCTTTTTTTTCATAACACTTTAACCAGAGTGACGGGAGAGCGGCATTTCAGAAAACGTGCTTATCTCGGCGAGAAAAAGCGATTTCGGCAATAAAATTTAAAACGCGTGTAAAACATAAACCAAACGATGAAATTGGTTATTTCTTCATGTATAATGATCAACTCGATACTCCCTAGCCCCCAACAGCCTTTTTTTTCATAACACTTTAACCAGAGTGACGGGAGAGCGGCATTTCAGAAAACGTGCTTATCTCGGCGAGAAAAAGCGATTTCGGCAATAAAATTTAAAACGCGTGTAAAACATAAACCAAACGATGAAATTGGTTATTTCTTCATGTATAATGATCAACTCGATACTCCCTAGCCCCCAACAGCCTTTTTTTTCATAACACTTTAACCAGAGTGACGGGAGAGCGGCATTTCAGAAAACGTGCTTATCTCGGCGAGAAAAAGCGATTTCGGCAATAAAATTTAAAACGCGTGTAAAACATAAACCAAACGATGAAATTGGTTATTTCTTCATGTATAATGATCAACTCGATACTCCCTAGCCCCCAACCGCCTTTTTTTTCATAACACTTTAACCAGAGTGACGGGAGAGCGGCATTTCAGAAAACGTGCTTATCTCGGCGAGAAAAAGCGATTTCGGCAATAAAATTTAAAACGCGTGTAAAACATAAACCAAACGATGAAATTGGTTATTTCTTCATGTATAATGATCAACTCGATACTCCCTAGCCCCCAACAGCCTTTTTTTTCATAACACTTTAACCAGAGTGACGGGAGAGCGGCATTTCAGAAAACGTGCTTATCTCGGAGAGAAAAAGCGATTTCGGCAATAAAATTTAAAACGCGTGTAAAACATAAACCAAACGATGAAATTGGTTATTTCTTCATGTATAATGATCAACTCGATACTCCCTAGCCCCCAACAGCCTTTTTTTTCATAACACTTTAACCAGAGTGACGGGAGAGCGGCATTTCAGAAAACGTGCTTATCTCGGCGAGAAAAAGCGATTTCGGCAATAAAATTTAAAACGCGTGTAAAACATAAACCAAACGATGAAATTGGTTATTTCTTCATGTATAATGATCAACTCGATACTCCCTAGCCCCCAACAGCCTTTTTTTTCATAACACTTTAACCAGAGTGACGGGAGAGCGGCATTTCAGAAAACGTGCTTATCTCGGCGAGAAAAAGCGATTTCGGCAATAAAATTTAAAACGCGTGTAAAACATAAACCAAACGATGAAATTGGTTATTTCTTCATGTATAATGATCAACTCGATACTCCCTAGCCCCCAACAGCCTTTTTTTTCATAACACTTTAACCAGAGTGACGGGAGAGCGGCATTTCAGAAAACGTGCTTATCTCGGCGAGAAAAAGCGATTTCGGCAATAAAATTTAAAACGCGTGTAAAACATAAACCAAACGATGAAATTGGTTATTTCTTCATGTATAATGATCAACTCGAGTCGAGCTCCAGGGAGAGAGGCTGATTTTTCGCTTTTTGAGGCCGACCGACGAACCGGCGCGGGGCGGACTCAAAAGCCCGCAGAGCCGTAGGCACTTAGAAAAGTTTCGCCTTTGGCTGTGAGCTCCAGGGGAGAGGCTGGTTTTGCGTTATTTTAGGCCGGCTGGAGAACCGGCGCGGGTCGGACGCACAATCCCCGCAGAGCCGTGGGCACTTAGAAAATTTTTGCCAAGTTGGCTCTGAGCGCCTGGTACCTAATATGGAAGTATAGAGGCCGACTTTCGGGCAAGATCACGCCGCGTTAGGCTTCCAGGACCCCGGCTAAGCAATTTTACCGGGCCGCCCGGTTCTTTTTTTGAACCAGCCCGGTTCTTTTTACACTTCCAGCTGGAGCTCAGCAGCGGCTTTTTGCGCAAGATCACGCCGGGTTAGGCTTCCAGGACCTCGGCTAAGCAATTCTACCGGGCCGCCCGGTTCTTTTTTTGAACCAGCCCGGTTCTTTTTACACTTCCAGCTGGAGCTCACGAGCGGCTTTTTGGACAAGATCACGCCGTGTTAGGCTTCCAGAGCCCCGGCTAAGCAATTTTACCGGCCCGCCCGGTTCTTTTTTTTAACCAGCCCGGTTCTTTTTACACTTCCAGCTGGAGCTCAGCAGCGGGTTTTTGGACAAGATCACGCCGTGTTAGGCTTCCAGAGCCCCGGCTAAGCAATTTTACAGGGTCGCCCGGTTCTTTTTTTTAACCAGCCCGGTTTTTTTTACACTTCCAGCTGGAGCTCAGCAGCGGCTTTTTGCACAGTATCACGCCGGGTTAGGCTTCCAGAGCCCCGGCTAAGCAATTTTACCGGGCCGCCCGGTTCTTTTTTTTAACCAGCCCGGTTCTTTTTACACTTCCAGCTGGAGCTCAGCAGCGGCTTTTTGGACAAGATCACGCCGTGTTAGGCTTCCAGAGCCCCGGCTAAGCAATTTTACCGGGTCGCCCGGTTCTTTTTTTTAACCAGCCCGGTTCTTTTTACACTTCCAGCTGGAGCTCAGCAGCGGCTTTTTGGACAAGATCACGCCGTGATAGGCTTCCAGAGCCCCGGCTAAGCAATTTTACCGGGTCGCCCGGTTCTTTTTTTAACCAGCCCGGTTCTTTTTACACTTCCAGCTGGAGCTCAGCATCGTGTAAAACATAAACCAAACGATGAAATTGGTTATTTCTTCATGTATAATGATCAACTCGATACTCCCTAGCCCCCAACAGCCTTTTTTTTCATAACACTTTAACCAGAGTGACGGGAGAGCGGCATTTCAGAAAACGTGCTTATCTCGGCGAGAAAAAGCGATTTCGGCAATAAAATTTAAAACGCGTGTAAAACATAAACCAAACGATGAAATTGGTTATTTCTTCATGTATAATGATCAACTCGATACTCCCTAGCCCCCAACAGCCTTTTTTTTCATAACACTTTAACCAGAGTGACGGGAGAGCGGCATTTCAGAAAACGTGCTTATCTCGGCGAGAAAAAGCGATTTCGGCAATAAAATTTAAAACGCGTGTAAAACATAAACCAAACGATGAAATTGGTTATTTCTTCATGTATAATGTTCAACTCGATACTCCCTAGCCCCCAACAGCCTTTTTTTTCATAACACTTTAACCAGAGTGACGGGAGAGCGGCATTTCAGAAAACGTGCTTATCTCGGCGAGAAAAAGCGATTTCGGCAATAAAATTTAAAACGCGTGTAAAACATAATCCAAACGATGAAATTGGTTATTTCTTCATGTATAATGATCAACTCGATACTCCCTAGCCCCCAACAGCCTTTTTTTTTATAACACTTTAACCAGAGTGACGGGAGAGCGGCATTTCAGAAAACGTGCTTATCTCGGCGAGAAAAAGCGATTTCGGCAATAAAATTTAAAACGCGTGTAAAACATAAACCAAACGATGAAATTGGTTATTTCTTCATGTATAATGATCAACTCGATACTCCCTAGCCCCCAACAGCCTTTTTTTTCATAACACTTTAACCAGAGTGACGGGAGAGCGGCATTTCAGAAAACGTGCTTATCTCGGCGAGAAAAAGCGATTTCGGCAATAGAATTTAAAACGCGTGTAAAACATAAACCAAACGATGAAATTGGTTATTTCTTCATGTATAATGATCAACTCGATACTCCCTAGCCCCCAACAGCCTTTTTTTTCATAACACTTTAACCAGAGTGACGGGAGAGCGGCATTTCAGAAAACGTGCTTATCTCGGCGAGAAAAAGCGATTTCGGCAATAAAATTTAAAACGCGTGTAAAACATAAACCAAACGATGAAATTGGTTATTTCTTCATGTATAATGATCAACTCGATACTCCCTAGCCCCCAACAGCCTTTTTTTTCATAACACTTTAACCAGAGTGACGGGAGAGCGGCATTTCAGAAAACGTGCTTATCTCGGCGAGAAAAAGCGATTTCGGCAATAAAATTTAAAACGCGTGTAAAACATAAACCAAACGATGAAATTGGTTATTTCTTCATGTATAATGATCAACTCGATACTCCCTAGCCCCCAACAGCCTTTTTTTTCATAACACTTTAACCAGAGTGACGGGAGAGCGGCATTTCAGAAAACGTGCTTATCTCGGCGAGAAAAAGCGATTTCGGCAATAAAATTTAAAACGCGTGTAAAACATAAACCAAACGATGAAATTGGTTATTTCTTCATGTATAATGATCAACTCGATACTCCCTAGCCCCCAACAGCCTTTTTTTTCATAACACTTTAACCAGAGTGACGGGAGAGCGGCATTTCAGAAAACGTGCTTATCTCGGCGAGAAAAAGCGATTTCGGCAATAAAATTTAAAACGCGTGTAAAACATAAACCAAACGATGAAATTGGTTATTTCTTCATGTATAATGATCAACTCGATACTCCCTAGCCCCCAACAGCCTTTTTTTTCATAACACTTTAACCAGAGTGACGGGAGAGCGGCATTTCAGAAAACGTGCTTATCTCGGCGAGAAAAAGCGATTTCGGCAATAAAATTTAAAACGCGTGTAAAACATAAACCAAACGATGAAATTGGTTATTTCTTCATGTATAATGATCAACTCGATACTCCCTAGCCCCCAACAGCCTTTTTTTTCATAACACTTTAACCAGAGTGACGGGAGAGCGGCATTTCAGAAAACGTGCTTATCTCGGCGAGAAAAAGCGATTTCGGCAATAAAATTTAAAACGCGTGTAAAACATAAACCAAACGATGAAATTGGTTATTTCTTCATGTATAATGATCAACTCGATACTCCCTAGCCCCCAACAGCCTTTTTTTTCATAACACTTTAACCAGAGTGACGGGAGAGCGGCATTTCAGAAAACGTGCTTATCTCGGCGAGAAAAAGCGATTTCGGCAATAAAATTTAAAACGCGTGTAAAACATAAACCAAACGATGAAATTGGTTATTTCTTCATGTATAATGATCAACTCGATACTCCCTAGCCCCCAACAGCCTTTTTTTTCATAACACTTTAACCAGAGTGACGGGAGAGCGGCATTTCAGAAAACGTGCTTATCTCGGCGAGAAAAAGCGATTTCGGCAATACAATTTAAAACGCGTGTAAAACATAAACCAAACGATGAAATTGGTTATTTCTTCATGTATAATGATCAACTCGATACTCCCTAGCCCCCAACAGCCTTTTTTTTCATAACACTTTAACCAGAGTGACGGGAGAGCGGCATTTCAGAAAACGTGCTTATCTCGGCGAGAAAAAGCGATTTCGGCAATACAATTTAAAACGCGTGTAAAACATAAACCAAACGATGAAATTGGTTATTTCTTCATGTATAATGATCAACTCGATACTCCCTAGCCCCCAACAGCCTTTTTTTTCATAACACTTTAACCAGAGTGACGGGAGAGCGGCATTTCAGAAAACGTGCTTATCTCGGCGAGAAAAAGCGATTTCGGCAATAAAATTTAAAACGCGTGTAAAACATAAACCAAACGATGAAATTGGTTATTTCTTCATGTATAATGATCACCTCGATACTCCCTAGCCCCCAACAGCCTTTTTTTTCATAACACTTTAACCAGAGTGACGGGAGAGCGGCATTTCAGAAAACGTGCTTATCTCGGCGAGAAAAAGCGATTTCGGCAATAAAATTTAAAACGCGTGTAAAACATAAACCAAACGATGAAATTGGTTATTTCTTCATGTATAAAGATCAACTCGATACTCCCTAGCCCCCAACAGCCTTTTTTTTCATAACACTTTAACCAGAGTGACGGGAGAGCGGCATTTCAGAAAACGTGCTTATCTCGGCGAGAAAAAGCGATTTCGGCAATAAAATTTAAAACGCGTGTAAAACATAAACCAAACGATGAAATTGGTTATTTCTTCATGTATAATGATCAACTCGATACTCCCTAGCCCCCAACAGCCTTTTTTTTCATAACACTTTAACCAGAGTGACGGGAGAGCGGCATTTCAGAAAACGTGCTTATCTCGGCGAGAAAAAGCGATTTCGGCAATAAAATTTAAAACGCGTGTAAAACATAAACCAAACGATGAAATTGGTTATTTCTTCATGTATAATGATCAACTCGAGTCGAGCTCCAGGGAGAGAGGCTGATTTTTCGCTTTTTGAGGCCGACCGACGAACCGGCGCGGGGCGGACTCAAAAGCCCGCAGAGCCGTAGGCACTTAGAAAAGTTTCGCCTTTGGCTGTGAGCTCCAGGGGGAGAGGCTGGTTTTGCGTTATTTTAGGCCAGCTGGAGAACCGGCGCGGGTCGGACGCACAATCCCCGCAGAGCCGTGGGCACTTAGAAAATGTTTGCCAAGTTGGCTCTGAGCGCCTGGTACCTAATATGTAAGAATAGAGGCCGACTTTCGGGCAAGATCACGCCGCGTTAGGCTTCCAGGACCCCGGCTAAGCAATTTTACCGGGCCGCCCAGTTCTTTTTTTGAACCAGCCCGGTTCTTTTTACACTTCCAGCTGGAGCTCAGCAGCGGCTTTTTGCGCAAGATCACGCCGGGTTAGGCTTCCAGGACCTCGGCTAAGCAATTCTACCGGGCCGCCCGGTTCTTTTTTTGAACCAGCCCGGTTCTTTTTACACTTCCAGCTGGAGCTCACGAGCGGCTTTTTGGACAAGATCACGCCGTGTTAGGCTTCCAGATCCCCGGCTAAGCAATTTTACCGGCCCGCCCGGTTCTTTTTTTTAACCAGCCCGGTTCTTTTTACACTTCCAGCTGGAGCTCAGCAGCGGGTTTTTGGACAAGATCACGCCGTGTTAGGCTTCCAGAGCCCCGGCTAAGCAATTTTACAGGGTCGCCCGGTTCTTTTTTTTAACCAGCCCGGTTTTTTTTACACTTCCAGCTGGAGCTCAGCAGCGGCTTTTTGCACAGTATCACGCCGGGTTAGGCTTCCAGAGCCCCGGCTAAGCAATTTTACCGGGCCGCCCGGTTCTTTTTTTTAACCAGCCCGGTTCTTTTTACACTTCCAGCTGGAGCTCAGCAGCGGCTTTTTGGACAAGATCACGCCGTGTTAGGCTTCCAGAGCCCCGGCTAAGCAATTTTACCGGGTCGCCCGGTTCTTTTTTTTAACCAGCCCGGTTCTTTTTACACTTCCAGCTGGAGCTCAGCAGCGGCTTTTTGGACAAGATCACGCCGTGTTAGGCTTCCAGAGCCCCGGCTAAGCAATTTTACCGGGTCGCCCGGTTCTTTTTTTAACCAGCCCGGTTCTTTTTACACTTCCAGCTGGAGCTCAGCATCGTGTAAAACATAAACCAAACGATGAAATTGGTTATTTCTTCATGTATAATGATCAACTCGATACTCCCTAGCCCCCAACAGCCTTTTTTTTCATAACACTTTAACCAGAGTGACGGGAGAGCGGCATTTCAGAAAACGTGCTTATCTCGGCGAGAAAAAGCGATTTCGGCAATAAAATTTAAAACGCGTGTAAAACATAAACCAAACGATGAAATTGGTTATTTCTTCATGTATAATGATCAACTCGATACTCCCTAGCCCCCAACAGCCTTTTTTTTCATAACACTTTAACCAGAGTGACGGGAGAGCGGCATTTCAGAAAACGTGCTTATCTCGGCGAGAAAAAGCGATTTCGGCAATAAAATTTAAAACGCGTGTAAAACATAAACCAAACGATGAAATTGGTTATTTCTTCATGTATAATGATCAACTCGATACTCCCTAGCCCCCAACAGCCTTTTTTTTCATAACACTTTAACCAGAGTGACGGGAGAGCGGCATTTCAGAAAACGTGCTTATCTCGGAGAGAAAAAGCGATTTCGGCAATAAAATTTAAAACGCGTGTAAAACATAAACCAAACGATGAAATTGGTTATTTCTTCATGTATAATGATCAACTCGATACTCCCTAGCCCCCAACAGCCTTTTTTTTCATAACACTTTAACCAGAGTGACGGGAGAGCGGCATTTCAGAAAACGTGCTTATCTCGGCGAGAAAAAGCGATTTCGGCAATAAAATTTAAAACGCGTGTAAAACATAAACCAAACGATGAAATTGGTTATTTCTTCATGTATAATGATCAACTCGATACTCCCTAGCCCCCAACAGCCTTTTTTTTCATAACACTTTAACCAGAGTGACGGGAGAGCGGCATTTCAGAAAACGTGCTTATCTCGGCGAGAAAAAGCGATTTCGGCAATAAAATTTAAAACGCGTGTAAAACATAAACCAAACGATGAAATTGGTTATTTCTTCATGTATAATGATCAACTCGATACTCCCTAGCCCCCAACAGCCTTTTTTTTCATAACACTTTAACCAGAGTGACGGGAGAGCGGCATTTCAGAAAACGTGCTTATCTCGGCGAGAAAAAGCGATTTCGGCAATAAAATTTAAAACGCGTGTAAAACATAAACCAAACGATGAAATTGGTTATTTCTTCATGTATAATGATCAACTCGATACTCCCTAGCCCCCAACAGCCTTTTTTTTCATAACACTTTAACCAGAGTGACGGGAGAGCGGCATTTCAGAAAACGTGCTTATCTCGGCGAGAAAAAGCGATTTCGGCAATAAAATTTAAAACGCGTGTAAAACATAAACCAAACGATGAAATTGGTTATTTCTTCATGTATAATGATCAACTCGATACTCCCTAGCCCCCAACAGCCTTTTTTTTCATAACACTTTAACCAGAGTGACGGGAGAGCGGCATTTCAGAAAACGTGCTTATCTCGGCGAGAAAAAGCGATTTCGGCAATAAAATTTAAAACGCGTGTAAAACATAAACCAAACGATGAAATTGGTTATTTCTTCATGTATAATGATCAACTCGATACTCCCTAGCCCCCAACAGCCTTTTTTTTCATAACACTTTAACCAGAGTGACGGGAGAGCGGCATTTCAGAAAACGTGCTTATCTCGGCGAGAAAAAGCGATTTCGGCAATAAAATTTAAAACGCGTGTAAAACATAAACCAAACGATGAAATTGGTTATTTCTTCATGTATAATGATCAACTCGATACTCCCTAGCCCCCAACAGCCTTTTTTTTCATAACACTTTAACCAGAGTGACGGGAGAGCGGCATTTCAGAAAACGTGCTTATCTCGGCGAGAAAAAGCGATTTCGGCAATAAAATTTAAAACGCGTGTAAAACATAAACCAAACGATGAAATTGGTTATTTCTTCATGTATAATGATCAACTCGATACTCCCTAGCCCCCAACAGCCTTTTTTTTCATAACACTTTAACCAGAGTGACGGGAGAGCGGCATTTCAGAAAACGTGCTTATCTCGGCGAGAAAAAGCGATTTCGGCAATAAAATTTAAAACGCGTGTAAAACATAAACCAAACGATGAAATTGGTTATTTCTTCATGTATAATGATCAACTCGATACTCCCTAGCCCCCAACAGCCTTTTTTTTCATAACACTTTAACCAGAGTGACGGGAGAGCGGCATTTCAGAAAACGTGCTTATCTCGGCGAGAAAAAGCGATTTCGGCAATAAAATTTAAAACGCGTGTAAAACATAAACCAAACGATGAAATTGGTTATTTCTTCATGTATAATGTTCAACTCGATACTCCCTAGCCCCCAACAGCCTTTTTTTTCATAACACTTTAACCAGAGTGACGGGAGAGCGGCATTTCAGAAAACGTGCTTATCTCGGCGAGAAAAAGCGATTTCGGCAATAAAATTTAAAACGCGTGTAAAACATAAACCAAACGATGAAATTGGTTATTTCTTCATGTATAATGATCAACTCGATACTCCCTAGCCCCCAACAGCCTTTTTTTTCATAACACTTTAACCAGAGTGACGGGAGAGCGGCATTTCAGAAAACGTGCTTATCTCGGCGAGAAAAAGCGATTTCGGCAATAAAATTTAAAACGCGTGTAAAACATAAACCAAACGATGAAATTGGTTATTTCTTCATGTATAATGATCAACTCGATACTCCCTAGCCCCCAACAGCCTTTTTTTTCATAACACTTTAACCAGAGTGACGGGAGAGCGGCATTTCAGAAAACGTGCTTATCTCGGCGAGAAAAAGCGATTTCGGCAATAAAATTTAAAACGCGTGTAAAACATAAACCAAACGATGAAATTGGTTATTTCTTCATGTATAATGATCAACTCGATACTCCCTAGCCCCCAACAGCCTTTTTTTTCATAACACTTTAACCAGAGTGACGGGAGAGCGGCATTTCAGAAAACGTGCTTATCTCGGCGAGAAAAAGCGATTTCGGCAATAAAATTTAAAACGCGTGTAAAACATAAACCAAACGATGAAATTGGTTATTTCTTCATGTATAATGATCAACTCGAGTCGAGCTCCAGGGAGAGAGGCTGATTTTTCGCTTTTTGAGGCCGACCGACGAACCGGCGCGGGGCGGACTCAAAAGCCCGCAGAGCCGTAGGCACTTAGAAAAGTTTCGCCTTTGGCTGTGAGCTCCAGGGGAGAGGCTGGTTTTGCGTTATTTTAGGCCGGCTGGAGAACCGGCGCGGGTCGGACGCACAATCCCCGCAGAGCCGTGGGCACTTAGAAAATTTTTGCCAAGTTGGCTCTGAGCGCCTGGTACCTAATATGGAAGTATAGAGGCCGACTTTCGGGCAAGATCACGCCGCGTTAGGCTTCCAGGACCCCGGCTAAGCAATTTTACCGGGCCGCCCGGTTCTTTTTTTGAACCAGCCCGGTTCTTTTTACACTTCCAGCTGGAGCTCAGCAGCGTCTTTTTGCGCAAGATCACGCCGGGTTAGGCTTCCAGGACCTCGGCTAAGCAATTCTACCGGGCCGCCCGGTTCTTTTTTTGAACCAGCCCGGTTCTTTTTACACTTCCAGCTGGAGCTCACGAGCGGCTTTTTGGACAAGATCACGCCGTGTTAGGCTTCCAGAGCCCCGGCTAAGCAATTTTACCGGCCCGCCCGGTTCTTTTTTTTAACCAGCCCGGTTCTTTTTACACTTCCAGCTGGAGCTCAGCAGCGGGTTTTTGGACAAGATCACGCCGTGTTAGGCTTCCAGAGACCCGGCTAAGCAATTTTACAGGGTCGCCCGGTTCTTTTTTTTAACCAGCCCGGTTTTTTTTACACTTCCAGCTGGAGCTCAGCAGCGGCTTTTTGCACAGTATCACGCCGGGTTAGGCTTCCAGAGCCCCGGCTAAGCAATTTTACCGGGCCGCCCGGTTCTTTTTTTTAACCAGCCCGGTTCTTTTTACACTTCCAGCTGGAGCTCAGCAGCGGCTTTTTGGACAAGATCACGCCGTGTTAGGCTTCCAGAGCCCCGGCTAAGCAATTTTACCGGGTCGCCCGGTTCTTTTTTTTAACCAGCCCGGTTCTTTTTACACTTCCAGCTGGAGCTCAGCAGCGGCTTTTTGGACAAGATCACGCCGTGATAGGCTTCCAGAGCCCCGGCTAAGCAATTTTACCGGGTCGCCCGGTTCTTTTTTTAACCAGCCCGGTTCTTTTTACACTTCCAGCTGGAGCTCAGCATCGTGTAAAACATAAACCAAACGATGAAATTGGTTATTTCTTCATGTATAATGATCAACTCGATACTCCCTAGCCCCCAACAGCCTTTTTTTTCATAACACTTTAACCAGAGTGACGGGAGAGCGGCATTTCAGAAAACGTGCTTATCTCGGCGAGAAAAAGCGATTTCGGCAATAAAATTTAAAACGCGTGTAAAACATAAACCAAACGATGAAATTGGTTATTTCTTCATGTATAATGATCAACTCGATACTCCCTAGCCCCCAACAGCCTTTTTTTTCATAACACTTTAACCAGAGTGACGGGAGAGCGGCATTTCAGAAAACGTGCTTATCTCGGCGAGAAAAAGCGATTTCGGCAATAAAATTTAAAACGCGTGTAAAACATAAACCAAACGATGAAATTGGTTATTTCTTCATGTATAATGATCAACTCGATACTCCCTAGCCCCCAACAGCCTTTTTTTTCATAACACTTTAACCAGAGTGACGGGAGAGCGGCATTTCAGAAAACGTGCTTATCTCGGCGAGAAAAAGCGATTTCGGCAATAAAATTTAAAACGCGTGTAAAACATAAACCAAACGATGAAATTGGTTATTTCTTCATGTATAATGATCAACTCGATACTCCCTAGCCCCCAACAGCCTTTTTTTTCATAACACTTTAACCAGAGTGACGGGAGAGCGGCATTTCAGAAAACGTGCTTATCTCGGCGAGAAAAAGCGATTTCGGCAATAAAATTTAAAACGCGTGTAAAACATAAACCAAACGATGAAATTGGTTATTTCTTCATGTATAATGATCAACTCGATACTCCCTAGCCCCCAACAGCCTTTTTTTTCATAACACTTTAACCAGAGTGACGGGAGAGCGGCATTTCAGAAAACGTGCTTATCTCGGCGAGAAAAAGCGATTTCGGCAATAAAATTTAAAACGCGTGTAAAACATAAACCAAACGATGAAATTGGTTATTTCTTCATGTATAATGTTCAACTCGATACTCCCTAGCCCCCAACAGCCTTTTTTTTCATAACACTTTAACCAGAGTGACGGGAGAGCGGCATTTCAGAAAACGTGCTTATCTCGGCGAGAAAAAGCGATTTCGGCAATAAAATTTAAAACGCGTGTAAAACATAAACCAAACGATGAAATTGGTTATTTCTTCATGTATAATGATCAACTCGATACTCCCTAGCCCCCAACAGCCTTTTTTTTCATAACACTTTAACCAGAGTGACGGGAGAGCGGCATTTCAGAAAACGTGCTTATCTCGGCGAGAAAAAGCGATTTCGGCAATAAAATTTAAAACGCGTGTAAAACATAAACCAAACGATGAAATTGGTTATTTCTTCATGTATAATGATCAACTCGATACTCCCTAGCCCCCAACAGCCTTTTTTTTCATAACACTTTAACCAGAGTGACGGGAGAGCGGCATTTCAGAAAACGTGCTTATCTCGGCGAGAAAAAGCGATTTCGGCAATAAAATTTAAAACGCGTGTAAAACATAAACCAAACGATGAAATTGGTTATTTCTTCATGTATAATGATCAACTCGATACTCCCTAGCCCCCAACAGCCTTTTTTTTCATAACACTTTAACCAGAGTGACGGGAGAGCGGCATTTCAGAAAACGTGCTTATCTCGGCGAGAAAAAGCGATTTCGGCAATAAAATTTAAAACGCGTGTAAAACATAAACCAAACGATGAAATTGGTTATTTCTTCATGTATAATGATCAACTCGAGTCGAGCTCCAGGGAGAGAGGCTGATTTTTCGCTTTTTGAGGCCGACCGACGAACCGGCGCGGGGCGGACTCAAAAGCCCGCAGAGCCGTAGGCACTTAGAAAAGTTTCGCCTTTGGCTGTGAGCTCCAGGGGAGAGGCTGGTTTTGCGTTATTTTAGGCCGGCTGGAGAACCGGCGCGGGTCGGACGCACAATCCCCGCAGAGCCGTGGGCACTTAGAAAATGTTTGCCAAGTTGGCTCTGAGCGCCTGGTACCTAATATGGAAGTATAGAGGCCGACTTTCGGGCAAGATCACGCCGCGTTAGGCTTCCAGGACCCCGGCTAAGCAATTTTACCGGGCCGCCCGGTTCTTTTTTTGAACCAGCCCGGTTCTTTTTACACTTCCAGCTGGAGCTCAGCAGCGGCTTTTTGCGCAAGATCACGCCGGGTTAGGCTTCCAGGACCTCGGCTAAGCAATTCTACCGGGCCGCCCGGTTCTTTTTTTGAACCAGCCCGGTTCTTTTTACACTTCCAGCTGGAGCTCACGAGCGGCTTTTTGGACAAGATCACGCCGTGTTAGGCTTCCAGAGCCCCGGCTAAGCAATTTTACCGGCCCGCCCGGTTCTTTTTTTTAACCAGCCCGGTTCTTTTTACACTTCCAGCTGGAGCTTAGCAGCGGGTTTTTGGACACGATCACGCCGTGTTAGGCTTCCAGAGCCCCGGCTAAGCAATTTTACAGGGTCGCCCGGTTCTTTTTTTTAACCAGCCCGGTTTTTTTTACACTTCCAGCTGGAGCTCAGCAGCGGCTTTTTGCACAGTATCACGCCGGGTTAGGCTTCCAGAGCCCCGGCTAAGCAATTTTACCGGGCCGCCCGGTTCTTTTTTTTAACCAGCCCGGTTCTTTTTACACTTCCAGCTGGAGCTCAGCAGCGGCTTTTTGGACAAGATCACGCCGTGTTAGGCTTCCAGAGCCCCGGCTAAGCAATTTTACCGGGTCGCCCGGTTCTTTTTTTTAACCAGCCCGGTTCTTTTTACACTTCCAGCTGGAGCTCAGCAGCGGCTTTTTGGACAAGATCACGCCGTGATAGGCTTCCAGAGCCCCGGCTAAGCAATTTTACCGGGTCGCCCGGTTCTTTTTTTAACCAGCCCGGTTCTTTTTACACTTCCAGCTGGAGCTCAGCATCGTGTAAAACATAAACCAAACGATGAAATTGGTTATTTCTTCATGTATAATGATCAACTCGATACTCCCTAGCCCCCAACAGCCTTTTTTTTCATAACACTTTAACCAGAGTGACGGGAGAGCGGCATTTCAGAAAACGTGCTTATCTCGGCGAGAAAAAGCGATTTCGGCAATAAAATTTAAAACGCGTGTAAAACATAAACCAAACGATGAAATTGGTTATTTCTTCATGTATAATGATCAACTCGATACTCCCTAGCCCCCAACAGCCTTTTTTTTCATAACACTTTAACCAGAGTGACGGGAGAGCGGCATTTCAGAAAACGTGCTTATCTCGGCGAGAAAAAGCGATTTCGGCAATAAAATTTAAAACGCGTGTAAAACATAAACCAAACGATGAAATTGGTTATTTCTTCATGTATAATGTTCAACTCGATACTCCCTAGCCCCCAACAGCCTTTTTTTTCATAACACTTTAACCAGAGTGACGGGAGAGCGGCATTTCAGAAAACGTGCTTATCTCGGCGAGAAAAAGCGATTTCGGCAATAAAATTTAAAACGCGTGTAAAACATAAACCAAACGATGAAATTGGTTATTTCTTCATGTATAATGATCAACTCGATACTCCCTAGCCCCCAACAGCCTTTTTTTTCATAACACTTTAACCAGAGTGACGGGAGAGCGGCATTTCAGAAAACGTGCTTATCTCGGCGAGAAAAAGCGATTTCGGCAATAAAATTTAAAACGCGTGTAAAACATAAACCAAACGATGAAATTGGTTATTTCTTCATGTATAATGATCAACTCGATACTCCCTAGCCCCCAACAGCCTTTTTTTTCATAACACTTTAACCAGAGTGACGGGAGAGCGGCATTTCAGAAAACGTGCTTATCTCGGCGAGAAAAAGCGATTTCGGCAATAAAATTTAAAACGCGTGTAAAACATAAACCAAACGATGAAATTGGTTATTTCTTCATGTATAATGATCAACTCGATACTCCCTAGCCCCCAACAGCCTTTTTTTTCATAACACTTTAACCAGAGTGACGGGAGAGCGGCATTTCAGAAAACGTGCTTATCTTGGCGAGAAAAAGCGATTTCGGCAATAAAATTTAAAACGCGTGTAAAACATAAACCAAACGATGAAATTGGTTATTTCTTCATGTATAATGATCAACTCGAGTCGAGCTCCAGGGAGAGAGGCTGATTTTTCGCTTTTTGAGGCCGACTGACGAACCAGCGCGGGGCGGACTCAAAAGCCCGCAGAGCCGTAGGCACTTAGAAAAGTTTCGCCTTTGGCTGTGAGCTCCAGGGGAGAGGCTGGTTTTGCGTTATTTTAGGCCGGCTGGAGAACCGGCGCGGGTCGGACGCACAATCCCCGCAGAGCCGTGGGCACTTAGAAAATTTTTGCCAAGTTGGCTCTGAGCGCCTGGTACCTAATATGGAAGTATAGAGGCCGACTTTCGGGCAAGATCACGCCGCGTTAGGCTTCCAGGACCCCGGCTAAGCAATTTTACCGGGCCGCCCGGTTCTTTTTTTGAACCAGCCCGGTTCTTTTTACACTTCCAGCTGGAGCTCAGCAGCGGCTTTTTGCGCAAGATCACGCCGGGTTAGGCTTCCAGGACCTCGGCTAAGCAATTCTACCGGGCCGCCCGGTTCTTTTTTTGAACCAGCCCGGTTCTTTTTACACTTCCAGCTGGAGCTCACGAGCGGCTTTTTGGACAAGATCACGCCGTGTTAGGCTTCCAGAGCCCCGGCTAAGCAATTTTACCGGCCCGCCCGGTTCTTTTTTTTAACCAGCCCGGTTCTTTTTACACTTCCAGCTGGAGCTCAGCAGCGGGTTTTTGGACAAGATCACGCCGTGTTAGGCTTCCAGAGCCCCGGCTAAGCAATTTTACAGGGTCGCCCGGTTCTTTTTTTTAACCAGCCCGGTTTTTTTTACACTTCCAGCTGGAGCTCAGCAGCGGCTTTTTGCACAGTATCACGCCGGGTTAGGCTTCCAGAGCCCCGGCTAAGCAATTTTACCGGGCCGCCCGGTTCTTTTTTTTAACCAGCCCGGTTCTTTTTACACTTCCAGCTGGAGCTCAGCAGCGGCTTTTTGGACAAGATCACGCCGTGTTAGGCTTCCAGAGCCCCGGCTAAGCAATTTTACCGGGTCGCCCGGTTCTTTTTTTTAACCAGCCCGGTTCTTTTTACACTTCCAGCTGGAGCTCAGCAGCGGCTTTTTGGACAAGATCACGCCGTGATAGGCTTCCAGAGCCCCGGCTAAGCAAATTTACCGGGTCGCCCGGTTCTTTTTTTAACCAGCCCGGTTCTTTTTACACTTCCAGCTGGAGCTCAGCATCGTGTAAAACATAAACCAAACGATGAAATTGGTTATTTCTTCATGTATAATGATCAACTCGATACTCCCTAGCCCCCAACAGCCTTTTTTTTTCATAACACTTTAACCAGAGTGACGGGAGAGCGGCATTTCAGAAAACGTGCTTATCTCGGCGAGAAAAAGCGATTTCGGCAATAAAATTTAAAACGCGTGTAAAACATAAACCAAACGATGAAATTGGTTATTTCTTCATGTATAATGATCAACTCGATACTCCCTAGCCCCCAACAGCCTTTTTTTTCATAACACTTTAACCAGAGTGACGGGAGAGCGGCATTTCAGAAAACGTGGCTTATCTCGGCGAGAAAAAGCGATTTCGGCAATAAAATTTAAAACGCGTGTAAAACATAAACCAAACGATGAAATTGGTTATTTCTTCATGTATAATGATCAACTCGATACTCCCTAGCCCCCAACAGCCTTTTTTTTCATAACACTTTAACCAGAGTGACGGGAGAGCGGCATTTCAGAAAACGTGCTTATCTCGGCGAGAAAAAGCGATTTCGGCAATAAAATTTAAAACGCGTGTAAAACATAAACCAAACGATGAAATTGGTTATTTCTTCATGTATAATGATCAACTCGATACTCCCTAGCCCCCAACAGCCTTTTTTTTCATAACACTTTAACCAGAGTGACGGGAGAGCGGCATTTCAGAAAACGTGCTTATCTCGGCGAGAAAAAGCGATTTCGGCAATAAAATTTAAAACGCGTGTAAAACATAAACCAAACGATGAAATTGGTTATTTCTTCATGTATAATGATCAACTCGATACTCCCTAGCCCCCAACAGCCTTTTTTTTCATAACACTTTAACCAGAGTGACGGGAGAGCGGCATTTCAGAAAACGTGCTTATCTCGGCGAGAAAAAGCGATTTCGGCAATAAAATTTAAAACGCGTGTAAAACATAAACCAAACGATGAAATTGGTTATTTCTTCATGTATAATGATCAACTCGATACTCCCTAGCCCCCAACAGCCTTTTTTTTCATAACACTTTAACCAGAGTGACGGGAGAGCGGCATTTCAGAAAACGTGCTTATCTCGGCGAGAAAAAGCGATTTCGGCAATAAAATTTAAAACGCGTGTAAAACATAAACCAAACGATGAAATTGGTTATTTCTTCATGTATAATGATCAACTCGATACTCCCTAGCCCCCAACAGCCTTTTTTTTCATAACACTTTAACCAGGGTGACGGGAGAGCGGCATTTCAGAAAACGTGCTTATCTCGGCGAGAAAAAGCGATTTCGGCAATAACATTTAAAACGCGTGTAAAACATAAACCAAACGATGAAATTGGTTATTTCTTCATGTATAATGATCAACTCGATACTCCCTAGCCCCCAACAGCCTTTTTTTTCATAACACTTTAACCAGAGTGACGGGAGAGCGGCATTTCAGAAAACGTGCTTATCTCGGCGAGAAAAAGCGATTTCGGCAATAAAATTTAAAACGCGTGTAAAACATAAACCAAACGATGAAATTGGTTATTTCTTCATGTATAATGATCAACTCGATACTCCCTAGCCCCCAACAGCCTTTTTTTTCATAACACTTTAACCAGAGTGACGGGAGAGCGGCATTTCAGAAAACGTGCTTATCTCGGCGAGAAAAAGCGATTTCGGCAATAAAATTTAAAACGCGTGTAAAACATAAACCAAACGATGAAATTGGTTATTTCTTCATGTATAATGATCAACTCGATACTCCCTAGCCCCCAACAGCCTTTTTTTTCATAACACTTTAACCAGAGTGACGGGAGAGCGGCATTTCAGAAAACGTGCTTATCTCGGCGAGAAAAAGCGATTTCGGCAATAAAATTTAAAACGCGTGTAAAACATAAACCAAACGATGAAATTGTTTATTTCTTCATGTATAATGATCAACTCGATACTCCCTAGCCCCCAACAGCCTTTTTTTTTCATAACACTTTAACCAGAGTGACGGGAGAGCGGCATTTCAGAAAACGTGCTTATCTCGGCGAGAAAAAGCGATTTCGGCAATAAAATTTAAAACGCGTGTAAAACATAAACCAAACGATGAAATTGGTTATTTCTTCATGTATAATGATCAACTCGATACTCCCTAGCCCCCAACAGCCTTTTTTTTCATAACACTTTAACCAGAGTGACGGGAGAGCGGCATTTCAGAAAACGTGCTTATCTCGGCGAGAAAAAGCGATTTCGGCAATAAAATTTAAAACCAGTGTAAAACATAAACCAAACGATGAAATTGGTTATTTCTTCATGTATAATGATCAACTCGATACTCCCTAGCCCCCAACAGCCTTTTTTTTCATAACACTTTAACCAGAGTGACGGGAGAGCGGCATTTCAGAAAACGTGCTTATCTCGGCGAGAAAAAGCGATTTCGGCAATAAAATTTAAAACGCGTGTAAAACATAAACCAAACGATGAAATTGGTTATTTCTTCATGTATAATGATCAACTCGATACTCCCTAGGCCCCAACAGCCTTTTTTTTCATAACACTTTAACCAGAGTGACGGGAGAGCGGCATTTCAGAAAACGTGCTTATCTCGGCGAGAAAAAGCGATTTCGGCAATAAAATTTAAAACGCGTGTAAAACATAAACCAAACGATGAAATTGGTTATTTCTTCATGTATAATGATCAACTCGATACTCCCTAGCCCCCAACAGCCTTTTTTTTCATAACACTTTAACCAGAGTGACGGGAGAGCGGCATTTCAGAAAACGTGCTTATCTCGGCGAGAAAAAGCGATTTCGGCAATAAAATTTAAAACGCGTGTAAAACATAAACCAAACGATGAAATTGGTTATTTCTTCATGTATAATGATCAACTCGATACTCCCTAGCCCCCAACAGCCTTTTTTTTCATAACACTTTAACCAGAGTGACGGGAGAGCGGCATTTCAGAAAACGTGCTTATCTCGGCGAGAAAAAGCGATTTCGGCAATAAAATTTAAAACGCGTGTAAAACATAAACCAAACGATGAAATTGTTTATTTCTTCATGTATAATGATCAACTCGATACTCCCTAGCCCCCAACAGCCTTTTTTTTTCATAACACTTTAACCAGAGTGACGGGAGAGCGGCATTTCAGAAAACGTGCTTATCTCGGCGAGAAAAAGCGATTTCGGCAATAAAATTTAAAACGCGTGTAAAACATAAACCAAACGATGAAATTGGTTATTTCTTCATGTATAATGATCAACTCGATACTCCCTAGCCCCCAACAGCCTTTTTTTTCATAACACTTTAACCAGAGTGACGGGAGAGCGGCAATTCAGAAAACGTGCTTATCTCGGCGAGAAAAAGCGATTTCGGCAATAAAATTTAAAACGCGTGTAAAACATAAACCAAACGATGAAATTGGTTATTTCTTCATGTATAATGATCAACTCGATACTCCCTAGCCCCCAACAGCCTTTTTTTTCATAACACTTTAACCAGAGTGACGGGAGAGCGGCATTTCAGAAAACGTGCTTATCTCGGCGAGAAAAAGCGATTTTGGCAATAAAATTTAAAACGCGTGTAAAACATAAACCAAACGATGAAATTGGTTATTTCTTCATGTATAATGATCAACTCGATACTCCCTAGCCCCCAACAGCCTTTTTTTTCATAACACTTTAACCAGAGTGACGGGAGAGCGGCATTTCAGAAAACGTGCTTATCTCGGCGAGAAAAAGCGATTTCGGCAATAAAATTTAAAACGCGTGTAAAACATAAACCAAACGATGAAATTGGTTATTTCTTCATGTATAATGATCAACTCGATACTCCCTAGCCCCCAACAGCCTTTTTTTTCATAACACTTTAACCAGAGTGACGGGAGAGCGGCATTTCAGAAAACGTAATTATCTCGGCGAGAAAAAGCGATTTCGGCAATAAAATTTAAAACGCGTGTAAAACATAAACCAAACGATGAAATTGGTTATTTCTTCATGTATAATGATCAACTCGATACTCCCTAGCCCCCAACAGCCTTTTTTTTCATAACACTTTAACCAGAGTGACGGGAGAGCGGCATTTCAGAAAACGTAATTATCTCGGCGAGAAAAAGCGATTTCGGCAATAAAATTTAAAACGCGTGTAAAACATAAACCAAACGATGAAATTGGTTATTTCTTCATGTATAATGATCAACTCGATACTCCCTAGCCCCCAACAGCCTTTTTTTTCATAACACTTTAACCAGAGTGACGGGAGAGCGGCATTTCAGAAAACGTGCTTATCTCGGCGAGAAAAAGCGATTTCGGCAATAAAATTTAAAACGCGTGTAAAACATAAACCAAACGATGAAATTGGTTATTTCTTCATGTATAATGATCAACTCGATACTCCCTAGCCCCCAACTGCCTTTTTTTTCATAACACTTTAACCAGAGTGACGGGAGAGCGGCATTTCAGAAAACGTGCTTATCTCGGCGAGAAAAAGCGATTTCGGCAATAAAATTTAAAACGCGTGTAAAACATAAACCAAACGATGAAATTGGTTATTTCTTCATGTATAATGATCAACTCGATACTCCCTAGCCCCCAACAGCCTTTTTGTTCATAACACTTTAACCAGAGTGACGGGAGAGCGGCATTTCAGAAAACGTGCTTATCTCGGCGAGAAAAAGCGATTTCGGCAATAAAATTTAAATCGCGTGTAAAACATAAACCAAACGATGAAATTGGTTATTTCTTCATGTATAATGATCAACTCGATACTCCCTAGCCCCCAACAGCCTTTTTTTTCATAACACTTTAACCAGAGTGACGGGAGAGGGGCATTTCAGAAAACGTGCTTATCTCGGCGAGAAAAAGCGATTTCGGCAATAAATTTTAAAACGCGTGTAAAACATAAACCAAACGATGAAATTGGTTATTTCTTCATGTATAATGATCAACTCGATACTCCCTAGCCCCCAACAGCCTTTTTTTTCATAACACTTTAACCAGAGTGACGGGAGAGCGGCATTTCAGAAAACGTGCTTATCTCGGCGAGAAAAAGCGATTTCGGCAATAAAATTTAAAACGCGTGTAAAACATAAACCAAACGATGAAATTGGTTATTTCTTCATGTATAATGATCAACTCGATACTCCCTAGCCCCCAACAGCCTTTTTTTTCATAACACTTTAACCAGAGTGACGGGAGAGCGGCATTTCAGAAAACGTGCTTATCTCGGCGAGAAAAAGCGATTTCGGCAATAAAATTTAAAACGCGTGTAAAACATAAACCAAACGATGAAATTGGTTATTTCTTCATGTATAATGATCAACTCGATACTCCCTAGCCCCCAACAGCCTTTTTTTTCATAACACTTTAACCAGAGTGACGGGAGAGCGGCATTTCAGAAAACGTGCTTATCTCGGCGAGAAAAAGCGATTTCGGCAATAAAATTTAAAACGCGTGTAAAACATAAACCAAACGATGGAATTGGTTATTTCTTCATGTATAATGATCAACTCGATACTCCCTAGCCCCCAACAGCCTTTTTTTTCATAACACTTTAACCAGAGTGACGGGAGAGCGGCATTTCAGAAAACGTGCTTATCTCGGCGAGAAAAAGCGATTTCGGCAATAAAATTTAAAACGCGTGTAAAACATAAACCAAACGATGAAATTGGTTATTTCTTCATGTATAATGATCAACTCGATACTCCCTAGCCCCCAACAGCCTTTTTTTTCATAACACTTTAACCAGAGTGACGGGAGAGCGGCATTTCAGAAAACGTGCTTATCTCGGCGAGAAAAAGCGATTTCGGCAATAAAATTTAAAACGCGTGTAAAACATAAACCAAACGATGAAATTGGTTATTTCTTCATGTATAATGATCAACTCGATACTCCCTAGCCCCCAACAGCCTTTTTTTTCATAACACTTTAACCAGAGTGACGGGAGAGCGGCATTTCAGAAAACGTGCTTATCTCGGCGAGAAAAAGCGATTTCGGCAATAAAATTTAAAACGCGTGTAAAACATAAACCAAACGATGAAATTGGTTATTTCTTCATGTATAATGATCAACTCGATACTCCCTAGCCCCCAACAGCCTTTTTTTTCATAACACTTTAACCAGAGTGACGGGAGAGCGGCATTTCAGAAAACGTGCTTATCTCGGCGAGAAAAAGCGATTTCGGCAATAAAATTTAAAACGCGTGTAAAACATAAACCAAACGATGAAATTGGTTATTTCTTCATGTATAATGATCAACTCGATACTCCCTAGCCCCCAACAGCCTTTTTTTTCATAACACTTTAACCAGAGTGACGGGAGAGCGGCATTTCAGAAAACGTGCTTATCTCGGCGAGAAAAAGCGATTTCGGCAATAAAATTTAAAACGCGTGTAAAACATAAACCAAACGATGAAATTGGTTATTTCTTCATGTATAATGATCAACTCGATACTCCCTAGCCCCCAACAGCCTTTTTTTTCATAACACTTTAACCAGAGTGACGGGAGAGCGGCATTTCAGAAAACGTGCTTATCTCGGCGAGAAAAAGCGATTTCGGCAATAAAATTTAAAACGCGTGTAAAACATAAACCAAACGATGAAATTGGTTATTTCTTCATGTATAATGATCAACTCGATACTCCCTAGCCCCCAACAGCCTTTTTTTTCATAACACTTTAACCAGAGTGACGGGAGAGCGGCATTTCAGAAAACGTGCTTATCTCGGCGAGAAAAAGCGATTTCGGCAATAAAATTTAAAACGCGTGTAAAACATAAACCAAACGATGAAATTGGTTATTTCTTCATGTATAATGATCAACTCGATACTCCCTAGCCCCCAACAGCCTTTTTTTTCATAACACTTTAACCAGAGTGACGGGAGAGCGGCATTTCAGAAAACGTGCTTATCTCGGCGAGAAAAAGCGATTTCGGCAATAAAATTTAAAACGCGTGTAAAACATAAACCAAACGATGAAATTGGTTATTTCTTCATGTATAATGTTCAACTCGATACTCCCTAGCCCCCAACAGCCTTTTTTTTCATAACACTTTAACCAGAGTGACGGGAGAGCGGCATTTCAGAAAACGTGCTTATCTCGGCGAGAAAAAGCGATTTCGGCAATAAAATTTAAAACGCGTGTAAAACATAAACCAAACGATGAAATTGGTTATTTCTTCATGTATAATGATCAACTCGATACTCCCTAGCCCCCAACAGCCTTTTTTTTCATAACACTTTAACCAGAGTGACGGGAGAGCGGCATTTCAGAAAACGTGCTTATCTCGGCGAGAAAAAGCGATTTCGGCAATAAAATTTAAAACGCGTGTAAAACATAAACCAAACGATGAAATTGGTTATTTCTTCATGTATAATGATCAACTCGATACTCCCTAGCCCCCAACAGCCTTTTTTTTCATAACACTTTAACCAGAGTGACGGGAGAGCGGCATTTTAGAAAACGTGCTTATCTCGGCGAGAAAAAGCGATTTCGGCAATAAAATTTAAAACGCGTGTAAAACATAAACCAAACGATGAAATTGGTTATTTCTTCATGTATAATGATCAACTCGATACTCCCTAGCCCCCAACAGCCTTTTTTTTCATAACACTTTAACCAGAGTGACGGGAGAGCGGCATTTCAGAAAACGTGCTTATCTTGGCGAGAAAAAGCGATTTCGGCAATAAAATTTAAAACGCGTGTAAAACATAAACCAAACGATGAAATTGGTTATTTCTTCATGTATAATGATCAACTCGAGTCGAGCTCCAGGGAGAGAGGCTGATTTTTCGCTTTTTGAGGCCGACTGACGAACCGGCGCGGGGCGGACTCAAAAGCCCGCAGAGCCGTAGGCACTTAGAAAAGTTTCGCCTTTGGCTGTGAGCTCCAGGGGAGAGGCTGGTTTTGCGTTATTTTAGGCCGGCTGGAGAACCGGCGCGGGTCGGACGCACAATCCCCGCAGAGCCGTGGGCACTTAGAAAATTTTTGCCAAGTTGGCTCTGAGCGCCTGGTACCTAATATGGAAGTATAGAGGCCGACTTTCGGGCAAGATCACGCCGCGTTAGGCTTCCAGGACCCCGGCTAAGCAATTTTACCGGGCCGCCCGGTTCTTTTTTTGAACCAGCCCGGTTCTTTTTACACTTCCAGCTGGAGCTCAGCAGCGGCTTTTTGCGCAAGATCACGCCGGGTTAGGCTTCCAGGACCTCGGCTAAGCAATTCTACCGGGCCGCCCGGTTCTTTTTTTGAACCAGCCCGGTTCTTTTTACACTTCCAGCTGGAGCTCACGAGCGGCTTTTTGGACAAGATCACGCCGTGTTAGGCTTCCAGAGCCCCGGCTAAGCAATTTTACCGGCCCGCCCGGTTCTTTTTTTTAACCAGCCCGGTTCTTTTTACACTTCCAGCTGGAGCTCAGCAGCGGGTTTTTGGACAAGATCACGCCGTGTTAGGCTTCCAGAGCCCCGGCTAAGCAATTTTACAGGGTCGCCCGGTTCTTTTTTTTAACCAGCCCGGTTTTTTTTACACTTCCAGCTGGAGCTCAGCAGCGGCTTTTTGCACAGTATCACGCCGGGTTAGGCTTCCAGAGCCCCGGCTAAGCAATTTTACCGGGCCGCCCGGTTCTTTTTTTTAACCAGCCCGGTTCTTTTTACACTTCCAGCTGGAGCTCAGCAGCGGCTTTTTGGACAAGATCACGCCGTGTTAGGCTTCCAGAGCCCCGGCTAAGCAATTTTACCGGGTCGCCCGGTTCTTTTTTTTAACCAGCCCGGTTCTTTTTACACTTCCAGCTGGAGCTCAGCAGCGGCTTTTTGGACAAGATCACGCCGTGATAGGCTTCCAGAGCCCCGGCTAAGCAAATTTACCGGGTCGCCCGGTTCTTTTTTTAACCAGCCCGGTTCTTTTTACACTTCCAGCTGGAGCTCAGCATCGTGTAAAACATAAACCAAACGATGAAATTGGTTATTTCTTCATGTATAATGATCAACTCGATACTCCCTAGCCCCCAACAGCCTTTTTTTTTCATAACACTTTAACCAGAGTGACGGGAGAGCGGCATTTCAGAAAACGTGCTTATCTCGGCGAGAAAAAGCGATTTCGGCAATAAAATTTAAAACGCGTGTAAAACATAAACCAAACGATGAAATTGGTTATTTCTTCATGTATAATGATCAACTCGATACTCCCTAGCCCCCAACAGCCTTTTTTTTCATAACACTTTAACCAGAGTGACGGGAGAGCGGCATTTCAGAAAACGTGGCTTATCTCGGCGAGAAAAAGCGATTTCGGCAATAAAATTTAAAACGCGTGTAAAACATAAACCAAACGATGAAATTGGTTATTTCTTCATGTATAATGATCAACTCGATACTCCCTAGCCCCCAACAGCCTTTTTTTTCATAACACTTTAACCAGAGTGACGGGAGAGCGGCATTTCAGAAAACGTGCTTATCTCGGCGAGAAAAAGCGATTTCGGCAATAAAATTTAAAACGCGTGTAAAACATAAACCAAACGATGAAATTGGTTATTTCTTCATGTATAATGATCAACTCGATACTCCCTAGCCCCCAACAGCCTTTTTTTTCATAACACTTTAACCAGAGTGACGGGAGAGCGGCATTTCAGAAAACGTGCTTATCTCGGCGAGAAAAAGCGATTTCGGCAATAAAATTTAAAACGCGTGTAAAACATAAACCAAACGATGAAATTGGTTATTTCTTCATGTATAATGATCAACTCGATACTCCCTAGCCCCCAACAGCCTTTTTTTTCATAACACTTTAACCAGAGTGACGGGAGAGCGGCATTTCAGAAAACGTGCTTATCTCGGCGAGAAAAAGCGATTTCGGCAATAAAATTTAAAACGCGTGTAAAACATAAACCAAACGATGAAATTGGTTATTTCTTCATGTATAATGATCAACTCGATACTCCCTAGCCCCCAACAGCCTTTTTTTTCATAACACTTTAACCAGAGTGACGGGAGAGCGGCATTTCAGAAAACGTGCTTATCTCGGCGAGAAAAAGCGATTTCGGCAATAAAATTTAAAACGCGTGTAAAACATAAACCAAACGATGAAATTGGTTATTTCTTCATGTATAATGATCAACTCGATACTCCCTAGCCCCCAACAGCCTTTTTTTTCATAACACTTTAACCAGGGTGACGGGAGAGCGGCATTTCAGAAAACGTGCTTATCTCGGCGAGAAAAAGCGATTTCGGCAATAACATTTAAAACGCGTGTAAAACATAAACCAAACGATGAAATTGGTTATTTCTTCATGTATAATGATCAACTCGATACTCCCTAGCCCCCAACAGCCTTTTTTTTCATAACACTTTAACCAGAGTGACGGGAGAGCGGCATTTCAGAAAACGTGCTTATCTCGGCGAGAAAAAGCGATTTCGGCAATAAAATTTAAAACGCGTGTAAAACATAAACCAAACGATGAAATTGGTTATTTCTTCATGTATAATGATCAACTCGATACTCCCTAGCCCCCAACAGCCTTTTTTTTCATAACACTTTAACCAGAGTGACGGGAGAGCGGCATTTCAGAAAACGTGCTTATCTCGGCGAGAAAAAGCGATTTCGGCAATAAAATTTAAAACGCGTGTAAAACATAAACCAAACGATGAAATTGGTTATTTCTTCATGTATAATGATCAACTCGATACTCCCTAGCCCCCAACAGCCTTTTTTTTCATAACACTTTAACCAGAGTGACGGGAGAGCGGCATTTCAGAAAACGTGCTTATCTCGGCGAGAAAAAGCGATTTCGGCAATAAAATTTAAAACGCGTGTAAAACATAAACCAAACGATGAAATTGTTTATTTCTTCATGTATAATGATCAACTCGATACTCCCTAGCCCCCAACAGCCTTTTTTTTTCATAACACTTTAACCAGAGTGACGGGAGAGCGGCATTTCAGAAAACGTGCTTATCTCGGCGAGAAAAAGCGATTTCGGCAATAAAATTTAAAACGCGTGTAAAACATAAACCAAACGATGAAATTGGTTATTTCTTCATGTATAATGATCAACTCGATACTCCCTAGCCCCCAACAGCCTTTTTTTTCATAACACTTTAACCAGAGTGACGGGAGAGCGGCATTTCAGAAAACGTGCTTATCTCGGCGAGAAAAAGCGATTTCGGCAATAAAATTTAAAACCAGTGTAAAACATAAACCAAACGATGAAATTGGTTATTTCTTCATGTATAATGATCAACTCGATACTCCCTAGCCCCCAACAGCCTTTTTTTTCATAACACTTTAACCAGAGTGACGGGAGAGCGGCATTTCAGAAAACGTGCTTATCTCGGCGAGAAAAAGCGATTTCGGCAATAAAATTTAAAACGCGTGTAAAACATAAACCAAACGATGAAATTGGTTATTTCTTCATGTATAATGATCAACTCGATACTCCCTAGGCCCCAACAGCCTTTTTTTTCATAACACTTTAACCAGAGTGACGGGAGAGCGGCATTTCAGAAAACGTGCTTATCTCGGCGAGAAAAAGCGATTTCGGCAATAAAATTTAAAACGCGTGTAAAACATAAACCAAACGATGAAATTGGTTATTTCTTCATGTATAATGATCAACTCGATACTCCCTAGCCCCCAACAGCCTTTTTTTTCATAACACTTTAACCAGAGTGACGGGAGAGCGGCATTTCAGAAAACGTGCTTATCTCGGCGAGAAAAAGCGATTTCGGCAATAAAATTTAAAACGCGTGTAAAACATAAACCAAACGATGAAATTGGTTATTTCTTCATGTATAATGATCAACTCGATACTCCCTAGCCCCCAACAGCCTTTTTTTTCATAACACTTTAACCAGAGTGACGGGAGAGCGGCATTTCAGAAAACGTGCTTATCTCGGCGAGAAAAAGCGATTTCGGCAATAAAATTTAAAACGCGTGTAAAACATAAACCAAACGATGAAATTGTTTATTTCTTCATGTATAATGATCAACTCGATACTCCCTAGCCCCCAACAGCCTTTTTTTTTCATAACACTTTAACCAGAGTGACGGGAGAGCGGCATTTCAGAAAACGTGCTTATCTCGGCGAGAAAAAGCGATTTCGGCAATAAAATTTAAAACGCGTGTAAAACATAAACCAAACGATGAAATTGGTTATTTCTTCATGTATAATGATCAACTCGATACTCCCTAGCCCCCAACAGCCTTTTTTTTCATAACACTTTAACCAGAGTGACGGGAGAGCGGCAATTCAGAAAACGTGCTTATCTCGGCGAGAAAAAGCGATTTCGGCAATAAAATTTAAAACGCGTGTAAAACATAAACCAAACGATGAAATTGGTTATTTCTTCATGTATAATGATCAACTCGATACTCCCTAGCCCCCAACAGCCTTTTTTTTCATAACACTTTAACCAGAGTGACGGGAGAGCGGCATTTCAGAAAACGTGCTTATCTCGGCGAGAAAAAGCGATTTTGGCAATAAAATTTAAAACGCGTGTAAAACATAAACCAAACGATGAAATTGGTTATTTCTTCATGTATAATGATCAACTCGATACTCCCTAGCCCCCAACAGCCTTTTTTTTCATAACACTTTAACCAGAGTGACGGGAGAGCGGCATTTCAGAAAACGTGCTTATCTCGGCGAGAAAAAGCGATTTCGGCAATAAAATTTAAAACGCGTGTAAAACATAAACCAAACGATGAAATTGGTTATTTCTTCATGTATAATGATCAACTCGATACTCCCTAGCCCCCAACAGCCTTTTTTTTCATAACACTTTAACCAGAGTGACGGGAGAGCGGCATTTCAGAAAACGTAATTATCTCGGCGAGAAAAAGCGATTTCGGCAATAAAATTTAAAACGCGTGTAAAACATAAACCAAACGATGAAATTGGTTATTTCTTCATGTATAATGATCAACTCGATACTCCCTAGCCCCCAACAGCCTTTTTTTTCATAACACTTTAACCAGAGTGACGGGAGAGCGGCATTTCAGAAAACGTGCTTATCTCGGCGAGAAAAAGCGATTTCGGCAATAAAATTTAAAACGCGTGTAAAACATAAACCAAACGATGAAATTGGTTATTTCTTCATGTATAATGATCAACTCGATACTCCCTAGCCCCCAACTGCCTTTTTTTTCATAACACTTTAACCAGAGTGACGGGAGAGCGGCATTTCAGAAAACGTGCTTATCTCGGCGAGAAAAAGCGATTTCGGCAATAAAATTTAAAACGCGTGTAAAACATAAACCAAACGATGAAATTGGTTATTTCTTCATGTATAATGATCAACTCGATACTCCCTAGCCCCCAACAGCCTTTTTGTTCATAACACTTTAACCAGAGTGACGGGAGAGCGGCATTTCAGAAAACGTGCTTATCTCGGCGAGAAAAAGCGATTTCGGCAATAAAATTTAAATCGCGTGTAAAACATAAACCAAACGATGAAATTGGTTATTTCTTCATGTATAATGATCAACTCGATACTCCCTAGCCCCCAACAGCCTTTTTTTTCATAACACTTTAACCAGAGTGACGGGAGAGGGGCATTTCAGAAAACGTGCTTATCTCGGCGAGAAAAAGCGATTTCGGCAATAAATTTTAAAACGCGTGTAAAACATAAACCAAACGATGAAATTGGTTATTTCTTCATGTATAATGATCAACTCGATACTCCCTAGCCCCCAACAGCCTTTTTTTTCATAACACTTTAACCAGAGTGACGGGAGAGCGGCATTTCAGAAAACGTGCTTATCTCGGCGAGAAAAAGCGATTTCGGCAATAAAATTTAAAACGCGTGTAAAACATAAACCAAACGATGAAATTGGTTATTTCTTCATGTATAATGATCAACTCGATACTCCCTAGCCCCCAACAGCCTTTTTTTTCATAACACTTTAACCAGAGTGACGGGAGAGCGGCATTTCAGAAAACGTGCTTATCTCGGCGAGAAAAAGCGATTTCGGCAATAAAATTTAAAACGCGTGTAAAACATAAACCAAACGATGAAATTGGTTATTTCTTCATGTATAATGATCAACTCGATACTCCCTAGCCCCCAACAGCCTTTTTTTTCATAACACTTTAACCAGAGTGACGGGAGAGCGGCATTTCAGAAAACGTGCTTATCTCGGCGAGAAAAAGCGATTTCGGCAATAAAATTTAAAACGCGTGTAAAACATAAACCAAACGATGAAATTGGTTATTTCTTCATGTATAATGATCAACTCGATACTCCCTAGCCCCCAACAGCCTTTTTTTTCATAACACTTTAACCAGAGTGACGGGAGAGCGGCATTTCAGAAAACGTGCTTATCTCGGCGAGAAAAAGCGATTTCGGCAATAAAATTTAAAACGCGTGTAAAACATAAACCAAACGATGAAATTGGTTATTTCTTCATGTATAATGATCAACTCGATACTCCCTAGCCCCCAACAGCCTTTTTTTTCATAACACTTTAACCAGAGTGACGGGAGAGCGGCATTTCAGAAAACGTGCTTATCTCGGCGAGAAAAAGCGATTTCGGCAATAAAATTTAAAACGCGTGTAAAACATAAACCAAACGATGAAATTGGTTATTTCTTCATGTATAATGATCAACTCGATACTCCCTAGCCCCCAACAGCCTTTTTTTTCATAACACTTTAACCAGAGTGACGGGAGAGCGGCATTTCAGAAAACGTGCTTATCTCGGCGAGAAAAAGCGATTTCGGCAATAAAATTTAAAACGCGTGTAAAACATAAACCAAACGATGAAATTGGTTATTTCTTCATGTATAATGATCAACTCGATACTCCCTAGCCCCCAACAGCCTTTTTTTTCATAACACTTTAACCAGAGTGACGGGAGAGCGGCATTTCAGAAAACGTGCTTATCTCGGCGAGAAAAAGCGATTTCGGCAATAAAATTTAAAACGCGTGTAAAACATAAACCAAACGATGAAATTGGTTATTTCTTCATGTATAATGATCAACTCGATACTCCCTAGCCCCCAACAGCCTTTTTTTTCATAACACTTTAACCAGAGTGACGGGAGAGCGGCATTTCAGAAAACGTGCTTATCTCGGCGAGAAAAAGCGATTTCGGCAATAAAATTTAAAACGCGTGTAAAACATAAACCAAACGATGAAATTGGTTATTTCTTCATGTATAATGATCAACTCGATACTCCCTAGCCCCCAACAGCCTTTTTTTTCATAACACTTTAACCAGAGTGACGGGAGAGCGGCATTTCAGAAAACGTGCTTATCTCGGCGAGAAAAAGCGATTTCGGCAATAAAATTTAAAACGCGTGTAAAACATAAACCAAACGATGAAATTGGTTATTTCTTCATGTATAATGATCAACTCGATACTCCCTAGCCCCCAACAGCCTTTTTTTTCATAACACTTTAACCAGAGTGACGGGAGAGCGGCATTTCAGAAAACGTGCTTATCTCGGCGAGAAAAAGCGATTTCGGCAATAAAATTTAAAACGCGTGTAAAACATAAACCAAACGATGAAATTGGTTATTTCTTCATGTATAATGATCAACTCGATACTCCCTAGCCCCCAACAGCCTTTTTTTTCATAACACTTTAACCAGAGTGACGGGAGAGCGGCATTTCAGAAAACGTGCTTATCTCGGCGAGAAAAAGCGATTTCGGCAATAAAATTTAAAACGCGTGTAAAACATAAACCAAACGATGAAATTGGTTATTTCTTCATGTATAATGATCAACTCGATACTCCCTAGCCCCCAACAGCCTTTTTTTTCATAACACTTTAACCAGAGTGACGGGAGAGCGGCATTTCAGAAAACGTGCTTATCTCGGCGAGAAAAAGCGATTTCGGCAATAAAATTTAAAACGCGTGTAAAACATAAACCAAACGATGAAATTGGTTATTTCTTCATGTATAATGATCAACTCGATACTCCCTAGCCCCCAACAGCCTTTTTTTTCATAACACTTTAACCAGAGTGACGGGAGAGCGGCATTTCAGAAAACGTGCTTATCTCGGCGAGAAAAAGCGATTTCGGCAATAAAATTTAAAACGCGTGTAAAACATAAACCAAACGATGAAATTGGTTATTTCTTCATGTATAATGATCAACTCGATACTCCCTAGCCCCCAACAGCCTTTTTTTTCATAACACTTTAACCAGAGTGACGGGAGAGCGGCATTTCAGAAAACGTGCTTATCTCGGCGAGAAAAAGCGATTTCGGCAATAAAATTTAAAACGCGTGTAAAACATAAACCAAACGATGAAATTGGTTATTTCTTCATGTATAATGATCAACTCGATACTCCCTAGCCCCCAACAGCCTTTTTTTTCATAACACTTTAACCAGAGTGACGGGAGAGCGGCATTTCAGAAAACGTGCTTATCTCGGCGAGAAAAAGCGATTTCGGCAATAAAATTTAAAACGCGTGTAAAACATAAACCAAACGATGAAATTGGTTATTTCTTCATGTATAATGATCAACTCGATACTCCCTAGCCCCCAACAGCCTTTTTTTTCATAACACTTTAACCAGAGTGACGGGAGAGCGGCATTTCAGAAAACGTGCTTATCTCGGCGAGAAAAAGCGATTTCGGCAATAAAATTTAAAACGCGTGTAAAACATAAACCAAACGATGAAATTGGTTATTTCTTCATGTATAATGATCAACTCGATACTCCCTAGCCCCCAACAGCCTTTTTTTTCATAACACTTTAACCAGAGTGACGGGAGAGCGGCATTTCAGAAAACGTGCTTATCTCGGCGAGAAAAAGCGATTTCGGCAATAAAATTTAAAACGCGTGTAAAACATAAACCAAACGATGAAATTGGTTATTTCTTCATGTATAATGATCAACTCGATACTCCCTAGCCCCCAACAGCCTTTTTTTTCATAACACTTTAACCAGAGTGACGGGAGAGCGGCATTTCAGAAAACGTGCTTATCTCGGCGAGAAAAAGCGATTTCGGCAATAAAATTTAAAACGCGTGTAAAACATAAACCAAACGATGAAATTGGTTATTTCTTCATGTATAATGATCAACTCGATACTCCCTAGCCCCCAACAGCCTTTTTTTTCATAACACTTTAACCAGAGTGACGGGAGAGCGGCATTTCAGAAAACGTGCTTATCTCGGCGAGAAAAAGCGATTTCGGCAATAAAATTTAAAACGCGTGTAAAACATAAACCAAACGATGAAATTGGTTATTTCTTCATGTATAATGATCAACTCGATACTCCCTAGCCCCCAACAGCCTTTTTTTTCATAACACTTTAACCAGAGTGACGGAGAGCGGCATTTCAGAAAACGTGCTTATCTCGGCGAGAAAAAGCGATTTCGGCAATAAAATTTAAAACGCGTGTAAAACATAAACCAAACGATGAAATTGGTTATTTCTTCTATGTATAATGATCAACTCGATACTCCCTAGCCCCCAACAGCCTTTTTTTTCATAACACTTTAACCAGAGTGACGGGAGAGCGGCATTTCAGAAAACGTGCTTATCTCGGCGAGAAAAAGCGATTTCGGCAATAAAATTTAAAACGCGTGTAAAACATAAACCAAACGATGAAATTGGTTATTTCTTCATGTATAATGATCAACTCGATACTCCCTAGCCCCCAACAGCCTTTTTTTTCATAACACTTTAACCAGAGTGACGGGAGAGCGGCATTTCAGAAAACGTGCTTATCTCGGCGAGAAAAAGCGATTTCGGCAATAAAATTTAAAACGCGTGTAAAACATAAACCAAACGATGAAATTGGTTATTTCTTCATGTATAATGATCAACTCGATACTCCCTAGCCCCCAACAGCCTTTTTTTTCATAACACTTTAACCAGAGTGACGGGAGAGCGGCATTTCAGAAAACGTGCTTATCTCGGCGAGAAAAAGCGATTTCGGCAATAAAATTTAAAACGCGTGTAAAACATAAACCAAACGATGAAATTGGTTATTTCTTCATGTATAATGATCAACTCGATACTCCCTAGCCCCCAACAGCCTTTTTTTTCATAACACTTTAACCAGAGTGACGGGAGAGCGGCATTTCAGAAAACGTGCTTATCTCGGCGAGAAAAAGCGATTTCGGCAATAAAATTTAAAACGCGTGTAAAACATAAACCAAACGATGAAATTGGTTATTTCTTCATGTATAATGATCAACTCGATACTCCCTAGCCCCCAACAGCCTTTTTTTTCATAACACTTTAACCAGAGTGACGGGAGAGCGGCATTTCAGAAAACGTGCTTATCTCGGCGAGAAAAAGCGATTTCGGCAATAAAATTTAAAACGCGTGTAAAACATAAACCAAACGATGAAATTGGTTATTTCTTCATGTATAATGATCAACTCGATACTCCCTAGCCCCCAACAGCCTTTTTTTTCATAACACTTTAACCAGAGTGACGGGAGAGCGGCATTTCAGAAAACGTGCTTATCTCGGCGAGAAAAAGCGATTTCGGCAATAAAATTTAAAACGCGTGTAAAACATAAACCAAACGATGAAATTGGTTATTTCTTCATGTATAATGATCAACTCGATACTCCCTAGCCCCCAACAGCCTTTTTTTTCATAACACTTTAACCAGAGTGACGGGAGAGCGGCATTTCAGAAAACGTGCTTATCTCGGCGAGAAAAAGCGATTTCGGCAATAAAATTTAAAACGCGTGTAAAACATAAACCAAACGATGAAATTGGTTATTTCTTCATGTATAATGATCAACTCGATACTCCCTAGCCCCCAACAGCCTTTTTTTTCATAACACTTTAACCAGAGTGACGGGAGAGCGGCATTTCAGAAAACGTGCTTATCTCGGCGAGAAAAAGCGATTTCGGCAATAAAATTTAAAACGCGTGTAAAACATAAACCAAACGATGAAATTGGTTATTTCTTCATGTATAATGATCAACTCGATACTCCCTAGCCCCCAACAGCCTTTTTTTTCATAACACTTTAACCAGAGTGACGGGAGAGCGGCATTTCAGAAAACGTGCTTATCTCGGCGAGAAAAAGCGATTTCGGCAATAAAATTTAAAACGCGTGTAAAACATAAACCAAACGATGAAATTGGTTATTTCTTCATGTATAATGATCAACTCGATACTCCCTAGCCCCCAACAGCCTTTTTTTTCATAACACTTTAACCAGAGTGACGGGAGAGCGGCATTTCAGAAAACGTGCTTATCTCGGCGAGAAAAAGCGATTTCGGCAATAAAATTTAAAACGCGTGTAAAACATAAACCAAACGATGAAATTGGTTATTTCTTCATGTATAATGATCAACTCGATACTCCCTAGCCCCCAACAGCCTTTTTTTTCATAACACTTTAACCAGAGTGACGGGAGAGCGGCATTTCAGAAAACGTGCTTATCTCGGCGAGAAAAAGCGATTTCGGCAATAAAATTTAAAACGCGTGTAAAACATAAACCAAACGATGAAATTGGTTATTTCTTCATGTATAATGATCAACTCGATACTCCCTAGCCCCCAACAGCCTTTTTTTTCATAACACTTTAACCAGAGTGACGGGAGAGCGGCATTTCAGAAAACGTGCTTATCTCGGCGAGAAAAAGCGATTTCGGCAATAAAATTTAAAACGCGTGTAAAACATAAACCAAACGATGAAATTGGTTATTTCTTCATGTATAATGATCAACTCGATACTCCCTAGCCCCCAACAGCCTTTTTTTTCATAACACTTTAACCAGAGTGACGGGAGAGCGGCATTTCAGAAAACGTGCTTATCTCGGCGAGAAAAAGCGATTTCGGCAATAAAATTTAAAACGCGTGTAAAACATAAACCAAACGATGAAATTGGTTATTTCTTCATGTATAATGATCAACTCGATACTCCCTAGCCCCCAACAGCCTTTTTTTTCATAACACTTTAACCAGAGTGACGGGAGAGCGGCATTTCAGAAAACGTGCTTATCTCGGCGAGAAAAAGCGATTTCGGCAATAAAATTTAAAACGCGTGTAAAACATAAACCAAACGATGAAATTGGTTATTTCTTCATGTATAATGATCAACTCGATACTCCCTAGCCCCCAACAGCCTTTTTTTTCATAACACTTTAACCAGAGTGACGGGAGAGCGGCATTTCAGAAAACGTGCTTATCTCGGCGAGAAAAAGCGATTTCGGCAATAAAATTTAAAACGCGTGTAAAACATAAACCAAACGATGAAATTGGTTATTTCTTCATGTATAATGATCAACTCGATACTCCCTAGCCCCCAACAGCCTTTTTTTTCATAACACTTTAACCAGAGTGACGGGAGAGCGGCATTTCAGAAAACGTGCTTATCTCGGCGAGAAAAAGCGATTTCGGCAATAAAATTTAAAACGCGTGTAAAACATAAACCAAACGATGAAATTGGTTATTTCTTCATGTATAATGATCAACTCGATACTCCCTAGCCCCCAACAGCCTTTTTTTTCATAACACTTTAACCAGAGTGACGGGAGAGCGGCATTTCAGAAAACGTGCTTATCTCGGCGAGAAAAAGCGATTTCGGCAATAAAATTTAAAACGCGTGTAAAACATAAACCAAACGATGAAATTGGTTATTTCTTCATGTATAAAGATCAACTCGATACTCCCTAGCACCCAACAGCCTTTTTTTTCATAACACTTTAACCAGAGTGACGGGAGAGCGGCATTTCAGAAAACGTGCTTATCTCGGCGAGAAAAAGCGATTTCGGCAATAAAATTTAAAACGCGTGTAAAACATAAACCAAACGATGAAATTGGTTATTTCTTCATGTATAATGATCAACTCGATACTCCCTAGCCCCCAACAGCCTTTTTTTTCATAACACTTTAACCAGAGTGACGGGAGAGCGGCATTTCAGAAAACGTGCTTATCTCGGCGAGAAAAAGCGATTTCGGCAATAAAATTTAAAACGCGTGTAAAACATAAACCAAACGATGAAATTGGTTATTTCTTCATGTATAATGATCAACTCGATACTCCCTAGCCCCCAACAGCCTTTTTTTTCATAACACTTTAACCAGAGTGACGGGAGAGCGGCATTTCAGAAAACGTGCTTATCTCGGCGAGAAAAAGCGATTTCGGCAATAAAATTTAAAACGCGTGTAAAACATAAACCAAACGATGAAATTGGTTATTTCTTCATGTATAATGATCAACTCGAGTCGAGCTCCAGGGAGAGAGGCTGATTTTTCGCTTTTTGAGGCCGACCGACGAACCGGCGCGGGGCGGACTCAAAAGCCCGCAGAGCCGTAGGCACTTAGAAAAGTTTCGCCTTTGGCTGTGAGCTCCAGGGGAGAGGCTGGTTTTGCGTTATTTTAGGCCGGCTGGAGAACCGGCGCGGGTCGGACGCACAATCCCCGCAGAGCCGTGGGCACTTAGAAATTTTTTGCCAAGTTGGCTCTGAGCGCCTGGTACCTAATATGGAAGTATAGAGGCCGACTTTCGGGCAAGATCACGCCGCGTTAGGCTTCCAGGACCCCGGCTAAGCAATTTTACCGGGCCGCCCGGTTCTTTTTTTGAACCAGCCCGGTTCTTTTTACACTTCCAGCTGGAGCTCAGCAGCGGCTTTTTGCGCAAGATCACGCCGGGTTAGGCTTCCAGGACCTCGGCTAAGCAATTCTACCGGGCCGCCCGGTTCTTTTTTTGAACCAGCCCGGTTCTTTTTACACTTCCAGCTGGAGCTCACGAGCGGCTTTTTGGACAAGATCACGCCGTGTTAGGCTTCCAGAGCCCCGGCTAAGCAATTTTACCGGCCCGCCCGGTTCTTTTTTTTAACCAGCCCGGTTCTTTTTACACTTCCAGCTGGAGCTCAGCAGCGGGTTTTTGGACAAGATCACGCCGTGTTAGGCTTCCAGAGCCCCGGCTAAGCAATTTTACAGGGTCGCCCGGTTCTTTTTTTTAACCAGCCCGGTTTTTTTTACACTTCCAGCTGGAGCTCAGCAGCGGCTTTTTGCACAGTATCACGCCGGGTTAGGCTTCCAGAGCCCCGGCTAAGCAATTTTACCGGGCCGCCCGGTTCTTTTTTTTAACCAGCCCGGTTCTTTTTACACTTCCAGCTGGAGCTCAGCAGCGGCTTTTTGGACAAGATCACGCCGTGTTAGGCTTCCAGAGCCCCGGCTAAGCAATTTTACCGGGTCGCCCGGTTCTTTTTTTAACCAGCCCGGTTCTTTTTACACTTCCAGCTGGAGCTCAGCATCGTGTAAAACATAAACCAAACGATGAAATTGGTTATTTCTTCATGTATAATGATCAACTCGATACTCCCTAGCCCCCAACAGCCTTTTTTTTCCATAACACTTTAACCAGAGTGACGGGAGAGCGGCATTTCAGAAAACGTGCTTATCTCGGCGAGAAAAAGCGATTTCGGCAATAAAATTTAAAACGCGTGTAAAACATAAACCAAACGATGAAATTGGTTATTTCTTCATGTATAATGATCAACTCGATACTCCCTAGCCCCCAACAGCCTTTTTTTTCATAACACTTTAACCAGAGTGACGGGAGAGCGGCATTTCAGAAAACGTGCTTATCTCGGCGAGAAAAAGCGATTTCGGCAATAAAATTTAAAACGCGTGTAAAACATAAACCAAACGATGAAATTGGTTATTTCTTCATGTATAATGATCAACTCGATACTCCCTAGCCCCCAACAGCCTTTTTTTTCATAACACTTTAACCAGAGTGACGGGAGAGCGGCATTTCAGAAAACGTGCTTATCTCGGCGAGAAAAAGCGATTTCGGCAATAAAATTTAAAACGCGTGTAAAACATAAACCAAACGATGAAATTGGTTATTTCTTCATGTATAATGATCAACTCGATACTCCCTAGCCCCCAACAGCCTTTTTTTTCATAACACTTTAACCAGAGTGACGGGAGAGCGGCATTTCAGAAAACGTGCTTATCTCGGCGAGAAAAAGCGATTTCGGCAATAAAATTTAAAACGCGTGTAAAACATAAACCAAACGATGAAATTTGTTATTTCTTCATGTATAATGATCAACTCGATACTCCCTAGCCCCCAACAGCCTTTTTTTTCATAACACTTTAACCAGAGTGACGGGAGAGCGGCATTTCAGAAAACGTGCTTATCTCGGCGAGAAAAAGCGATTTCGGCAATAAAATTTAAAACGCGTGTAAAACATAAACCAAACGATGAAATTGGTTATTTCTTCATGTATAATGATCAACTCGATACTCCCTAGCCCCCAACAGCCTTTTTTTTTCATAACACTTTAACCAGAGTGACGGGAGAGCGGCATTTCAGAAAACGTGCTTATCTCGGCGAGAAAAAGCGATTTCGGCAATAAAATTTAAAACGCGTGTAAAACATAAACCAAACGATGAAATTGGTTATTTCTTCATGTATAATGATCAACTCGATACTCCCTAGCCCCCAACAGCCTTTTTTTTTCATAACACTTTAACCAGAGTGACGGGAGAGCGGCATTTCAGAAAACGTGCTTATCTCGGCGAGAAAAAGCGATTTCGGCAATAAAATTTAAAACGCGTGTAAAACATAAACCAAACGATGAAATTGGTTATTTCTTCATGTATAATGATCAACTCGATACTCCCTAGCCCCCAACAGCCTTTTTTTTCATAACACTTTAACCAGAGTGACGGGAGAGCGGCATTTCAGAAAACGTGCTTATCTCGGCGAGAAAAAGCGATTTCGGCAATAAAATTTAAAACGCGTGTAAAACATAAACCAAACGATGAAATTGGTTATTTCTTCATGTATAATGATCAACTCGATACTCCCTAGCCCCCAACAGCCTTTTTTTCATAACACTTTAACCAGAGTGACGGGAGAGCGGCATTTCAGAAAACGTGCTTATCTCGGCGAGAAAAAGCGATTTCGGCAATAAAATTTAAAACGCGTGTAAAACATAAACCAAACGATGAAATTGGTTATTTCTTCATGTATAATGATCAACTCGAGTCGAGCTCCAGGGAGAGAGGCTGATTTTTCGCTTTTTGAGGCCGACCGACGAACCGGCGCGGGGCGGACTCAAAAGCCCGCAGAGCCGTAGGCACTTAGAAAAGTTTCGCCTTTGGCTGTGAGCTCCAGGGGAGAGGCTGGTTTTGCGTTATTTTAGGCCGGCTGGAGAACCGGCGCGGGTCGGACGCACAATCCCCGCAGAGCCGTGGGCACTTAGAAATTTTTTGCCAAGTTGGCTCTGAGCGCCTGGTACCTAATATGGAAGTATAGAGGCCGACTTTCGGGCAAGATCACGCCGCGTTAGGCTTCCAGGACCCCGGCTAAGCAATTTTACCGGGCCGCCCGGTTCTTTTTTTGAACCAGCCCGGTTCTTTTTACACTTCCAGCTGGAGCTCAGCAGCGGCTTTTTGCGCAAGATCACGCCGGGTTAGGCTTCCAGGACCTCGGCTAAGCAATTCTACCGGGCCGCCCGGTTCTTTTTTTGAACCAGCCCGGTTCTTTTTACACTTCCAGCTGGAGCTCACGAGCGGCTTTTTGGACAAGATCACGCCGTGTTAGGCTTCCAGAGCCCCGGCTAAGCAATTTTACCGGCCCGCCCGGTTCTTTTTTTTAACCAGCCCGGTTCTTTTTACACTTCCAGCTGGAGCTCAGCAGCGGGTTTTTGGACAAGATCACGCCGTGTTAGGCTTCCAGAGCCCCGGCTAAGCAATTTTACAGGGTCGCCCGGTTCTTTTTTTTAACCAGCCCGGTTTTTTTTACACTTCCAGCTGGAGCTCAGCAGCGGCTTTTTGCACAGTATCACGCCGGGTTAGGCTTCCAGAGCCCCGGCTAAGCAATTTTACCGGGCCGCCCGGTTCTTTTTTTTAACCAGCCCGGTTCTTTTTACACTTCTAGCTGGAGCTCAGCAGCGGCTTTTTGGACAAGATCACGCCGTGTTAGGCTTCCAGAGCCCCGGCTAAGCAATTTTACCGGGTCGCCCGGTTCTTTTTTTAACCAGCCCGGTTCTTTTTACACTTCCAGCTGGAGCTCAGCATCGTGTAAAACATAAACCAAACGATGAAATTGGTTATTTCTTCATGTATAATGATCAACTCGATACTCCCTAGCCCCCAACAGCCTTTTTTTTCCATAACACTTTAACCAGAGTGACGGGAGAGCGGCATTTCAGAAAACGTGCTTATCTCGGCGAGAAAAAGCGATTTCGGCAATAAAATTTAAAACGCGTGTAAAACATAAACCAAACGATGAAATTGGTTATTTCTTCATGCATAATGATCAACTCGATACTCCCTAGCCCCCAACAGCCTTTTTTTTCATAACACTTTAACCAGAGTGACGGGAGAGCGGCATTTCAGAAAACGTGCTTATCTCGGCGAGAAAAAGCGATTTCGGCAATAAAATTTAAAACGCGTGTAAAACATAAACCAAACGATGAAATTGGTTATTTCTTCATGTATAATGATCAACTCGATACTCCCTAGCCCCCAACAGCCTTTTTTTTCATAACACTTTAACCAGAGTGACGGGAGAGCGGCATTTCAGAAAACGTGCTTATCTCGGCGAGAAAAAGCGATTTCGGCAATAAAATTTAAAACGCGTGTAAAACATAAACCAAACGATGAAATTGGTTATTTCTTCATGTATAATGATCAACTCGATACTCCCTAGCCCCCAACAGCCTTTTTTTTCATAACACTTTAACCGGAGTGACGGGAGAGCGGCATTTCAGAAAACGTGCTTATCTCGGCGAGAAAAAGCGATTTCGGCAATAAAATTTAAAACGCGTGTAAAACATAAACCAAACGATGAAATTGGTTATTTCTTCATGTATAATGATCAACTCGATACTCCCTAGCCCCCAACAGCCTTTTTTTTCATAACACTTTAACCAGAGTGACGGGAGAGCGGCATTTCAGAAAACGTGCTTATCTCGGCGAGAAAAAGCGATTTCGGCAATAAAATTTAAAACGCGTGTAAAACATAAACCAAACGATGAAATTGGTTATTTCTTCATGTATAATGATCAACTCGATACTCCCTAGCCCCCAACAGCCTTTTTTTTCATAACACTTTAACCAGAGTGACGGGAGAGCGGCATTTCAGAAAACGTGCTTATCTCGGCGAGAAAAAGCGATTTCGGCAATAAAATTTAAAACGCGTGTAAAACATAAACCAAACGATGAAATTGGTCATTTCTTCATGTATAATGATCAACTCGATACTCCCTAGCCCCCAACAGCCTTGTTTTTCATAACACTTTAACCAGAGTGACGGGAGAGCGGCATTTCAGAAAACGTGCTTATCTCGGTGAGAAAAGCGATTTCGGCAATAAAATTTAAAACGCGTGTAAAACATAAACCAAACGATGAAATTGGTTATTTCTTCATGTATAATGATCAACTCGATACTCCCTAGCCCCCAACAGCCTTTTTTTTCATAACACTTTAACCAGAGTGACGGGGAGAGCGGCATTTCAGAAAACGTGCTTATCTCGGCGAGAAAAAGCGATTTCGGCAATAAAATTTAAAACGCGTGTAAAACATAAACCAAACGATGAAATTGGTTATTTCTTCATGTATACTGATCAACTCGATACTCCCTAGCCCCCAACAGCCTTTTTTTTCATAACACTTTAACCAGAGTGACGGGAGAGCGGCATTTCAGAAAACGTGCTTATCTCGGCGAGAAAAAGCGATTTCGGCAATAAAATTTAAAACGCGTGTAAAACATAAACCAAACGATGAAATTGGTTATTTCTTCATGTATAATGATCAACTCGATACTCCCTAGCCCCCAACAGCCTTTTTTTTTCATAACACTTTAACCAGAGTGACGGGAGAGCGGCATTTCAGAAAACGTGCTTATCTCGGCGAGAAAAAGCGATTTCGGCAATAAAATTTAAAACGCGTGTAAAACATAAACCAAACGATGAAATTGGTTATTTCTTCATGTATAATGATCAACTCGATACTCCCTAGCCCCCAACAGCCTTTTTTTTCATAACACTTTAACCAGAGTGACGGGAGAGCGGCATTTCAGAAAACGTGCTTATCTCGGCGAGAAAAAGCGATTTCGGCAATAAAATTTAAAACGCGTGTAAAACATAAACCAAACGATGAAATTGGTTATTTCTTCATGTATAATGATCAACTCGATACTCCCTAGCCCCCAACAGCCTTTTTTTTCATAACACTTTAACCAGAGTGACGGGAGAGCGGCATTTCAGAAAACGTGCTTATCTCGGCGAGAAAAAGCGATTTCGGCAATAAAATTTAAAACGCGTGTAAAACATAAACCAAACGATGAAATTGGTTATTTCTTCATGTATAATGATCAACTCGATACTCCCTAGCCCCCAACAGCCTTTTTTTTTCATAACACTTTAACCAGAGTGACGGGAGAGCGGCATTTCAGAAAACGTGCTTATCTCGGCGAGAAAAAGCGATTTCGGCAATAAAATTTAAAACGCGTGTAAAACATAAACCAAACGATGAAATTGGTTATTTCTTCATGTATAATGATCAACTCGATACTCCCTAGCCCCCAACAGCCTTTTTTTTCATAACACTTTAACCAGAGTGACGGGAGAGCGGCATTTCAGAAAACGTGCTTATCTCGGCGAGAAAAAGCGATTTCGGCAATAAAATTTAAAACGCGTGTAAAACATAAACCAAACGATGAAATTGGTTATTTCTTCATGTATAATGATCAACTCGATACTCCCTAGCCCCCAACAGCCTTTTTTTTTATAACACTTTAACCAGAGTGACGGGAGAGCGGCATTTCAGAAAACGTGCTTATCTCGGCGAGAAAAAGCGATTTCGGCAATAAAATTTAAAACGCGTGTAAAACATAAACCAAACGATGAAATTGGTTATTTCTTCATGTATAATGATCAACTCGATACTCCCTAGCCCCCAACAGCCTTTTTTTTCATAACACTTTAACCAGAGTGACGGGAGAGCGGCATTTCAGAAAACGTGCTTATCTCGGCGAGAAAAAGCGATTTCGGCAATAAAATTTAAAACGCGTGTAAAACATAAACCAAACGATGAAATTGGTTATTTCTTCATGTATAATGATCAACTCGATACTCCCTAGCCCCCAACAGCCTTTTTTTTTCATAACACTTTAACCAGAGTGACGGGAGAGCGGCATTTCAGAAAACGTGCTTATCTCGGCGAGAAAAAGCGATTTCGGCAATAAAATTTAAAACGCGTGTAAAACATAAACCAAACGATGAAATTGGTTATTTCTTCATGTATAATGATCAACTCGATACTCCCTAGCCCCCAACAGCCTTTTTTTTCATAACACTTTAACCAGAGTGACGGGAGAGCGGCATTTCAGAAAACGTGCTTATCTCGGCGAGAAAAAGCGATTTCGGCAATAAAATTTAAAACGCGTGTAAAACATAAACCAAACGATGAAATTGGTTATTTCTTCATGTATAATGATCAACTCGATACTCCCTAGCCCCCAACAGCCTTTTTTTCATAACACTTTAACCAGAGTGACGGGAGAGCGGCATTTCAGAAAACGTGCTTATCTCGGCGAGAAAAAGCGATTTCGGCAATAAAATTTAAAACGCGTGTAAAACATAAACCAAACGATGAAATTGGTTATTTCTTCATGTATAATGATCAACTCGATACTCCCTAGCCCCCAACAGCCTTTTTTTTCATAACACTTTAACCAGAGTGACGGGAGAGCGGCATTTCAGAAAACGTGCTTATCTCGGCGAGAAAAAGCGATTTCGGCAATAAAATTTAAAACGCGTGTAAAACATAAACCAAACGATGAAATTGGTTATTTCTTCATGTATAATGATCAACTCGATATTCCCTAGCCCCCAACAGCCATTTTTTTCATAACACTTTAACCAGAGTGACGGGGAGAGCGGCATTTCAGAAAACGTGCTTATCTCGGCGAGAAAAAGCGATTTCGGCAATAAAATTTAAAACGCGTGTAAAACATAAACCAAACGATGAAATTGGTTATTTCTTCATGTATAATGATCAACTCGATACTCCCTAGCCCCCAACAGCCTTTTTTTTCATAACACTTTAACCAGAGTGACGGGAGAGCGGCATTTCAGAAAACGTGCTTATCTCGGCGAGAAAAAGCGATTTCGGCAATAAAATTTAAAACGCGTGTAAAACATAAACCAAACGATGAAATTGGTTATTTCTTCATGTATAATGATCAACTCGATACTCCCTAGCCCCCAACAGCCTTTTTTTTCATAACACTTTAACCAGAGTGACGGGAGAGCGGCATTTCAGAAAACGTGCTTATCTCGGCGAGAAAAAGCGATTTCGGCAATAAAATTTAAAACGCGTGTAAAACATAAACCAAACGATGAAATTGGTTATTTCTTCATGTATAATGATCAACTCGATACTCCCTAGCCCCCAACAGCCTTTTTTTTCATAACACTTTAACCAGAGTGACGGGAGAGCGGCATTTCAGAAAACGTGCTTATCTCGGCGAGAAAAAGCGATTTCGGCAATAAAATTTAAAACGCGTGTAAAACATAAACCAAACGATGAAATTGGTTATTTCTTCATGTATAATGATCAACTCGATACTCCCTAGCCCCCAACAGCCTTTTTTTTCATAACACTTTAACCAGAGTGACGGGAGAGCGGCATTTCAGAAAACGTGCTTATCTCGGCGAGAAAAAGCGATTTCGGCAATAAAATTTAAAACGCGTGTAAAACATAAACCAAACGATGAAATTGGTTATTTCTTCATGTATAATGATCAACTCGATACTCCCTAGCCCCCAACAGCCTTTTTTTTCATAACACTTTAACCAGAGTGACGGGAGAGCGGCATTTCAGAAAACGTGCTTATCTCGGCGAGAAAAAGCGATTTCGGCAATAAAATTTAAAACGCGTGTAAAACATAAACCAAACGATGAAATTGGTTATTTCTTCATGTATAATGATCAACTCGATACTCCCTAGCCCCCAACAGCCTTTTTTTTCATAACACTTTAACCAGAGTGACGGGAGAGCGGCATTTCTAGAAAACGTGCTTATCTCGGCGAGAAAAAGCGATTTCGGCAATAAAATTTAAAACGCGTGTAAAACATAAACCAAACGATGAAATTGGTTATTTCTTCATGTATAATGATCAACTCGATACTCCCTAGCCCCCAACAGCCTTTTTTTTCATAACACTTTAACCAGAGTGACGGGAGAGCGGCATTTCAGAAAACGTGCTTATCTCGGCGAGAAAAAGCGATTTCGGCAATAAAATTTAAAACGCGTGTAAAACATAAACCAAACGATGAAATTGGTTATTTCTTCATGTATAATGATCAACTCGATACTCCCTAGCCCCCAACAGCCTTTTTTTTCATAACACTTTAACCAGAGTGACGGGAGAGCGGCATTTCAGAAAACGTGCTTATCTCGGCGAGAAAAAGCGATTTCGGCAATAAAATTTAAAACGCGTGTAAAACATAAACCAAACGATGAAATTGGTTATTTCTTCATGTATAATGATCAACTCGATACTCCCTAGCCCCCAACAGCCTTTTTTTTCATAACACTTTAACCAGAGTGACGGGAGAGCGGCATTTCAGAAAACGTGCTTATCTCGGCGAGAAAAAGCGATTTCGGCAATAAAATTTAAAACGCGTGTAAAACATAAACCAAACGATGAAATTGGTTATTTCTTCATGTATAATGATCAACTCGATACTCCCTAGCCCCCAACAGCCTTTTTTTTCATAACACTTTAACCAGAGTGACGGGAGAGCGGCATTTCAGAAAACGTGCTTATCTCGGCGAGAAAAAGCGATTTCGGCAATAAAATTTAAAACGCGTGTAAAACATAAACCAAACGATGAAATTGGTTATTTCTTCATGTATAATGATCAACTCGATACTCCCTAGCCCCCAACAGCCTTTTTTTTCATAACACTTTAACCAGAGTGACGGGAGAGCGGCATTTCAGAAAACGTGCTTATCTCGGCGAGAAAAAGCGATTTCGGCAATAAAATTTAAAACGCGTGTAAAACATAAACCAAACGATGAAATTGGTTATTTCTTCATGTATAATGATCAACTCGATACTCCCTAGCCCCCAACAGCCTTTTTTTTCATAACACTTTAACCAGAGTGACGGGAGAGCGGCATTTCAGAAAACGTGCTTATCTCGGCGAGAAAAAGCGATTTCGGCAATAAAATTTAAAACGCGTGTAAAACATAAACCAAACGATGAAATTGGTTATTTCTTCATGTATAATGATCAACTCGATACTCCCTAGCCCCCAACAGCCTTTTTTTTCATAACACTTTAACCAGAGTGACGGGAGAGCGGCATTTCAGAAAACGTGCTTATCTCGGCGAGAAAAAGCGATTTCGGCAATAAAATTTAAAACGCGTGTAAAACATAAACCAAACGATGAAATTGGTTATTTCTTCATGTATAATGATCAACTCGATACTCCCTAGCCCCCAACAGCCTTTTTTTTCATAACACTTTAACCAGAGTGACGGGAGAGCGGCATTTCAGAAAACGTGCTTATCTCGGCGAGAAAAAGCGATTTCGGCAATAAAATTTAAAACGCGTGTAAAACATAAACCAAACGATGAAATTGGTTATTTCTTCATGTATAATGATCAACTCGATACTCCCTAGCCCCCAACAGCCTTTTTTTTCATAACACTTTAACCAGAGTGACGGGAGAGCGGCATTTCAGAAAACGTGCTTATCTCGGCGAGAAAAAGCGATTTCGGCAATAAAATTTAAAACGCGTGTAAAACATAAACCAAACGATGAAATTGGTTATTTCTTCATGTATAATGATCAACTCGATACTCCCTAGCCCCCAACAGCCTTTTTTTTCATAACACTTTAACCAGAGTGACGGGAGAGCGGCATTTCAGAAAACGTGCTTATCTCGGCGAGAAAAAGCGATTTCGGCAATAAATTTAAAACGCGTGTAAAACATAAACCAAACGATGAAATTGGTTATTTCTTCATGTATAATGATCAACTCGATACTCCCTAGCCCCCAACAGCCTTTTTTTTCATAACACTTTAACCAGAGTGACGGGAGAGCGGCATTTCAGAAAACGTGCTTATCTCGGCGAGAAAAAGCGATTTCGGCAATAAAATTTAAAACGCGTGTAAAAACATAAACCAAACGATGAAATTGGTTATTTCTTCATGTATAATGATCAACTCGAGTCGAGCTCCAGGGAGAGAGGCTGATTTTTCGCTTTTTGAGGCCGACCGACGAACCGGCGCGGGGCGGACTCAAAAGCCCGCAGAGCCGTAGGCACTTAGAAAAGTTTCGCCTTTGGCTGTGAGCTCCAGGGGGAGAGGCTGGTTTTGCGTTATTTTAGGCCGGCTGGAGAACCGGCGCGGGTCGGACGCACAATCCCCGCAGAGCCGTGGGCACTTAGAAAATTTTTGCCAAGTTGGCTCTGAGCGCCTGGTACCTAATATGGAAGTATAGAGGCCGACTTTCGGGCAAGATCATGCCGCGTTAGGCTTCCAGGACCCCGGCTAAGCAATTTTACCCGGGCCGCCCGGTTCTTTTTTTGAACCAGCCCGGTTCTTTTTACACTTCCAGCTGGAGCTCGGCAGCGGCTTTTTGCGCAAGATCACGCCGGGTTAGGCTTCCAGGACCTCGGCTAAGCAATTCTACCGGGGCCGCCCGGTTCTTTTTTGAACCAGCCCGGTTCTTTTTACACTTCCAGCTGGAGCTCACGAGCGGCTTTTTGGACAAGATAACGCCGTGTTAGGCTTCCAGAGCCCCGGCTAAGCAATTTTACCGGCCCGCCCGGTTCTTTTTTTTTAACCAGCCCGGTTCTTTTTACACTTCCAGCTGGAGCTCAGCAGCGGGTTTTTGGACAAGATCACGCCGTGTTAGGCTTCCAGAGCCCCGGCTAAGCAATTTTACAGGGTCGCCCGGTTCTTTTTTTTAACCAGCCCGTTTTTTTTTTACACTTCCAGCTGGAGCTCAGCAGCGGCTTTTTGCACAGTATCACGCCGGGTTAGGCTTCCAGAGCCCCGGCTAAGCAATTTTACCGGGCCGCCCGGTTCTTTTTTTTAACCAGCCCGGTTCTTTTTACACTTCCAGCTGGAGCTCAGCAGCGGCTTTTTGGACAAGATCACGCCGTGTTAGGCTTCCAGAGCCCCGGCTAAGCAATTTTACCGTGTCGCCCGGTTCTTTTTTTAACCAGCCCGGTTCTTTTTACACTTCCAGCTGGAGCTCAGCAGCGGCTTTTTGGACAAGATCACGCCGTATTAGGCTTCCAGAGCCCCGGCTAAGCAATTTTACCGGGTCGCCCGGTTCTTTTTTTAACCAGCCCGGTTCTTTTTACACTTCCAGCTGGAGCTCAGCATCGTGTAAAACATAAACCAAACGATGAAATTGGTTATTTCTTCATGTATAATGATCAACTCGATACTCCCTAGCCCCCAACAGCCTTTTTTTTCATAACACTTTAACCAGAGTGACGGGAGAGCGGCATTTCAGAAAACGTGCTTATCTCGGCGAGAAAACGCGATTTCGGCAATAAAATTTAAAACGCGTGTAAAACATAAACCAAACGATGAAATTGGTTATTTCTTCATGTATAATGATCAACTCGATACTCCCTAGCCCCCAACATCCTTTTTTTTCATAACACTTTAACCAGAGTGACGGGAGAGCGGCATTTCAGAAAACGTGCTTATCTCGGCGAGAAAAAGCGATTTCGGCAATAAAATTTAAAACGCGTGTAAAACATAAACCAAACGATGAAATTGGTTATTTCTTCATGTATAATGATCAACTCGATACTCCCTAGCCCCCAACAGCCTTTTTTTTCATAACACTTTAACCAGAGTGACGGGAGAGCGGCATTTCAGAAAACGTGCTTATCTCGGCGAGAAAAAGTGATTTCGGCAATAAAATTTAAAACGCGTGTAAAACATAAACCAAACGATGAAATTGGTTATTTCTTCATGTATAATGATCAACTCGATACTCCCTAGCCCCCAACAGCCTTTTTTTTCATAACAATTTAACCAGAGTGACGGGAGAGCGGCATTTCAGAAAACGTGCTTATCTCGGCGAGAAAAAGCGATTTCGGCAATAAAATTTAAAACGCGTGTAAAACATAAACCAAACGATGAAATTGGTTATTTCTTCATGTATAATGATCAACTCGATACTCCCTAGCCCCCAACAGCCTTTTTTTCATAACACTTTAACCAGAGTGACGGGAGAGCGGCATTTCAGAAAACGTGCTTATCTCGGCGAGAAAAAGCGATTTCGGCAATAAAATTTAAAACGCGTGTAAAACATAAACCAAACGATGAAATTGGTTATTTCTTCATGTATAATGATCAACTCGATACTCCCTAGCCCCAACAGCCTTTTTTTCATAACACTTTAACCAGAGTGACGGGAGAGCGGCATTTCAGAAAACGTGCTTATCTCGGCGAGAAAAAGCGATTTCGGCAATAAAATTTAAAACGCGTGTAAAACATAAACCAAACGATGAAATTGGTTATTTCTTCATGTATAATGATCAACTCGATACTCCGTAGCCCCCAACAGCCTTTTTTTTCATAACACTTTAACCAGAGTGACGGGAGAGCGGCATTTCAGAAAACGTGCTTATCTCGGCGAGAAAAAGCGATTTCGGTAATAAAATTTAAAACGCGTGTAAAACATAAACCAAACGATGAAATTGGTTATTTCTTCATGTATAATGATCAACTCGATACTCCCTAGCTCCCAACAGCCTTTTTTTTCATAACACTTTAACCAGAGTGACGGGAGAGCGGCATTTCAGAAAACGTGCTTATCTCGGCGAGAAAAAGCGATTTCGGCAATAAAAATTTAAAACGCGTGTAAAACATAAACCAAACGATGAAATTGGTTATTTCTTCATGTATAATGATCAACTCGATACTCCGTAGCCCCCAACAGCCTTTTTTTTCATAACACTTTAACCAGAGTGACGGAGAGCGGCATTTCAGAAAACGTGCTTATCTCGGCGAGAAAAAGCGATTTCGGCAATAAAATTTAAAACGCGTGTAAAACATAAACCAAACGATGAAATTGGTTATTTCTTCATGTATAATGATCAACTCGATACTCCCTAGCCCCCAACAGCCTTTTTTTTCATAACACTTTAACCAGAGTGACGGGAGAGCGGCATTTCAGAAAACGTGCTTATCTCGGCGAGAAAAAGCGATTTCGGCAATAAAATTTAAAACGCGTGTAAAACATAAACCAAACGATGAAATTGGTTATTTCTTCATGTATAATGATCAACTCGATACTCCCTAGCCCCCAACAGCCTTTTTTTTCATAACACTTTAACCAGAGTGACGGGAGAGCGGCATTTCAGAAAACGTGCTTATCTCGGCGAGAAAAAGCGATTTCGGCAATAAATTTAAAACGCGTGTAAAACATAAACCAAACGATGAAATTGGTTATTTCTTCATGTATAATGATCAACTCGATACTCCCTAGCCCCCAACAGCCTTTTTTTTCATAACACTTTAACCAGAGTGACGGGAGAGCGGCATTTCAGAAAACGTGCTTATCTCGGCGAGAAAAAGCGATTTCGGCAATAAAATTTAAAACGCGTGTAAAACATAAACCAAACGATGAAATTGGTTATTTCTTCATGTATAATGATCAACTCGATACTCCCTAGCCCCCAACAGCCTTTTTTTTCATAACACTTTAACCAGAGTGACGGGAGAGCGGCATTTCAGAAAACGTGCTTATCTCGGCGAGAAAAAGCGATTTCGGCAATAAAATTTAAAACGCGTGTAAAACATAAACCAAACGATGAAATTGGTTATTTCTTCATGTATAATGATCAACTCGATACTCCCTAGCCCCCAACAGCCTTTTTTTTCATAACACTTTAACCAGAGTGACGGGAGAGCGGCATTTCAGAAAACGTGCTTATCTCGGCGAGAAAAGCGATTTCGGCAATAAAATTTAAAACGCGTGTAAAACATAAACCAAACGATGAAATTGGTTATTTCTTCATGTATAATGATCAACTCGATACTCCCTAGCCCCCAACAGCCTTTTTTTCATAACACTTTAACCAGAGTGACGGGAGAGCGGCATTTCAGAAAACGTGCTTATCTCGGCGAGAAAAAGCGATTTCGGCAATAAAATTTAAAACGCGTGTAAAACATAAACCAAACGATGAAATTGGTTATTTCTTCATGTATAATGATCAACTCGATACTCCGTAGCCCCAACAGCCTTTTTTTTCATAACACTTTAACCAGAGTGACGGGAGAGCGGCATTTCAGAAAACGTGCTTATCTCGGCGAGAAAAAGCGATTTCGGCAATAAAATTTAAAACGCGTGTAAAACATAAACCAAACGATGAAATTGGTTATTTCTTCATGTATAATGATCAACTCGATACTCCCTAGCCCCCAACAGCCTTTTTTTTCATAACACTTTAAACCAGAGTGACGGGAGAGCGGCATTTCAGAAAACGTGCTTATCTCGGCGAGAAAAAGCGATTTCGGCAATAAAATTTAAAACGCGTGTAAAACATAAACCAAACGATGAAATTGGTTATTTCTTCATGTATAATGATCAACTCGATACTCCTAGCCCCCAACAGCCTTTTTTTTCATAACACTTTAACCAGAGTGACGGGAGAGCGCATTTCAGAAAACGTGCTTATCTCGGCGAGAAAAAGCGATTTCGGCAATAAAATTTAAAACGCGTGTAAAACATAAACCAAACGATGAAATTGGTTATTTCTTCATGTATAATGATCAACTCGATACTCCCTAGCCCCCAACAGCCTTTTTTTTCATAACACTTTAACCAGAGTGACGGGAGAGCGGCATTTCAGAAAACGTGCTTATCTCGGCGAGAAAAAGCGATTTCGGCAATAAAATTTAAAACGCGTGTAAAACATAAACCAAACGATGAAATTGGTTATTTCTTCATGTATAATGATCAACTCGATACTCCTAGCCCCCAACAGCCTTTTTTTCATAACACTTTAACCAGAGTGACGGGAGAGCGGCATTTCAGAAAACGTGCTTATCTCGGCGAGAAAAAGCGATTTCGGCAATAAAATTTAAAACGCGTGTAAAACATAAACCAAACGATGAAATTGGTTATTTCTTCATGTATAATGATCAACTCGATACTCCCTAGCCCCCAACAGCCTTTTTTTTCATAACACTTTAACCAGAGTGACGGGAGAGCGGCATTTCAGAAAACGTGCTTATCTCGGCGAGAAAAAGCGATTTCGGCAATAAAATTTAAAACGCGTGTAAAACATAAACCAAACGATGAAATTGGTTATTTCTTCATGTATAATGATCAACTCGATACTCCCTAGCCCCCAACAGCCTTTTTTTCATAACACTTTAACCAGAGTGACGGGAGAGCGGCATTTCAGAAAACGTGCTTATCTCGGCGAGAAAAAGCGATTTCGGCAATAAAATTTAAAACGCGTGTAAAACATAAACCAAACGATGAAATTGGTTATTTCTTCATGTATAATGATCAACTCGATACTCCGTAGCCCCCAACAGCCTTTTTTTTCATAACACTTTAACCAGAGTGACGGGAGAGCGGCATTTCAGAAAACGTGCTTATCTCGGCGAGAAAAAGCGATTTCGGAAATAAAATTTAAAACGCGTGTAAAACATAAACCAAACGATGAAATTGGTTATTTCTTCATGTATAATGATCAACTCGATACTCCCTAGCCCCCAACAGCCTTTTTTTTCATAACACTTTAACCAGAGTGACGGGAGAGCGGCATTTCAGAAAACGTGCTTATCTCGGCGAGAAAAAGCGATTTCGGCAATAAAATTTAAAACGCGTGTAAAACATAAACCAAACGATGAAATTGGTTATTTCTTCATGTATAATGATCAACTCGATACTCCCTAGCCCCCAACAGCCTTTTTTTTCATAACACTTTAACCAGAGTGACGGGAGAGCGGCATTTCAGAAAACGTGCTTATCTCGGCGAGAAAAAGCGATTTCGGCAATAAAATTTAAAACGCGTGTAAAACATAAACCAAACGATGAAATTGGTTATTTCTTCATGTATAATGATCAACTCGATACTCCCTAGCCCCCAACAGCCTTTTTTTTCATAACACTTTAACCAGAGTGACGGGAGAGCGGCATTTCAGAAAACGTGCTTATCTCGGCGAGAAAAAGCGATTTCGGCAATAAAATTTAAAACGCGTGTAAAACATAAACCAAACGATGAAATTGGTTATTTCTTCATGTATAATGATCAACTCGATACTCCCTAGCCCCCAACAGCCTTTTTTTTCATAACACTTTAACCAGAGTGACGGGAGAGCGGCATTTCAGAAAACGTGCTTATCTCGGCGAGAAAAAGCGATTTCGGCAATAAAATTTAAAACGCGTGTAAAACATAAACCAAACGATGAAATTGGTTATTTCTTCATGTATAATGATCAACTCGATACTCCCTAGCCCCCAACAGCCTTTTTTTTCATAACACTTTAACCAGAGTGACGGGAGAGCGGCATTTCAGAAAACGTGCTTATCTCGGCGAGAAAAAGCGATTTCGGCAATAAAATTTAAAACGCGTGTAAAACATAAACCAAACGATGAAATTGGTTATTTCTTCATGTATAATGATCAACTCGATACTCCCTAGCCCCCAACAGCCTTTTTTTTCATAACACTTTAACCAGAGTGACGGGAGAGCGGCATTTCAGAAAACGTGCTTATCTCGGCGAGAAAAAGCGATTTCGGCAATAAAATTTAAAACGCGTGTAAAACATAAACCAAACGATGAAATTGGTTATTTCTTCATGTATAATGATCAACTCGATACTCCCTAGCCCCCAACAGCCTTTTTTTTCATAACTACTTTAACCAGAGTGACGGGAGAGCGGCATTTCAGAAAACGTGCTTATCTCGGCGAGAAAAAGCGATTTCGGCAATAAAATTTAAAACGCGTGTAAAACATAAACCAAACGATGAAATTGGTTATTTCTTCATGTATAATGATCAACTCGATACTCCCTAGCCCCCAACAGCCTTTTTTTTCATAACACTTTAACCAGAGTGACGGGAGAGCGGCATTTCAGAAAACGTGCTTATCTCGGCGAGAAAAAGCGATTTCGGCAATAAAATTTAAAACGCGTGTAAAACATAAACCAAACGATGAAATTGGTTATTTCTTCATGTATAATGATCAACTCGATACTCCCTAGCCCCCAACAGCCTTTTTTTTCATAACACTTTAACCAGAGTGACGGGAGAGCGGCATTTCAGAAAACGTGCTTATCTCGGCGAGAAAAAGCGATTTCGGCAATAAAATTTAAAACGCGTGTAAAACATAAACCAAACGATGAAATTGGTTATTTCTTCATGTATAATGATCAACTCGATACTCCCTAGCCCCCAACAGCCTTTTTTTTCATAACACTTTAACCAGAGTGACGGGAGAGCGGCATTTCAGAAAACGTGCTTATCTCGGCGAGAAAAAGCGATTTCGGCAATAAAATTTAAAACGCGTGTAAAACATAAACCAAACGATGAAATTGGTTATTTCTTCATGTATAATGATCAACTCGATACTCCCTAGCCCCCAACAGCCTTTTTTTTCATAACACTTTAACCAGAGTGACGGGAGAGCGGCATTTCAGAAAACGTGCTTATCTCGGCGAGAAAAAGCGATTTCGGCAATAAAATTTAAAACGCGTGTAAAACATAAACCAAACGATGAAATTGGTTATTTCTTCATGTATAATGATCAACTCGATACTCCCTAGCCCCCAACAGCCTTTTTTTTCATAACACTTTAACCAGAGTGACGGGAGAGCGGCATTTCAGAAAACGTGCTTATCTCGGCGAGAAAAAGCGATTTCGGCAATAAAATTTAAAACGCGTGTAAAACATAAACCAAACGATGAAATTGGTTATTTCTTCATGTATAATGATCAACTCGATACTCCCTAGCCCCCAACAGCCTTTTTTTTCATAACACTTTAACCAGAGTGACGGGAGAGCGGCATTTCAGAAAACGTGCTTATCTCGGCGAGAAAAAGCGATTTCGGCAATAAAATTTAAAACGCGTGTAAAACATAAACCAAACGATGAAATTGGTTATTTCTTCATGTATAATGATCAACTCGATACTCCCTAGCCCCCAACAGCCTTTTTTTTCATAACACTTTAACCAGAGTGACGGGAGAGCGGCATTTCAGAAAACGTGCTTATCTCGGCGAGAAAAAGCGATTTCGGCAATAAAATTTAAAACGCGTGTAAAACATAAACCAAACGATGAAATTGGTTATTTCTTCATGTATAATGATCAACTCGATACTCCCTAGCCCCCAACAGCCTTTTTTTTCATAACACTTTAACCAGAGTGACGGGAGAGCGGCATTTCAGAAAACGTGCTTATCTCGGCGAGAAAAAGCGATTTCGGCAATAAAATTTAAAACGCGTGTAAAACATAAACCAAACGATGAAATTGGTTATTTCTTCATGTATAATGATCAACTCGATACTCCCTAGCCCCCAACAGCCTTTTTTTTCATAACACTTTAACCAGAGTGACGGGAGAGCGGCATTTCAGAAAACGTGCTTATCTCGGCGAGAAAAAGCGATTTCGGCAATAAAATTTAAAACGCGTGTAAAACATAAACCAAACGATGAAATTGGTTATTTCTTCATGTATAATGATCAACTCGATACTCCCTAGCCCCCAACAGCCTTTTTTTTCATAACACTTTAACCAGAGTGACGGGAGAGCGGCATTTCAGAAAACGTGCTTATCTCGGCGAGAAAAAGCGATTTCGGCAATAAAATTTAAAACGCGTGTAAAACATAAACCAAACGATGAAATTGGTTATTTCTTCATGTATAATGATCAACTCGATACTCCCTAGCCCCCAACAGCCTTTTTTTTCATAACACTTTAACCAGAGTGACGGGAGAGCGGCATTTCAGAAAACGTGCTTATCTCGGCGAGAAAAAGCGATTTCGGCAATAAAATTTAAAACGCGTGTAAAACATAAACCAAACGATGAAATTGGTTATTTCTTCATGTATAATGATCAACTCGATACTCCCTAGCCCCCAACAGCCTTTTTTTTCATAACACTTTAACCAGAGTGACGGGAGAGCGGCATTTCAGAAAACGTGCTTATCTCGGCGAGAAAAAGCGATTTCGGCAATAAAATTTAAAACGCGTGTAAAACATAAACCAAACGATGAAATTGGTTATTTCTTCATGTATAATGATCAACTCGATACTCCCTAGCCCCCAACAGCCTTTTTTTTCATAACACTTTAACCAGAGTGACGGGAGAGCGGCATTTCAGAAAACGTGCTTATCTCGGCGAGAAAAAGCGATTTCGGCAATAAAATTTAAAACGCGTGTAAAACATAAACCAAACGATGAAATTGGTTATTTCTTCATGTATAATGATCAACTCGATACTCCCTAGCCCCCAACAGCCTTTTTTTTCATAACACTTTAACCAGAGTGACGGGAGAGCGGCATTTCAGAAAACGTGCTTATCTCGGCGAGAAAAAGCGATTTCGGCAATAAAATTTAAAACGCGTGTAAAACATAAACCAAACGATGAAATTGGTTATTTCTTCATGTATAATGATCAACTCGATACTCCCTAGCCCCCAACAGCCTTTTTTTTCATAACACTTTAACCAGAGTGACGGGAGAGCGGCATTTCAGAAAACGTGCTTATCTCGGCGAGAAAAAGCGATTTCGGCAATAAAATTTAAAACGCGTGTAAAACATAAACCAAACGATGAAATTGGTTATTTCTTCATGTATAATGATCAACTCGATACTCCCTAGCCCCCAACAGCCTTTTTTTTCATAACACTTTAACCAGAGTGACGGGAGAGCGGCATTTCAGAAAACGTGCTTATCTCGGCGAGAAAAAGCGATTTCGGCAATAAAATTTAAAACGCGTGTAAAACATAAACCAAACGATGAAATTGGTTATTTCTTCATGTATAATGATCAACTCGATACTCCCTAGCCCCCAACAGCCTTTTTTTTCATAACACTTTAACCAGAGTGACGGGAGAGCGGCATTTCAGAAAACGTGCTTATCTCGGCGAGAAAAAGTGATTTCGGCAATAAAATTTAAAACGCGTGTAAAACATAAACCAAACGATGAAATTGGTTATTTCTTCATGTATAATGATCAACTCGATACTCCCTAGCCCCCAACAGCCTTTTTTTTCATAACACTTTAACCAGAGTGACGGGAGAGCGGCATTTCAGAAAACGTGCTTATCTCGGCGAGAAAAAGCGATTTCGGCAATAAAATTTAAAACGCGTGTAAAACATAAACCAAACGATGAAATTGGTTATTTCTTCATGTATAATGATCAACTCGATACTCCCTAGCCCCCAACAGCCTTTTTTTTCATAACACTTTAACCAGAGTGACGGGAGAGCGGCATTTCAGAAAACGTGCTTATCTCGGCGAGAAAAAGCGATTTCGGCAATAAAATTTAAAACGCGTGTAAAACATAAACCAAACGATGAAATTGGTTATTTCTTCATGTATAATGATCAACTCGATACTCCCTAGCCCCCAACAGCCTTTTTTTTCATAACACTTTAACCAGAGTGACGGGAGAGCGGCATTTCAGAAAACGTGCTTATCTCGGCGAGAAAAAGTGATTTCGGCAATAAAATTTAAAACGCGTGTAAAACATAAACCAAACGATGAAATTGGTTATTTCTTCATGTATAATGATCAACTCGATACTCCCTAGCCCCCAACAGCCTTTTTTTTCATAACACTTTAACCAGAGTGACGGGAGAGCGGCATTTCAGAAAACGTGCTTATCTCGGCGAGAAAAAGCGATTTCGGCAATAAAATTTAAAACGCGTGTAAAACATAAACCAAACGATGAAATTGGTTATTTCTTCATGTATAATGATCAACTCGATACTCCCTAGCCCCCAACAGCCTTTTTTTTCATAACACTTTAACCAGAGTGACGGGAGAGCGGCATTTCAGAAAACGTGCTTATCTCGGCGAGAAAAAGCGATTTCGGCAATAAAATTTAAAACGCGTGTAAAACATAAACCAAACGATGAAATTGGTTATTTCTTCATGTATAATGATCAACTCGATACTCCCTAGCCCCCAACAGCCTTTTTTTTCATAACACTTTAACCAGAGTGACGGGAGAGCGGCATTTCAGAAAACGTGCTTATCTCGGCGAGAAAAAGCGATTTCGGCAATAAAATTTAAAACGCGTGTAAAACATAAACCAAACGATGAAATTGGTTATTTCTTCATGTATAAAGATCAACTCGATACTCCCTAGCCCCCAACAGCCTTTTTTTTCATAACACTTTAACCAGAGTGACGGGAGAGCGGCATTTCAGAAAACGTGCTTATCTCGGCGAGAAAAAGCGATTTCGGCAATAAAATTTAAAACGCGTGTAAAACATAAACCAAACGATGAAATTGGTTATTTCTTCATGTATAATGATCAACTCGATACTCCCTAGCCCCCAACAGCCTTTTTTTTCATAACACTTTAACCAGAGTGACGGGAGAGCGGCATTTCAGAAAACGTGCTTATCTCGGCGAGAAAAAGCGATTTCGGTAATAAAATTTAAAACGCGTGTAAAACATAAACCAAACGATGAAATTGGTTATTTCTTCATGTATAATGATCAACTCGATACTCCCTAGCCCCCAACAGCCTTTTTTTTCATAACACTTTAACCAGAGTGACGGGAGAGCGGCATTTCAGAAAACGTGCTTATCTCGGCGAGAAAAAGCGATTTCGGCAATAAAATTTAAAACGCGTGTAAAACATAAACCAAACGATGAAATTGGTTATTTCTTCATGTATAATGATCAACTCGATACTCCCTAGCCCCCAACAGCCTTTTTTTTCATAACACTTTAACCAGAGTGACGGGAGAGCGGCATTTCAGAAAACGTGCTTATCTCGGCGAGAAAAAGCGATTTCGGCAATAAAATTTAAAACGCGTGTAAAACATAAACCAAACGATGAAATTGGTTATTTCTTCATGTATAAAGATCAACTCGATACTCCCTAGCCCCCAACAGCCTTTTTTTTCATAACACTTTAACCAGAGTGACGGGAGAGCGGCATTTCAGAAAACGTGCTTATCTCGGCGAGAAAAAGCGATTTCGGCAATAAAATTTAAAACGCGTGTAAAACATAAACCAAACGATGAAATTGGTTATTTCTTTATGTATAATGATCAACTCGATACTCCCTAGCCCCCAACAGCCTTTTTTTTCATAACACTTTAACCAGAGTGACGGGAGAGCGGCATTTCAGAAAACGTGCTTATCTCGGCGAGAAAAAGCGATTTCGGCAATAAAATTTAAAACGCGTGTAAAACATAAACCAAACGATGAAATTGGTTATTTCTTCATGTATAATGATCAACTCGATACTCCCTAGCCCCCAACAGCCTTTTTTTTCATAACACTTTAACCAGAGTGACGGGAGAGCGGCATTTCAGAAAACGTGCTTATCTCGGCGAGAAAAAGCGATTTCGGCAATAAAATTTAAAACGCGTGTAAAACATAAACCAAACGATGAAATTGGTTATTTCTTCATGTATAATGATCAACTCGATACTCCCTAGCCCCCAACAGCCTTTTTTTTCATAACACTTTAACCAGAGTGACGGGAGAGCGGCATTTCAGAAAACGTGCTTATCTCGGCGAGAAAAAGCGATTTCGGCAATAAAATTTAAAACGCGTGTAAAACATAAACCAAACGATGAAATTGGTTATTTCTTCATGTATAATGATCAACTCGATACTCCCTAGCCCCCAACAGCCTTTTTTTTCATAACACTTTAACCAGAGTGACGGGAGAGCGGCATTTCAGAAAACGTGCTTATCTCGGCGAGAAAAAGCGATTTCGGCAATAAAATTTAAAACGCGTGTAAAACATAAACCAAACGATGAAATTGGTTATTTCTTCATGTATAATGATCAACTCGATACTCCCTAGCCCCCAACAGCCTTTTTTTTCATAACACTTTAACCAGAGTGACGGGAGAGCGGCATTTCAGAAAACGTGCTTATCTCGGCGAGAAAAAGCGATTTCGGCAATAAAATTTAAAACGCGTGTAAAACATAAACCAAACGATGAAATTGGTTATTTCTTCATGTATAATGATCAACTCGATACTCCCTAGCCCCCAACAGCCTTTTTTTTCATAACACTTTAACCAGAGTGACGGGAGAGCGGCATTTCAGAAAACGTGCTTATCTCGGCGAGAAAAAGCGATTTCGGCAATAACATTTAAAACGCGTGTAAAACATAAACCAAACGATGAAATTGGTTATTTCTTCATGTATAATGATCAACTCGATACTCCCTAGCCCCCAACAGCCTTTTTTTTCATAACACTTTAACCAGAGTGACGGGAGAGCGGCATTTCAGAAAACGTGCTTATCTCGGCGAGAAAAAGCGATTTCGGCAATAAAATTTAAAACGCGTGTAAAACATAAACCAAACGATGAAATTGGTTATTTCTTCATGTATAATGATCAACTCGATACTCCCTAGCCCCCAACAGCCTTTTTTTTCATAACACTTTAACCAGAGTGACGGGAGAGCGGCATTTCAGAAAACGTGCTTATCTCGGCGAGAAAAAGCGATTTCGGCAATAAAATTTAAAACGCGTGTAAAACATAAACCAAACGATGAAATTGGTTATTTCTTCATGTATAATGATCAACTCGATACTCCCTAGCCCCCAACAGCCTTTTTTTTCATAACACTTTAACCAGAGTGACGGGAGAGCGGCATTTCAGAAAACGTGCTTATCTCGGCGAGAAAAAGCGATTTCGGCAATAAAATTTAAAACGCGTGTAAAACATAAACCAAACGATGAAATTGGTTATTTCTTCATGTATAATGATCAACTCGATACTCCCTAGCCCCCAACAGCCTTTTTTTTCATAACACTTTAACCAGAGTGACGGGAGAGCGGCATTTCAGAAAACGTGCTTATCTCGGCGAGAAAAAGCGATTTCGGCAATAAAATTTAAAACGCGTGTAAAACATAAACCAAACGATGGAATTGGTTATTTCTTCATGTATAATGGTCAACTCGATACTCCCTAGCCCCCAACAGCCTTTTTTTTCATAACACTTTAACCAGAGTGACGGGAGAGCGGCATTTCAGAAAACGTGCTTATCTCGGCGAGAAAAAGCGATTTCGGCAATAAAATTTAAAACGCGTGTAAAACATAAACCAAACGATGAAATTGGTTATTTCTTCATGTATAATGATCAACTCGATACTCCCTAGCCCCCAACAGCCTTTTTTTTCATAACACTTTAACCAGAGTGACGGGAGAGCGGCATTTCAGAAAACGTGCTTATCTCGGCGAGAAAAAGCGATTTCGGCAATAAAATTTAAAACGCGTGTAAAACATAAACCAAACGATGAAATTGGTTATTTCTTCATGTATAATGATCAACTCGATACTCCCTAGCCCCCAACAGCCTTTTTTTTCATAACACTTTAACCAGAGTGACGGGAGAGCGGCATTTCAGAAAACGTGCTTATCTCGGCGAGAAAAAGCGATTTCGGCAATAAAATTTAAAACGCGTGTAAAAGATAAACCAAACGATGAAATTGGTTATTTCTTCATGTATAATGATCAACTCGAGTCGAGCTCCAGGGAGAGAGGCTGATTTTTCGCTTTTTGAGGCCGACCGACGAACCGGCGCGGGGCGGACTCAAAAGCCCGCAGAGCCGTAGGCACTTAGAAAAGTTTCGCCTTTGGCTGTGAGCTCCAGGGGGAGAGGCTGGTTTTGCGTTATTTTAGGCCGGCTGGAGAACCGGCGCGGGTCGGACGCACAATCCCCGCAGAGCCGTGGGCACTTAGAAAATGTTTGCCAAGTTGGCTCTGAGCGCCTGGTACCTAATATGGAAGTATAGAGGCCGACTTTCGGGCAAGATCACGCCGCGTTAGGCTTCCAGGACCCCGGCTAAGCAATTTTACCGGGCCGCCCGGTTCTTTTTTTGAACCAGCCCGGTTCTTTTTACACTTCCAGCTGGAGCTCAGCAGCGGCTTTTTGCGCAAGATCACGCCGGGTTAGGCTTCCAGGACCTCGGCTAAGCAATTCTACCGGGCCGCCCGGTTCTTTTTTTGAACCAGCCCGGTTCTTTTTACACTTCCAGCTGGAGCTCACGAGCGGCTTTTTGGACAAGATCACGCCGTGTTAGGCTTCCAGAGCCCCGGCTAAGCAATTTTACCGGCCCGCCCGGTTCTTTTTTTTAACCAGCCCGGTTCTTTTTACACTTCCAGCTGGAGCTCAGCAGCGGGTTTTTGGACAAGATCACGCCGTGTTAGGCTTCCAGAGCCCCGGCTAAGCAATTTTACAGGGTCGCCCGGTTCTTTTTTTTAACCAGCCCGGTTTTTTTTACACTTCCAGCTGGAGCTCAGCAGCGGCTTTTTGCACAGTATCACGCCGGGTTAGGCTTCCAGAGCCCCGGCTAAGCAATTTTACCGGGCCGCCCGGTTCTTTTTTTTAACCAGCCCGGTTCTTTTCACACTTCCAGCTGGAGCTCAGCAGCGGCTTTTTGGACAAGATCACGCCGTGTTAGGCTTCCAGAGCCCCGGCTAAGCAATTTTACCGGGTCGCCCGGTTCTTTTTTTTAACCAGCCCGGTTCTTTTTACACTTCCAGCTGGAGCTCAGCAGCGGCTTTTTGGACAAGATCACGCCGTGTTAGGCTTCCAGAGCCCCGGCTAAGAAATTTTACCGGGTCGCCCGGTTCTTTTTTTAACCAGCCCGGTTCTTTTTACACTTCCAGCTGGAGCTGAGCATCGTGTAAAACATAAACCAAACGATGAAATTGGTTATTTCTTCATGTATAATGATCAACTCGATACTCCCTAGCCCCCAACAGCCTTTTTTTTCATAACACTTTAACCAGAGTGACGGGAGAGCGGCATTTCAGAAAACGTGCTTATCTCGGCGAGAAAAAGCGATTTCGGCAATAAAATTTAAAACGCGTGTAAAACATAAACCAAACGATGAAATTGGTTATTTCTTCATGTATAATGATCAACTCGATACTCCCTAGCCCCCAACAGCCTTTTTTTTCATAACACTTTAACCAGAGTGACGGGAGAGCGGCATTTCAGAAAACGTGCTTATCTCGGCAATAAAATTTAAAACGCGTGTAAAACATAAACTAAACGATGAAATTGGTTATTTCTTCATGTATAATGATCAACTCGATACTCCCTAGCCCCCAACAGCCTTTTTTTTCATAACACTTTAACCAGAGTGACGGGAGAGCGGCATTTCAGAAAACGTGCTTATCTCGGCGAGAAAAAGCGATTTCGGCAATAAAATTTAAAACGCGTGTAAAACATAAACCAAACGATGAAATTGGTTATTTCTTCATGTATAATGATCAACTCGATACTCCCTAGCCCCCAACAGCCTTTTTTTTCATAACACTTTAACCAGAGTGACGGGAGAGCGGCATTTCAGAAAACGTGCTTATCTCGGCGAGAAAAAGCGATTTCGGCAATAAAATTTAAAACGCGTGTAAAACATAAACCAAACGATGAAATTGGTTATTTCTTCATGTATAATGATCAACTCGATACTCCCTAGCCCCCAACAGCCTTTTTTTTCATAACACTTTAACCAGAGTGACGGGAGAGCGGCATTTCAGAAAACGTGCTTATCTCGGCGAGAAAAAGCGATTTCGGCAATAAAATTTAAAACGCGTGTAAAACATAAACCAAACGATGAAATTGGTTATTTCTTCATGTATAATGATCAACTCGATACTCCCTAGCCCCCAACAGCCTTTTTTTTCATAACACTTTAACCAGAGTGACGGGAGAGCGGCATTTCAGAAAACGTGCTTATCTCGGCGAGAAAAAGCGATTTCGGCAATAAAATTTAAAACGCGTGTAAAACATAAACCAAACGATGAAATTGGTTATTTCTTCATGTATAATGATCAACTCGATACTCCCTAGCCCCCAACAGCCTTTTTTTTCATAACACTTTAACCAGAGTGACGGGAGAGCGGCATTTCAGAAAACGTGCTTATCTCGGCGAGAAAAAGCGATTTCGGCAATAACATTTAAAACGCGTGTAAAACATAAACCAAACGATGAAATTGGTAATTTCTTCATGTATAATGATCAACTCGATACTCCCTAGCCCCCAACAGCCTTTTTTTTCATAACACTTTAACCAGAGTGACGGGAGAGCGGCATTTCAGAAAACGTGCTTATCTCGGCGAGAAAAAGCGATTTCGGCAATAAAATTTAAAACGCGTGTAAAACATAAACCAAACGATGAAATTGGTTATTTCTTCATGTATAAGATCAACTCGATACTCCCTAGCCCCCAACAGCCTTTTTTTTCATAACACTTTAACCAGAGTGACGGGAGAGCGGCATTTCAGAAAACGTGCTTATCTCGGCGAGAAAAAGCGATTTCGGCAATAAAATTTAAAACGCGTGTAAAACATAAACCAAACGATGAAATTGGTTATTTCTTCATGTATAATGATCAACTCGATACTCCCTAGCCCCCAACAGCCTTTTTTTTCATAACACTTTAACCAGAGTGACGGGAGAGCGGCATTTCAGAAAACGTGCTTATCTCGGCGAGAAAAAGCGATTTCGGCAATAACATTTAAAACGCGTGTAAAACATAAACCAAACGATGAAATTGGTTATTTCTTCATGTATAATGATCAACTCGATACTCCCTAGCCCCCAACAGCCTTTTTTTTCATAACACTTTAACCAGAGTGACGGGAGAGCGGCATTTCAGAAAACGTGCTTATCTCGGCGAGAAAAAGCGATTTCGGCAATAAAATTTAAAACGCGTGTAAAACATAAACCAAACGATGAAATTGGTTATTTCTTCATGTATAATGATCAACTCGATACTCCCTAGCCCCCAACAGCCTTTTTTTTCATAACACTTTAACCAGAGTGACGGGAGAGCGGCATTTCAGAAAACGTGCTTATCTCGGCGAGAAAAAGCGATTTCGGCAATAAAATTTAAAACGCGTGTAAAACATAAACCAAACGATGAAATTGGTTATTTCTTCATGTATAATGATCAACTCGATACTCCCTAGCCCCCAACAGCCTTTTTTTTCATAACACTTTAACCAGAGTGACGGGAGAGCGGCATTTCAGAAAACGTGCTTATCTCGGCGAGAAAAAGCGATTTCGGCAATAAAATTTAAAACGCGTGTAAAACATAAACCAAACGATGAAATTGGTTATTTCTTCATGTATAATGATCAACTCGATACTCCCTAGCCCCCAACAGCCTTTTTTTTCATAACACTTTAACCAGAGTGACGGGAGAGCGGCATTTCAGAAAACGTGCTTATCTCGGCGAGAAAAAGCGATTTCGGCAATAAAATTTAAAACGCGTGTAAAACATAAACCAAACGATGAAATTGGTTATTTCTTCATGTATAATGATCAACTCGATACTCCCTAGCCCCCAACAGCCTTTTTTTTCATAACACTTTAACCAGAGTGACGGGAGAGCGGCATTTCAGAAAACGTGCTTATCTCGGCGAGAAAAAGCGATTTCGGCAATAAAATTTAAAACGCGTGTAAAACATAAACCAAACGATGAAATTGGTTATTTCTTCATGTATAATGATCAACTCGATACTCCCTAGCCCCCAACAGCCTTTTTTTTCATAACACTTTAACCAGAGTGACGGGAGAGCGGCATTTCAGAAAACGTGCTTATCTCGGCGAGAAAAAGCGATTTCGGCAATAAAATTTAAAACGCGTGTAAAACATAAACCAAACGATGGAATTGGTTATTTCTTCATGTATAATGATCAACTCGATACTCCCTAGCCCCCAACAGCCTTTTTTTTCATAACACTTTAACCAGAGTGACGGGAGAGCGGCATTTCAGAAAACGTGCTTATCTCGGCGAGAAAAAGCGATTTTGGCAATAAAATTTAAAACGCGTGTAAAACATAAACCAAACGATGAAATTGGTTATTTCTTCATGTATAATGATCAACTCGATACTCCCTAGCCCCCAACAGCCTTTTTTTTCATAACACTTTAACCAGAGTGACGGGAGAGCGGCATTTCAGAAAACGTGCTTATCTCGGCGAGAAAAAGCGATTTCGGCAATAAAATTTAAAACGCGTGTAAAACATAAACCAAACGATGAAATTGGTTATTTCTTCATGTATAATGATCAACTCGATACTCCCTAGCCCCCAACAGCCTTTTTTTTCATAACACTTTAACCAGAGTGACGGGAGAGCGGCATTTCAGAAAACGTGCTTATCTCGGCGAGAAAAAGCGATTTCGGCAATAAAATTTAAAACGCGTGTAAAACATAAACCAAACGATGAAATTGGTTATTTCTTCATGTATAATGATCAACTCGATACTCCCTAGCCCCCAACAGCCTTTTTTTTCATAACACTTTAACCAGAGTGACGGGAGAGCGGCATTTCAGAAAACGTGCTTATCTCGGCGAGAAAAAGCGATTTCGGCAATAAAATTTAAAACGCGTGTAAAACATAAACCAAACGATGAAATTGGTTATTTCTTCATGTATAATGATCAACTCGATACTCCCTAGCCCCCAACAGCCTTTTTTTTCATAACACTTTAACCAGAGTGACGGGAGAGCGGCATTTCAGAAAACGTGCTTATCTCGGCGAGAAAAAGCGATTTCGGCAATAAAATTTAAAACGCGTGTAAAACATAAACCAAACGATGAAATTGGTTATTTCTTCATGTATAATGATCAACTCGATACTCCCTAGCCCCCAACAGCCTTTTTTTTCATAACACTTTAACCAGAGTGACGGGAGAGCGGCATTTCAGAAAACGTGCTTATCTCGGCGAGAAAAAGCGATTTCGGCAATAAAATTTAAAACGCGTGTAAAACATAAACCAAACGATGAAATTGGTTATTTCTTCATGTATAATGATCAACTCGATACTCCCTAGCCCCCAACAGCCTTTTTTTTCATAACACTTTAACCAGAGTGACGGGAGAGCGGCATTTCAGAAAACGTGCTTATCTCGGCGAGAAAAAGCGATTTCGGCAATAAAATTTAAAACGCGTGTAAAACATAAACCAAACGATGAAATTGGTTATTTCTTCATGTATAATGATCAACTCGATACTCCCTAGCCCCCAACAGCCTTTTTTTTCATAACACTTTAACCAGAGTGACGGGAGAGCGGCATTTCAGAAAACGTGCTTATCTCGGCGAGAAAAAGCGATTTCGGCAATAAAATTTAAAACGCGTGTAAAAGATAAACCAAACGATGAAATTGGTTATTTCTTCATGTATAATGATCAACTCGAGTCGAGCTCCAGGAAGAGAGGCTGATTTTTCGCTTTTTGAGGCCGACCGACGAACCGGCGCGGGGCGGACTCAAAAGCCCGCAGAGCCGTAGGCACTTAGAAAAGTTTCGCCTTTGGCTGTGAGCTCCAGGGGGAGAGGCTGGTTTTGCGTTATTTTAGGCCGGCTGGAGAACCGGCGCGGGTCGGACGCACAATCCCCGCAGAGCCGTGGGCACTTAGAAAATGTTTGCCAAGTTGGCTCTGAGCGCCTGGTACCTAATATGGAAGTATAGAGGCCGACTTTCGGGCAAGATCACGCCGCGTTAGGCTTCCAGGACCCCGGCTAAGCAATTTTACCGGGCCGCCCGGTTCTTTTTTTGAACCAGCCCGGTTCTTTTTACACTTCCAGCTGGAGCTCAGCAGCGGCTTTTTGCGCAAGATCACGCCGGGTTAGGCTTCCAGGACCTCGGCTAAGCAATTCTACCGGGCCGCCCGGTTCTTTTTTTGAACCAGCCCGGTTCTTTTTACACTTCCAGCTGGAGCTCACGAGCGGCTTTTTGGACAAGATCACGCCGTGTTAGGCTTCCAGAGCCCCGGCTAAGCAATTTTACCGGCCCGCCCGGTTCTTTTTTTTAACCAGCCCGGTTCTTTTTACACTTCCAGCTGGAGCTCAGCAGCGGGTTTTTGGACAAGATCACGCCGTGTTAGGCTTCCAGAGCCCCGGCTAAGCAATTTTACAGGGTCGCCCGGTTCTTTTTTTTAACCAGCCCGGTTTTTTTTACACTTCCAGCTGGAGCTCAGCAGCGGCTTTTTGCACAGTATCACGCCGGGTTAGGCTTCCAGAGCCCCGGCTAAGCAATTTTACCGGGCCGCCCGGTTCTTTTTTTTAACCAGCCCGGTTCTTTTCACACTTCCAGCTGGAGCTCAGCAGCGGCTTTTTGGACAAGATCACGCCGTGTTAGGCTTCCAGAGCCCCGGCTAAGCAATTTTACCGGGTCGCCCGGTTCTTTTTTTTAACCAGCCCGGTTCTTTTTACACTTCCAGCTGGAGCTCAGCAGCGGCTTTTTGGACAAGATCACGCCGTGTTAGGCTTCCAGAGCCCCGGCTAAGAAATTTTACCGGGTCGCCCGGTTCTTTTTTTAACCAGCCCGGTTCTTTTTACACTTCCAGCTGGAGCTGAGCATCGTGTAAAACATAAACCAAACGATGAAATTGGTTATTTCTTCATGTATAATGATCAACTCGATACTCCCTAGCCCCCAACAGCCTTTTTTTTCATAACACTTTAACCAGAGTGACGGGAGAGCGGCATTTCAGAAAACGTGCTTATCTCGGCGAGAAAAAGCGATTTCGGCAATAAAATTTAAAACGCGTGTAAAACATAAACCAAACGATGAAATTGGTTATTTCTTCATGTATAATGATCAACTCGATACTCCCTAGCCCCCAACAGCCTTTTTTTTCATAACACTTTAACCAGAGTGACGGGAGAGCGGCATTTCAGAAAACGTGCTTATCTCGGCAATAAAATTTAAAACGCGTGTAAAACATAAACTAAACGATGAAATTGGTTATTTCTTCATGTATAATGATCAACTCGATACTCCCTAGCCCCCAACAGCCTTTTTTTTCATAACACTTTAACCAGAGTGACGGGAGAGCGGCATTTCAGAAAACGTGCTTATCTCGGCGAGAAAAAGCGATTTCGGCAATAAAATTTAAAACGCGTGTAAAACATAAACCAAACGATGAAATTGGTTATTTCTTCATGTATAATGATCAACTCGATACTCCCTAGCCCCCAACAGCCTTTTTTTTCATAACACTTTAACCAGAGTGACGGGAGAGCGGCATTTCAGAAAACGTGCTTATCTCGGCGAGAAAAAGCGATTTCGGCAATAAAATTTAAAACGCGTGTAAAACATAAACCAAACGATGAAATTGGTTATTTCTTCATGTATAATGATCAACTCGATACTCCCTAGCCCCCAACAGCCTTTTTTTTCATAACACTTTAACCAGAGTGACGGGAGAGCGGCATTTCAGAAAACGTGCTTATCTCGGCGAGAAAAAGCGATTTCGGCAATAAAATTTAAAACGCGTGTAAAACATAAACCAAACGATGAAATTGGTTATTTCTTCATGTATAATGATCAACTCGATACTCCCTAGCCCCCAACAGCCTTTTTTTTCATAACACTTTAACCAGAGTGACGGGAGAGCGGCATTTCAGAAAACGTGCTTATCTCGGCGAGAAAAAGCGATTTCGGCAATAAAATTTAAAACGCGTGTAAAACATAAACCAAACGATGAAATTGGTTATTTCTTCATGTATAATGATCAACTCGATACTCCCTAGCCCCCAACAGCCTTTTTTTTCATAACACTTTAACCAGAGTGACGGGAGAGCGGCATTTCAGAAAACGTGCTTATCTCGGCGAGAAAAAGCGATTTCGGCAATAACATTTAAAACGCGTGTAAAACATAAACCAAACGATGAAATTGGTAATTTCTTCATGTATAATGATCAACTCGATACTCCCTAGCCCCCAACAGCCTTTTTTTTCATAACACTTTAACCAGAGTGACGGGAGAGCGGCATTTCAGAAAACGTGCTTATCTCGGCGAGAAAAAGCGATTTCGGCAATAAAATTTAAAACGCGTGTAAAACATAAACCAAACGATGAAATTGGTTATTTCTTCATGTATAAGATCAACTCGATACTCCCTAGCCCCCAACAGCCTTTTTTTTCATAACACTTTAACCAGAGTGACGGGAGAGCGGCATTTCAGAAAACGTGCTTATCTCGGCGAGAAAAAGCGATTTCGGCAATAAAATTTAAAACGCGTGTAAAACATAAACCAAACGATGAAATTGGTTATTTCTTCATGTATAATGATCAACTCGATACTCCCTAGCCCCCAACAGCCTTTTTTTTCATAACACTTTAACCAGAGTGACGGGAGAGCGGCATTTCAGAAAACGTGCTTATCTCGGCGAGAAAAAGCGATTTCGGCAATAACATTTAAAACGCGTGTAAAACATAAACCAAACGATGAAATTGGTTATTTCTTCATGTATAATGATCAACTCGATACTCCCTAGCCCCCAACAGCCTTTTTTTTCATAACACTTTAACCAGAGTGACGGGAGAGCGGCATTTCAGAAAACGTGCTTATCTCGGCGAGAAAAAGCGATTTCGGCAATAAAATTTAAAACGCGTGTAAAACATAAACCAAACGATGAAATTGGTTATTTCTTCATGTATAATGATCAACTCGATACTCCCTAGCCCCCAACAGCCTTTTTTTTCATAACACTTTAACCAGAGTGACGGGAGAGCGGCATTTCAGAAAACGTGCTTATCTCGGCGAGAAAAAGCGATTTCGGCAATAAAATTTAAAACGCGTGTAAAACATAAACCAAACGATGAAATTGGTTATTTCTTCATGTATAATGATCAACTCGATACTCCCTAGCCCCCAACAGCCTTTTTTTTCATAACACTTTAACCAGAGTGACGGGAGAGCGGCATTTCAGAAAACGTGCTTATCTCGGCGAGAAAAAGCGATTTCGGCAATAAAATTTAAAACGCGTGTAAAACATAAACCAAACGATGAAATTGGTTATTTCTTCATGTATAATGATCAACTCGATACTCCCTAGCCCCCAACAGCCTTTTTTTTCATAACACTTTAACCAGAGTGACGGGAGAGCGGCATTTCAGAAAACGTGCTTATCTCGGCGAGAAAAAGCGATTTCGGCAATAAAATTTAAAACGCGTGTAAAACATAAACCAAACGATGAAATTGGTTATTTCTTCATGTATAATGATCAACTCGATACTCCCTAGCCCCCAACAGCCTTTTTTTTCATAACACTTTAACCAGAGTGACGGGAGAGCGGCATTTCAGAAAACGTGCTTATCTCGGCGAGAAAAAGCGATTTCGGCAATAAAATTTAAAACGCGTGTAAAACATAAACCAAACGATGAAATTGGTTATTTCTTCATGTATAATGATCAACTCGATACTCCCTAGCCCCCAACAGCCTTTTTTTTCATAACACTTTAACCAGAGTGACGGGAGAGCGGCATTTCAGAAAACGTGCTTATCTCGGCGAGAAAAAGCGATTTCGGCAATAAAATTTAAAACGCGTGTAAAACATAAACCAAACGATGGAATTGGTTATTTCTTCATGTATAATGATCAACTCGATACTCCCTAGCCCCCAACAGCCTTTTTTTTCATAACACTTTAACCAGAGTGACGGGAGAGCGGCATTTCAGAAAACGTGCTTATCTCGGCGAGAAAAAGCGATTTTGGCAATAAAATTTAAAACGCGTGTAAAACATAAACCAAACGATGAAATTGGTTATTTCTTCATGTATAATGATCAACTCGATACTCCCTAGCCCCCAACAGCCTTTTTTTTCATAACACTTTAACCAGAGTGACGGGAGAGCGGCATTTCAGAAAACGTGCTTATCTCGGCGAGAAAAAGCGATTTCGGCAATAAAATTTAAAACGCGTGTAAAACATAAACCAAACGATGAAATTGGTTATTTCTTCATGTATAATGATCAACTCGATACTCCCTAGCCCCCAACAGCCTTTTTTTTCATAACACTTTAACCAGAGTGACGGGAGAGCGGCATTTCAGAAAACGTGCTTATCTCGGCGAGAAAAAGCGATTTCGGCAATAAAATTTAAAACGCGTGTAAAACATAAACCAAACGATGAAATTGGTTATTTCTTCATGTATAATGATCAACTCGATACTCCCTAGCCCCCAACAGCCTTTTTTTTCATAACACTTTAACCAGAGTGACGGGAGAGCGGCATTTCAGAAAACGTGCTTATCTCGGCGAGAAAAAGCGATTTCGGCAATAAAATTTAAAACGCGTGTAAAACATAAACCAAACGATGAAATTGGTTATTTCTTCATGTATAATGATCAACTCGATACTCCCTAGCCCCCAACAGCCTTTTTTTTCATAACACTTTAACCAGAGTGACGGGAGAGCGGCATTTCAGAAAACGTGCTTATCTCGGCGAGAAAAAGCGATTTCGGCAATAAAATTTAAAACGCGTGTAAAACATAAACCAAACGATGAAATTGGTTATTTCTTCATGTATAATGATCAACTCGATACTCCCTAGCCCCCAACAGCCTTTTTTTTCATAACACTTTAACCAGAGTGACGGGAGAGCGGCATTTCAGAAAACGTGCTTATCTCGGCGAGAAAAAGCGATTTCGGCAATAAAATTTAAAACGCGTGTAAAACATAAACCAAACGATGAAATTGGTTATTTCTTCATGTATAATGATCAACTCGATACTCCCTAGCCCCCAACAGCCTTTTTTTTCATAACACTTTAACCAGAGTGACGGGAGAGCGGCATTTCAGAAAACGTGCTTATCTCGGCGAGAAAAAGCGATTTCGGCAATAACATTTAAAACGCGTGTAAAACATAAACCAAACGATGAAATTGGTTATTTCTTCATGTATAATGATCAACTCGATACTCCCTAGCCCCCAACAGCCTTTTTTTTCATAACACTTTAACCAGAGTGACGGGAGAGCGGCATTTCAGAAAACGTGCTTATCTCGGCGAGAAAAAGCGATTTCGGCAATAAAATTTAAAACGCGTGTAAAACATAAACCAAACGATGAAATTGGTTATTTCTTCATGTATAATGATCAACTCGATACTCCCTAGCCCCCAACAGCCTTTTTTTTCATAACACTTTAACCAGAGTGACGGGAGAGCGGCATTTCAGAAAACGTGCTTATCTCGGCGAGAAAAAGCGATTTCGGCAATAAAATTTAAAACGCGTGTAAAACATAAACCAAACGATGAAATTGGTTATTTCTTCATGTATAATGATCAACTCGATACTCCCTAGCCCCCAACAGCCTTTTTTTTCATAACACTTTAACCAGAGTGACGGGAGAGCGGCATTTCAGAAAACGTGCTTATCTCGGCGAGAAAAAGCGATTTCGGCAATAAAATTTAAAACGCGTGTAAAACATAAACCAAACGATGAAATTGGTTATTTCTTCATGTATAATGATCAACTCGATACTCCCTAGCCCCCAACAGCCTTTTTTTTCATAACACTTTAACCAGAGTGACGGGAGAGCGGCATTTCAGAAAACGTGCTTATCTCGGCGAGAAAAAGCGATTTCGGCAATAAAATTTAAAACGCGTGTAAAACATAAACCAAACGATGAAATTGGTTATTTCTTCATGTATAATGATCAACTCGATACTCCCTAGCCCCCAACAGCCTTTTTTTCATAACACTTTAACCAGAGTGACGGGTAGAGCGGCATTTCAGAAAACGTGCTTATCTCGGCGAGAAAAAGCGATTTCGGCAATAAAATTTAAAACGCGTGTAAAACATAAACCAAACGATGAAATTGGTTATTTCTTCATGTATAATGATCAACTCGATACTCCCTAGCCCCCAACAGCCTTTTTTTTCATAACACTTTAACCAGAGTGACGGGAGAGCGGCATTTCAGAAAACGTGCTTATCTCGGCGAGAAAAAGCGATTTCGGCAATAAAATTTAAAACGCGTGTAAAACATAAACCAAACGATGAAATTGGTTATTTCTTCATGTATAATGATCAACTCGATACTCCCTAGCCCCCAACAGCCTTTTTTTTCATAACACTTTAACCAGAGTGACGGGAGAGCGGCATTTCAGAAAACGTGCTTATCTCGGCGAGAAAAAGCGATTTCGGCAATAAAATTTAAAACGCGTGTAAAACATAAACCAAACGATGAAATTGGTTATTTCTTCATGTATAATGATCAACTCGATACTCCCTAGCCCCCAACAGCCTTTTTTTTCATAACACTTTAACCAGAGTGACGGGAGAGCGGCATTTCAGAAAACGTGCTTATCTCGGCGAGAAAAAGCGATTTCGGCAATAAAATTTAAAACGCGTGTAAAACATAAACCAAACGATGAAATTGGTTATTTCTTCATGTATAATGATCAACTCGATACTCCCTAGCCCCCAACAGCCTTTTTTTTCATAACACTTTAACCAGAGTGACGGGAGAGCGGCATTTCAGAAAACGTGCTTATCTCGGCGAGAAAAAGCGATTTCGGCAATAAAATTTAAAACGCGTGTAAAACATAAACCAAACGATGAAATTGGTTATTTCTTCATGTATAATGATCAACTCGATACTCCCTAGCCCCCAACAGCCTTTTTTTTCAGAACACTTTAACCAGAGTGACGGGAGAGCGGCATTTCAGAAAACGTGCTTATCTCGGCGAGAAAAAGCGATTTCGGCAATAAAATTTAAAACGCGTGTAAAACATAAACCAAACGATGAAATTGGTTTTTTCTTCATGTATAATGATCAACTCGATACTCCCTAGCCCCCAACAGCCTTTTTTTTCATAACACTTTAACCAGAGTGACGGGAGAGCGGCATTTCAGAAAACGTGCTTATCTCGGCGAGAAAAAGCGATTTCGGCAATAAAATTTAAAACGCGTGTAAAACATAAACCAAACGATGAAATTGGTTATTTCTTCATGTATAATGATCAACTCGATACTCCCTAGCCCCCAACAGCCTTTTTTTTCATAACACTTTAACCAGAGTGACGGGAGAGCGGCATTTCAGAAAACGTGCTTATCTCGGCGAGAAAAAGCGATTTCGGCAATAAAATTTAAAACGCGTGTAAAACATAAACCAAACGATGAAATTGGTTATTTCTTCATGTATAATGATCAACTCGATACTCCCTAGCCCCCAACAGCCTTTTTTTTCATAACACTTTAACCAGAGTGACGGGAGAGCGGCATTTCAGAAAACGTGCTTATCTCGGCGAGAAAAAGCGATTTCGGCAATAAAATTTAAAACGCGTGTAAAACATAAACCAAACGATGAAATTGGTTATTTCTTCATGTATAATGATCAACTCGATACTCCCTAGCCCCCAACAGCCTTTTTTTTCATAACACTTTAACCAGAGTGACGGGAGAGCGGCATTTCAGAAAACGTGCTTATCTCGGCGAGAAAAAGCGATTTCGGCAATAAAATTTAAAACGCGTGTAAAACATAAACCAAACGATGAAATTGGTTATTTCTTCATGTATAATGATCAACTCGATACTCCCTAGCCCCCAACAGCCTTTTTTTTCATAACACTTTAACCAGAGTGACGGGAGAGCGGCATTTCAGAAAACGTGCTTATCTCGGCGAGAAAAAGCGATTTCGGCAATAAAATTTAAAACGCGTGTAAAACATAAACCAAACGATGAAATTGGTTATTTCTTCATGTATAATGATCAACTCGATACTCCCTAGCCCCCAACAGCCTTTTTTTTCATAACACTTTAACCAGAGTGACGGGAGAGCGGCATTTCAGAAAACGTGCTTATCTCGGCGAGAAAAAGCGATTTCGGCAATAAAATTTAAAACGCGTGTAAAACATAAACCAAACGATGAAATTGGTTATTTCTTCATGTATAATGATCAACTCGATACTCCCTAGCCCCCAACAGCCTTTTTTTTCATAACACTTTAACCAGAGTGACGGGAGAGCGGCATTTCAGAAAACGTGCTTATCTCGGCGAGAAAAAGCGATTTCGGCAATAAAATTTAAAACGCGTGTAAAACATAAACCAAACGATGAAATTGGTTATTTCTTCATGTATAATGATCAACTCGATACTCCCTAGCCCCCAACAGCCTTTTTTTTCATAACACTTTAACCAGAGTGACGGGAGAGCGGCATTTCAGAAAACGTGCTTATCTCGGCGAGAAAAAGCGATTTCGGCAATAAAATTTAAAACGCGTGTAAAACATAAACCAAACGATGAAATTGGTTATTTCTTCATGTATAATGATCAACTCGATACTCCCTAGCCCCCAACAGCCTTTTTTTTCATAACACTTTAACCAGAGTGACGGGAGAGCGGCATTTCAGAAAACGTGCTTATCTCGGCAATAAAATTTAAAACGCGTGTAAAACATAAACTAAACGATGAAATTGGTTATTTCTTCATGTATAATGATCAACTCGATACTCCCTAGCCCCCAACAGCCTTTTTTTTCATAACACTTTAACCAGAGTGACGGGAGAGCGGCATTTCAGAAAACGTGCTTATCTCGGCGAGAAAAAGCGATTTCGGCAATAAAATTTAAAACGCGTGTAAAACATAAACCAAACGATGAAATTGGTTATTTCTTCATGTATAATGATCAACTCGATACTCCCTAGCCCCCAACAGCCTTTTTTTTCATAACACTTTAACCAGAGTGACGGGAGAGCGGCATTTCAGAAAACGTGCTTATCTCGGCGAGAAAAAGCGATTTCGGCAATAAAATTTAAAACGCGTGTAAAACCTAAACCAAACGATGAAATTGGTTATTTCTTCATGTATAATGATCAACTCGATACTCCCTAGCCCCCAACAGCCTTTTTTTTCATAACACTTTAACCAGAGTGACGGGAGAGCGGCATTTCAGAAAACGTGCTTATCTCGGCGAGAAAAAGCGATTTCGGCAATCATTTAAAACGCGTGTAAAACATAAACCAAACGATGAAATTGGTTATTTCTTCATGTATAATGATCAACTCGATACTCCCTAGCCCCCAACAGCCTTTTTTTTCATAACACTTTAACCAGAGTGACGGGAGAGCGGCATTTCAGAAAACGTGCTTATCTCGGCGAGAAAAAGCGATTTCGGCAATAAAATTTAAAACGCGTGTAAAACATAAACCAAACGATGAAATTGGTTATTTCTTCATGTATAATGATCAACTCGATACTCCCTAGCCCCCAACAGCCTTTTTTTTCATAACACTTTAACCAGAGTGACGGGAGAGCGGCATTTCAGAAAACGTGCTTATCTCGGCGAGAAAAAGCGATTTCGGCAATAAAATTTAAAACGCGTGTAAAACATAAACCAAACGATGAAATTGGTTATTTCTTCATGTATAATGATCAACTCGATACTCCCTAGCCCCCAACAGCCTTTTTTTTCATAACACTTTAACCAGAGTGACGGGAGAGCGGCATTTCAGAAAACGTGCTTATCTCGGCGAGAAAAAGCGATTTCGGCAATAAAATTTAAAACGCGTGTAAAACATAAACCAAACGATGAAATTGGTTATTTCTTCATGTATAATGATCAACTCGATACTCCCTAGCCCCCAACAGCCTTTTTTTTCATAACACTTTAACCAGAGTGACGGGAGAGCGGCATTTCAGAAAACGTGCTTATCTCGGCGAGAAAAAGCGATTTCGGCAATAAAATTTAAAACGCGTGTAAAACATAAACCAAACGATGAAATTGGTTATTTCTTCATGTATAATGATCAACTCGATACTCCCTAGCCCCCAACAGCCTTTTTTTTCATAACACTTTAACCAGAGTGACGGGAGAGCGGCATTTCAGAAAACGTGCTTATCTCGGCGAGAAAAAGCGATTTCGGCAATAAAATTTAAAACGCGTGTAAAACATAAACCAAACGATGAAATTGGTTATTTCTTCATGTATAATGATCAACTCGATACTCCCTAGCCCCCAACAGCCTTTTTTTTCATAACACTTTAACCAGAGTGACGGGAGAGCGGCATTTCAGAAAACGTGCTTATCTCGGCGAGAAAAAGCGATTTCGGCAATAAAATTTAAAACGCGTGTAAAACATAAACCAAACGATGAAATTGGTTATTTCTTCATGTATAATGATCAACTCGATACTCCCTAGCCCCCAACAGCCTTTTTTTTCATAACACTTTAACCAGAGTGACGGGAGAGCGGCATTTCAGAAAACGTGCTTATCTCGGCGAGAAAAAGCGATTTCGGCAATAAAATTTAAAACGCGTGTAAAACATAAACCAAACGATGAAATTGGTTATTTCTTCATGTATAATGATCAACTCGATACTCCCTAGCCCCCAACAGCCTTTTTTTTCATAACACTTTAACCAGAGTGACGGGAGAGCGGCATTTCAGAAAACGTGCTTATCTCGGCGAGAAAAAGCGATTTCGGCAATAAAATTTAAAACGCGTGTAAAACATAAACCAAACGATGAAATTGGTTATTTCTTCATGTATAATGATCAACTCGATACTCCCTAGCCCCCAACAGCCTTTTTTTTCATAACACTTTAACCAGAGTGACGGGAGAGCGGCATTTCAGAAAACGTGCTTATCTCGGCGAGAAAAAGCGATTTCGGCAATAACATTTAAAACGCGTGTAAAACATAAACCAAACGATGAAATTGGTTATTTCTTCATGTATAATGATCAACTCGATACTCCCTAGCCCCCAACAGCCTTTTTTTTCATAACACTTTAACCAGAGTGACGGGAGAGCGGCATTTCAGAAAACGTGCTTATCTCGGCGAGAAAAAGCGATTTCGGCAATAAAATTTAAAACGCGTGTAAAACATAAACCAAACGATGAAATTGGTTATTTCTTCATGTATAATGATCAACTCGATACTCCCTAGCCCCCAACAGCCTTTTTTTTCATAACACTTTAACCAGAGTGACGGGAGAGCGGCATTTCAGAAAACGTGCTTATCTCGGCGAGAAAAAGCGATTTCGGCAATAAAATTTAAAACGCGTGTAAAACATAAACCAAACGATGAAATTGGTTATTTCTTCATGTATAATGATCAACTCGATACTCCCTAGCCCCCAACAGCCTTTTTTTTCATAACACTTTAACCAGAGTGACGGGAGAGCGGCATTTCAGAAAACGTGCTTATCTCGGCGAGAAAAAGCGATTTCGGCAATAAAATTTAAAACGCGTGTAAAACATAAACCAAACGATGAAATTGGTTATTTCTTCATGTATAATGATCAACTCGATACTCCCTAGCCCCCAACAGCCTTTTTTTTCATAACACTTTAACCAGAGTGACGGGAGAGCGGCATTTCAGAAAACGTGCTTATCTCGGCGAGAAAAAGCGATTTCGGCAATAAAATTTAAAACGCGTGTAAAACATAAACCAAACGATGAAATTGGTTATTTCTTCATGTATAATGATCAACTCGAGTCGAGCTCCAGGGAGAGAGGCTGATTTTTCGCTTTTTGAGGCCGACCGACGAACCGGCGCGGGGCGGACTCAAAAGCCCGCAGAGCCGTAGGCACTTAGAAAAGTTTCGCCTTTGGCTGTGAGCTCCAGGGGGAGAGGCTGGTTTTGCGTTATTTTAGGCCGGCTGGAGAACCGGCGCGGGTCGGACGCACAATCCCCGCAGAGCCGTGGGCACTTAGAAAATTTTTGCCAAGTTGGCTCTGAGCGCCTGGTACCTAATATGGAAGTATAGAGGCCGACTTTCGGGCAAGATCACGCCGCGTTAGGCTTCCAGGACCCCGGCTAAGCAATTTTACCGGGCCGCCCGGTTCTTTTTTTGAACCAGCCCGGTTCTTTTTACACTTCCAGCTGGAGCTCAGCAGCGGCTTTTTGCGCAAGATCACGCCGGGTTAGGCTTCCAGGACCTCGGCTAAGCAATTCTACCGGGCCGCCCGGTTCTTTTTTTGAACCAGCCCGGTTCTTTTTACACTTCCAGCTGGAGCTCACGAGCGGCTTTTTGGACAAGATCACGCCGTGTTAGGCTTCCAGAGCCCCGGCTAAGCAATTTTACCGGCCCGCCCGGTTCTTTTTTTTAACCAGCCCGGTTCTTTTTACACTTCCAGCTGGAGCTCAGCAGCGGGTTTTTGGACAAGATCACGCCGTGTTAGGCTTCCAGAGCCCCGGCTAAGCAATTTTACAGGGTCGCCCGGTTCTTTTTTTTAACCAGCCCGGTTTTTTTTACACTTCCAGCTGGAGCTCAGCAGCGGCTTTTTGCACAGTATCACGCCGGGTTAGGCTTCCAGAGCCCCGGCTAAGCAATTTTACCGGGCCGCCCGGTTCTTTTTTTTAACCAGCCCGGTTCTTTTCACACTTCCAGCTGGAGCTCAGCAGCGGCTTTTTGGACAAGATCACGCCGTGTTAGGCTTCCAGAGCCCCGGCTAAGCAATTTTACCGGGTCGCCCGGTTCTTTTTTTTAACCAGCCCGGTTCTTTTTACACTTCCAGCTGGAGCTCAGCAGCGGCTTTTTGGACAAGATCACGCCGTGTTAGGCTTCCAGAGCCCCGGCTAAGAAATTTTACCGGGTCGCCCGGTTCTTTTTTTAACCAGCCCGGTTCTTTTTACACTTCCAGCTGGAGCTGAGCATCGTGTAAAACATAAACCAAACGATGAAATTGGTTATTTCTTCATGTATAATGATCAACTCGATACTCCCTAGCCCCCAACAGCCTTTTTTGTCATAACACTTTAACCAGAGTGACGGGAGAGCGGCATTTCAGAAAACGTGCTTATCTCGGCGAGAAAAAGCGATTTCGGCAATAAAATTTAAAACGCGTGTAAAACATAAACCAAACGATGAAATTGGTTATTTCTTCATGTATAATGATCAACTCGATACTCCCTAGCCCCCAACAGCCTTTTTTTTCATAACACTTTAACCAGAGTGACGGGAGAGCGGCATTTCAGAAAACGTGCTTATCTCGGCAATACAATTTAAAACGCGTGTAAAACATAAACCAAACGATGAAATTGGTTATTTCTTCATGTATAATGATCAACTCGATACTCCCTAGCCCCCAACAGCCTTTTTTTTCATAACACTTTAACCAGAGTGACGGGAGAGCGGCATTTCAGAAAACGTGCTTATCTCGGCGAGAAAAAGCGATTTCGGCAATAAAATTTAAAACGCGTGTAAAACATAAACCAAACGATGAAATTGGTTATTTCTTCATGTATAATGATCAACTCGATACTCCCTAGCCCCCAACAGCCTGTTTTTTTCATAACACTTTAACCAGAGTGACGGGAGAGCGGCATTTCAGAAAACGTGCTTATCTCGGCGAGAAAAAGCGATTTCGGCAATAAAATTTAAAACGCGTGTAAAACATAAACCAAACGATGAAATTGGTTATTTCTTCATGTATAATGATCAACTCGATACTCCCTAGCCCCCAACAGCCTTTTTTTTCATAACACTTTAACCAGAGTGACGGGAGAGCGGCATTTCAGAAAACGTGCTTATCTCGGCGAGAAAAAGCGATTTCGGCAATAAAATTTAAAACGCGTGTAAAACATAAACCAAACGATGAAATTGGTTATTTCTTCATGTATAATGATCAACTCGATACTCCCTAGCCCCCAACAGCCTTTTTTTTCATAACACTTTAACCAGAGTGACGGGAGAGCGGCATTTCAGAAAACGTGCTTATCTCGGCGAGAAAAAGCGATTTCGGCAATAAAATTTAAAACGCGTGTAAAACATAAACCAAACGATGAAATTGGTTATTTCTTCATGTATAATGATCAACTCGATACTCCCTAGCCCCCAACAGCCTTTTTTTTCATAACACTTTAACCAGAGTGACGGGAGAGCGGCATTTCAGAAAACGTGCTTATCTCGGCGAGAAAAAGCGATTTCGGCAATAAAATTTAAAACGCGTGTAAAACATAAACCAAACGATGAAATTGGTTATTTCTTCATGTATAATGATCAACTCGATACTCCCTAGCCCCCAACAGCCTTTTTTTTCATAACACTTTAACCAGAGTGACGGGAGAGCGGCATTTCAGAAAACGTGCTTATCTCGGCGAGAAAAAGCGATTTCGGCAATAAAATTTAAAACGCGTGTAAAACATAAACCAAACGATGAAATTGGTTATTTCTTCATGTATAATGATCAACTCGATACTCCCTAGCCCCCAACAGCCTTTTTTTTCATAACACTTTAACCAGAGTGACGGGAGAGCGGCATTTCAGAAAACGTGCTTATCTCGGCGAGAAAAAGCGATTTCGGCAATAAAATTTAAAACGCGTGTAAAACATAAACCAAACGATGAAATTGGTTATTTCTTCATGTATAATGATCAACTCGATACTCCCTAGCCCCCAACAGCCTTTTTTTTCATAACACTTTAACCAGAGTGACGGGAGAGCGGCATTTCAGAAAACGTGCTTATCTCGGCGAGAAAAAGCGATTTTGGCAATAAAATTTAAAACGCGTGTAAAACATAAACCAAACGATGAAATTGGTTATTTCTTCATGTATAATGATCAACTCGATACTCCCTAGCCCCCAACAGCCTTTTTTTTCATAACACTTTAACCAGAGTGACGGGAGAGCGGCATTTCAGAAAACGTGCTTATCTCGGCGAGAAAAAGCGATTTCGGCAATAAAATTTAAAACGCGTGTAAAACATAAACCAAACGATGAAATTGGTTATTTCTTCATGTATAATGATCAACTCGATACTCCCTAGCCCCCAACAGCCTTTTTTCTCATAACACTTTAACCAGAGTGACGGGAGAGCGGCATTTCAGAAAACGTGCTTATCTCGGCGAGAAAAAGCGATTTCGGCAATAAAATTTAAAACGCGTGTAAAACATAAACCAAACGATGAAATTGGTTATTTCTTCATGTATAATGATCAACTCCATACTCCCTAGCCCCCATCAGCCTTTTTTTTCATAACACTTTAACCAGAGTGACGGGAGAGCGGCATTTCAGAAAACGTGCTTATCTCGGCGAGAAAAAGCGATTTCGGCAATAAAATTTAAAACGCGTGTAAAACATAAACCAAACGATGAAATTGGTTATTTCTTCATGTATAATGATCAACTCGATACTCCCTAGCCCCCAACAGCCTTTTTTTTCATAACACTTTAACCAGAGTGACGGGAGAGCGGCATTTCAGAAAACGTGCTTATCTCGGCGAGAAAAAGCGATTTCGGCAATAAAATTTAAAACGCGTGTAAAACATAAACCAAACGATGAAATTGGTTATTTCTTCATGTATAATGATCAACTCGATACTCCCTAGCCCCCAACAGCCTTTTTTTTCATAACACTTTAACCAGAGTGACGGGAGAGCGGCATTTCAGAAAACGTGCTTATCTCGGCGAGAAAAAGCGATTTCGGCAATAAAATTTAAAACGCGTGTAAAACATAAACCAAACGATGAAATTGGTTATTTCTTCATGTATAATGATCAACTCGATACTCCCTAGCCCCCAACAGCCTTTTTTTTCATAACACTTTAACCAGAGTGACGGGAGAGCGGCATTTCAGAAAACGTGCTTATCTCGGCGAGAAAAAGCGATTTCGGCAATAAAATTTAAAACGCGTGTAAAACATAAACCAAACGATGAAATTGGTTATTTCTTCATGTATAATGATCAACTCGATACTCCCTAGCCCCCAACAGCCTTTTTTTTCATAACACTTTAACCAGAGTGACGGGAGAGCGGCATTTCAGAAAACGTGCTTATCTCGGCGAGAAAAAGCGATTTCGGCAATAAAATTTAAAACGCGTGTAAAACATAAACCAAACGATGAAATTGGTTATTTCTTCATGTATAATGATCAACTCGATACTCCCTAGCCCCCAACAGCCTTCTTTTTCATAACACTTTAACCAGAGTGACGGGAGAGCGGCATTTCAGAAAACGTGCTTATCTCGGCGAGAAAAAGCGATTTCGGCAATAAAATTTAAAACGCGTGTAAAACATAAACCAAACGATGAAATTGGTTATTTCTTCATGTATAATGATCAACTCGATACTCCCTAGCCCCCAACAGCCTTTTTTTTCATAACACTTTAACCAGAGTGACGGGAGAGCGGCATTTCAGAAAACGTGCTTATCTCGGCGAGAAAAAGCGATTTCGGCAATAAAATTTAAAACGCGTGTAAAACATAAACCAAACGATGAAATTGGTTATTTCTTCATGTATAATGATCAACTCGATACTCCCTAGCCCCCAACAGCCTTTTTTTTCATAACACTTTAACCAGAGTGACGGGAGAGCGGCATTTCAGAAAACGTGCTTATCTCGGCGAGAAAAAGCGATTTCGGCAATAAAATTTAAAACGCGTGTAAAACATAAACCAAACGATGAAATTGGTTATTTCTTCATGTATAATGATCAACTCGAGTCGAGCTCCAGGGAGAGAGGCTGATTTTTCGCTTTTTGAGGCCGACCGACGAACCGGCGCGGGGCGGACTCAAAAGCCCGCAGAGCCGTAGGCACTTAGAAAAGTTTCGCCTTTGGCTGTGAGCTCCAGGGGGAGAGGCTGGTTTTGCGTTATTTTAGGCCGGCTGGAGAACCGGCGCGGGTCGGACGCACAATCCCCGCAGAGCCGTGGGCACTTAGAAAATTTTTGCCAAGTTGGCTCTGAGCGCCTGGTACCTAATATGGAAGTATAGAGGCCGACTTTCGGGCAAGATCACGCCGCGTTAGGCTTCCAGGACCCCGGCTACGCAATTTTACCGGGCCGCCCGGTTCTTTTTTTGAACCAGCCCGGTTCTTTTTACACTTCCAGCTGGAGCTCAGCAGCGGCTTTTTGCGCAAGATCACGCCGGGTTAGGCTTCCAGGACCTCGGCTAAGCAATTCTACCGGGCCGCCCGGTTCTTTTTTTGAACCAGCCCGGTTCTTTTTACACTTCCAGCTGGAGCTCACGAGCGGCTTTTTGGACAAGATCACGCCGTGTTAGGCTTCCAGAGCCCCGGCTAAGCAATTTTACCGGCCCGCCCGGTTCTTTTTTTTAACCAGCCCGGTTCTTTTTACACTTCCAGCTGGAGCTCAGCAGCGGGTTTTTGGACAAGATCACGCCGTGTTAGGCTTCCAGAGCCCCGGCTAAGCAATTTTACAGGGTCGCCCGGTTCTTTTTTTTAACCAGCCCGGTTTTTTTTACACTTCCAGCTGGAGCTCAGCAGCGGCTTTTTGCACAGTATCACGCCGGGTTAGGCTTCCAGAGCCCCGGCTAAGCAATTTTACCGGGCCGCCCGGTTCTTTTTTTTAACCAGCCCGGTTCTTTTCACACTTCCAGCTGGAGCTCAGCAGCGGCTTTTTGGACAAGATCACGCCGTGTTAGGCTTCCAGAGCCCCGGCTAAGCAATTTTACCGGGTCGCCCGGTTCTTTTTTTTAACCAGCCCGGTTCTTTTTACACTTCCAGCTGGAGCTCAGCAGCGGCTTTTTGGACAAGATCACGCCGTGTTAGGCTTCCAGAGCCCCGGCTAAGAAATTTTACCGGGTCGCCCGGTTCTTTTTTTAACCAGCCCGGTTCTTTTTACACTTCCAGCTGGAGCTGAGCATCGTGTAAAACATAAACCAAACGATGAAATTGGTTATTTCTTCATGTATAATGATCAACTCGATACTCCCTAGCCCCCAACAGCCTTTTTTGTCATAACACTTTAACCAGAGTGACGGGAGAGCGGCATTTCAGAAAACGTGCTTATCTCGGCGAGAAAAAGCGATTTCGGCAATAAAATTTAAAACGCGTGTAAAACATAAACCAAACGATGAAATTGGTTATTTCTTCATGTATAATGATCAACTCGATACTCCCTAGCCCCCAACAGCCTTTTTTTTCATAACACTTTAACCAGAGTGACGGGAGAGCGGCATTTCAGAAAACGTGCTTATCTCGGCAATACAATTTAAAACGCGTGTAAAACATAAACCAAACGATGAAATTGGTTATTTCTTCATGTATAATGATCAACTCGATACTCCCTAGCCCCCAACAGCCTTTTTTTTCATAACACTTTAACCAGAGTGACGGGAGAGCGGCATTTCAGAAAACGTGCTTATCTCGGCGAGAAAAAGCGATTTCGGCAATAAAATTTAAAACGCGTGTAAAACATAAACCAAACGATGAAATTGGTTATTTCTTCATGTATAATGATCAACTCGATACTCCCTAGCCCCCAACAGCCTGTTTTTTTCATAACACTTTAACCAGAGTGACGGGAGAGCGGCATTTCAGAAAACGTGCTTATCTCGGCGAGAAAAAGCGATTTCGGCAATAAAATTTAAAACGCGTGTAAAACATAAACCAAACGATGAAATTGGTTATTTCTTCATGTATAATGATCAACTCGATACTCCCTAGCCCCCAACAGCCTTTTTTTTCATAACACTTTAACCAGAGGGACGGGAGAGCGGCATTTCAGAAAACGTGCTTATCTCGGCGAGAAAAAGCGATTTCGGCAATAAAATTTAAAACGCGTGTAAAACATAAACCAAACGATGAAATTGGTTATTTCTTCATGTATAATGATCAACTCGATACTCCCTAGCCCCCAACAGCCTTTTTTTTCATAACACTTTAACCAGAGTGACGGGAGAGCGGCATTTCAGAAAACGTGCTTATCTCGGCGAGAAAAAGCGATTTCGGCAATAAAATTTAAAACGCGTGTAAAACATAAACCAAACGATGAAATTGGTTATTTCTTCATGTATAATGATCAACTCGATACTCCCTAGCCCCCAAAAGCCTTTTTTTTCATAACACTTTAACCAGAGGGACGGGAGAGCGGCATTTCAGAAAACGTGCTTATCTCGGCGAGAAAAAGCGATTTCGGCAATAAAATTTAAAACGCGTGTAAAACATAAACCAAACGATGAAATTGGTTATTTCTTCATGTATAATGATCAACTCGATACTCCCTAGCCCCCAACAGCCTTTTTTTTCATAACACTTTAACCAGAGTGACGGGAGAGCGGCATTTCAGAAAACGTGCTTATCTCGGCGAGAAAAAGCGATTTCGGCAATAAAATTTAAAACGCGTGTAAAACATAAACCAAACGATGAAATTGGTTATTTCTTCATGTATAATGATCAACTCGATACTCCCTAGCCCCCAACAGCCTTTTTTTTCATAACACTTTAACCAGAGTGACGGGAGAGCGGCATTTCAGAAAACGTGCTTATCTCGGCGAGAAAAAGCGATTTCGGCAATAAAATTTAAAACGCGTGTAAAACATAAACCAAACGATGAAATTGGTTATTTCTTCATGTATAATGATCAACTCGATACTCCCTAGCCCCCAACAGCCTTTTTTTTCATAACACTTTAACCAGAGTGACGGGAGAGCGGCATTTCAGAAAACGTGCTTATCTCGGCGAGAAAAAGCGATTTCGGCAATAAAATTTAAAACGCGTGTAAAACATAAACCAAACGATGAAATTGGTTATTTCTTCATGTATAATGATCAACTCGATACTCCCTAGCCCCCAACAGCCTTTTTTTTCATAACACTTTAACCAGAGTGACGGGAGAGCGGCATTTCAGAAAACGTGCTTATCTCGGCGAGAAAAAGCGATTTCGGCAATAAAATTTAAAACGCGTGTAAAACATAAACCAAACGATGAAATTGGTTATTTCTTCATGTATAATGATCAACTCGATACTCCCTAGCCCCCAACAGCCTTTTTTTTCATAACACTTTAACCAGAGTGACGGGAGAGCGGCATTTCAGAAAACGTGCTTATCTCGGCGAGAAAAAGCGATTTCGGCAATAAAATTTAAAACGCGTGTAAAACATAAACCAAACGATGAAATTGGTTATTTCTTCATGTATAATGATCAACTCGATACTCCCTAGCCCCCAACAGCCTTTTTTTTCATAACACTTTAACCAGAGTGACGGGAGAGCGGCATTTCAGAAAACGTGCTTATCTCGGCGAGAAAAAGCGATTTCGGCAATAAAATTTAAAACGCGTGTAAAACATAAACCAAACGATGAAATTGGTTATTTCTTCATGTATAATGATCAACTCGATACTCCCTAGCCCCCAACAGCCTTTTTTTTCATAACACTTTAACCAGAGTGACGGGAGAGCGGCATTTCAGAAAACGTGCTTATCTCGGCGAGAAAAAGCGATTTCGGCAATAAAATTTAAAACGCGTGTAAAACATAAACCAAACGATGAAATTGGTTATTTCTTCATGTATAATGATTAACTCGATACTCCCTAGCCCCCAACAGCCTTTTTTTTCATAACACTTTAACCAGAGTGACGGGAGAGCGGCATTTCAGAAAACGTGCTTATCTCGGCGAGAAAAAGCGATTTCGGCAATAAAATTTAAAACGCGTGTAAAACATAAACCAAACGATGAAATTGGTTATTTCTTCATGTATAATGATCAACTCGATACTCCCTAGCCCCCAACAGCCTTTTTTTTCATAACACTTTAACCAGAGTGACGGGAGAGCGGCATTTCAGAAAACGTGCTTATCTCGGCGAGAAAAAGCGATTTCGGCAATAAAATTTAAAACGCGTGTAAAACATAAACCAAACGATGAAATTGGTTATTTCTTCATGTATAATGATCAACTCGATACTCCCTAGCCCCCAACAGCCTTTTTTTTCATAACACTTTAACCAGAGTGACGGGAGAGCGGCATTTCAGAAAACGTGCTTCTCGGCGAGAAAAAGCGATTTCGGCAATAAAATTTAAAACGCGTGTAAAACATAAACCAAACGATGAAATTGGTTATTTCTTCATGTATAATGATCAACTCGATACTCCCTAGCCCCCAACAGCCTTTTTTTTCATAACACTTTAACCAGAGTGACGGGAGAGCGGCATTTCAGAAAACGTGCTTATCTCGGCGAGAAAAAGCGATTTCGGCAATAAAATTTAAAACGCGTGTAAAACATAAACCAAACGATGAAATTGGTTATTTCTTCATGTATAATGATCAACTCGATACTCCCTAGCCCCCAACAGCCTTTTTTTTCATAACACTTTAACCAGAGTGACGGGAGAGCGGCATTTCAGAAAACGTGCTTATCTCGGCGAGAAAAAGCGATTTCGGCAATAAAATTTAAAACGCGTGTAAAACATAAACCAAACGATGAAATTGGTTATTTCTTCATGTATAATGATCAACTCGATACTCCCTAGCCCCCAACAGCCTTTTTTTTCATAACACTTTAACCAGAGTGACGGGAGAGCGGCATTTCAGAAAACGTGCTTATCTCGGCGAGAAAAAGCGATTTCGGCAATAAAATTTAAAACGCGTGTAAAACATAAACCAAACGATGAAATTGGTTATTTCTTCATGTATAATGATCAACTCGATACTCCCTAGCCCCCAACAGCCTTTTTTTTCATAACACTTTAACCAGAGTGACGGGAGAGCGGCATTTCAGAAAACGTGCTTATCTCGGCGAGAAAAAGCGATTTCGGCAATAAAATTTAAAACGCGTGTAAAACATAAACCAAACGATGAAATTGGTTATTTCTTCATGTATAATGATCAACTCGATACTCCCTAGCCCCCAACAGCCTTTTTTTTCATAACACTTTAACCAGAGTGACGGGAGAGCGGCATTTCAGAAAACGTGCTTATCTCGGCGAGAAAAAGCGATTTCGGCAATAAAATTTAAAACGCGTGTAAAACATAAACCAAACGATGAAATTGGTTATTTCTTCATGTATAATGATCAACTCGATACTCCCTAGCCCCCAACAGCCTTTTTTTTCATAACACTTTAACCAGAGTGACGGGAGAGCGGCATTTCAGAAAACGTGCTTATCTCGGCGAGAAAAAGCGATTTCGGCAATAAAATTTAAAACGCGTGTAAAACATAAACCAAACGATGAAATTGGTTATTTCTTCATGTATAATGATCAACTCGATACTCCCTAGCCCCCAACAGCACTTTTTTTTCATAACACTTTAACCAGAGTGACGGGAGAGCGGCATTTCAGAAAACGTGCTTATCTCGGCGAGAAAAAGCGATTTCGGCAATAAAATTTAAAACGCGTGTAAAACATAAACCAAACGATGAAATTGGTTATTTCTTCATGTATAATGATCAACTCGATACTCCCTAGCCCCCAACAGCCTTTTTTTTCATAACACTTTAACCAGAGTGACGGGAGAGCGGCATTTCAGAAAACGTGCTTATCTCGGCGAGAAAAAGCGATTTCGGCAATAAAATTTAAAACGCGTGTAAAACATAAACCAAACGATGAAATTGGTTATTTCTTCATGTATAATGATCAACTCGATACTCCCTAGCCCCCAACAGCCTTTTTTTTCATAACACTTTAACCAGAGTGACGGGAGAGCGGCATTTCAGAAAACGTGCTTATCTCGGCGAGAAAAAGCGATTTCGGCAATAAAATTTAAAACGCGTGTAAAACATAAACCAAACGATGAAATTGGTTATTTCTTCATGTATAATGATCAACTCGATACTCCCTAGCCCCCAACAGCCTTTTTTTTCATAACACTTTAACCAGAGTGACGGGAGAGCGGCATTTCAGAAAACGTGCTTATCTCGGCGAGAAAAAGCGATTTCGGCAATAAAATTTAAAACGCGTGTAAAACATAAACCAAACGATGAAATTGGTTATTTCTTCATGTATAATGATCAACTCGATACTCCCTAGCCCCCAACAGCCTTTTTTTTCATAACACTTTAACCAGAGTGACGGGAGAGCGGCATTTCAGAAAACGTGCTTATCTCGGCGAGAAAAAGCGATTTCGGCAATAAAATTTAAAACGCGTGTAAAACATAAACCAAACGATGAAATTGGTTATTTCTTCATGTATAATGATCAACTCGATACTCCCTAGCCCCCAACAGCCTTTTTTTTCATAACACTTTAACCAGAGTGACGGGAGAGCGGCATTTCAGAAAACGTGCTTATCTCGGCGAGAAAAAGCGATTTCGGCAATAAAATTTAAAACGCGTGTAAAACATAAACCAAACGATGAAATTGGTTATTTCTTCATGTATAATGATCAACTCGATACTCCCTAGCCCCCAACAGCCTTTTTTTTCATAACACTTTAACCAGAGTGACGGGAGAGCGGCATTTCAGAAAACGTGCTTATCTCGGCGAGAAAAAGCGATTTCGGCAATAAAATTTAAAACGCGTGTAAAACATAAACCAAACGATGAAATTGGTTATTTCTTCATGTATAATGATCAACTCGATACTCCCTAGCCCCCAACAGCCTTTTTTTTCATAACACTTTAACCAGAGTGACGGGAGAGCGGCATTTCAGAAAACGTGCTTATCTCGGCGAGAAAAAGCGATTTCGGCAATAAAATTTAAAACGCGTGTAAAACATAAACCAAACGATGAAATTGGTTATTTCTTCATGTATAATGATCAACTCGATACTCCCTAGCCCCCAACAGCCTTTTTTTTCATAACACTTTAACCAGAGTGACGGGAGAGCGGCATTTCAGAAAACGTGCTTATCTCGGCGAGAAAAAGCGATTTCGGCAATAAAATTTAAAACGCGTGTAAAACATAAACCAAACGATGAAATTGGTTATTTCTTCATGTATAATGATCAACTCGATACTCCCTAGCCCCCAACAGCCTTTTTTTTCATAACACTTTAACCAGAGTGACGGGAGAGCGGCATTTCAGAAAACGTGCTTATCTCGGCGAGAAAAAGCGATTTCGGCAATAAAATTTAAAACGCGTGTAAAACATAAACCAAACGATGAAATTGGTTATTTCTTCATGTATAATGATCAACTCGATACTCCCTAGCCCCCAACAGCCTTTTTTTTCATAACACTTTAACCAGAGTGACGGGAGAGCGGCATTTCAGAAAACGTGCTTATCTCGGCGAGAAAAAGCGATTTCGGCAATAAAATTTAAAACGCGTGTAAAACATAAACCAAACGATGAAATTGGTTATTTCTTCATGTATAATGATCAACTCGATACTCCCTAGCCCCCAACAGCCTTTTTTTTCATAACACTTTAACCAGAGTGACGGGAGAGCGGCATTTCAGAAAACGTGCTTATCTCGGCGAGAAAAAGCGATTTCGGCAATAAAATTTAAAACGCGTGTAAAACATAAACCAAACGATGAAATTGGTTATTTCTTCATGTATAATGATCAACTCGATACTCCCTAGCCCCCAACAGCCTTTTTTTTCATAACACTTTAACCAGAGTGACGGGAGAGCGGCATTTCAGAAAACGTGCTTATCTCGGCGAGAAAAAGCGATTTCGGCAATAAAATTTAAAACGCGTGTAAAACATAAACCAAACGATGAAATTGGTTATTTCTTCATGTATAATGATCAACTCGATACTCCCTAGCCCCCAACAGCCTTTTTTTTCATAACACTTTAACCAGAGTGACGGGAGAGCGGCATTTCAGAAAACGTGCTTATCTCGGCGAGAAAAAGCGATTTCGGCAATAAAATTTAAAACGCGTGTAAAACATAAACCAAACGATGAAATTGGTTATTTCTTCATGTATAATGATCAACTCGATACTCCCTAGCCCCCAACAGCCTTTTTTTTCATAACACTTTAACCAGAGTGACGGGAGAGCGGCATTTCAGAAAACGTGCTTATCTCGGCGAGAAAAAGCGATTTCGGCAATAAAATTTAAAACGCGTGTAAAACATAAACCAAACGATGAAATTGGTTATTTCTTCATGTATAATGATCAACTCGATACTCCCTAGCCCCCAACAGCCTTTTTTTTCATAACACTTTAACCAGAGTGACGGGAGAGCGGCATTTCAGAAAACGTGCTTATCTCGGCGAGAAAAAGCGATTTCGGCAATAAAATTTAAAACGCGTGTAAAACATAAACCAAACGATGAAATTGGTTATTTCTTCATGTATAATGATCAACTCGATACTCCCTAGCCCCCAACAGCCTTTTTTTTCATAACACTTTAACCAGAGTGACGGGAGAGCGGCATTTCAGAAAACGTGCTTATCTCGGCGAGAAAAAGCGATTTCGGCAATAAAATTTAAAACGCGTGTAAAACATAAACCAAACGATGAAATTGGTTATTTCTTCATGTATAATGATCAACTCGATACTCCCTAGCCCCCAACAGCCTTTTTTTTCATAACACTTTAACCAGAGTGACGGGAGAGCGGCATTTCAGAAAACGTGCTTATCTCGGCGAGAAAAAGCGATTTCGGCAATAAAATTTAAAACGCGTGTAAAACATAAACCAAACGATGAAATTGGTTATTTCTTCATGTATAATGATCAACTCGATACTCCCTAGCCCCCAACAGCCTTTTTTTTCATAACACTTTAACCAGAGTGACGGGAGAGCGGCATTTCAGAAAACGTGCTTATCTCGGCGAGAAAAAGCGATTTCGGCAATAAAATTTAAAACGCGTGTAAAACATAAACCAAACGATGAAATTGGTTATTTCTTCATGTATAATGATCAACTCGATACTCCCTAGCCCCCAACAGCCTTTTTTTTCATAACACTTTAACCAGAGTGACGGGAGAGCGGCATTTCAGAAAACGTGCTTATCTCGGCGAGAAAAAGCGATTTCGGCAATAAAATTTAAAACGCGTGTAAAACATAAACCAAACGATGAAATTGGTTATTTCTTCATGTATAATGATCAACTCGATACTCCCTAGCCCCCAACAGCCTTTTTTTTCATAACACTTTAACCAGAGTGACGGGAGAGCGGCATTTCAGAAAACGTGCTTATCTCGGCGAGAAAAAGCGATTTCGGCAATAAAATTTAAAACGCGTGTAAAACATAAACCAAACGATGAAATTGGTTATTTCTTCATGTATAATGATCAACTCGATACTCCCTAGCCCCCAACAGCCTTTTTTTTCATAACACTTTAACCAGAGTGACGGGAGAGCGGCATTTCAGAAAACGTGCTTATCTCGGCGAGAAAAAGCGATTTCGGCAATAAAATTTAAAACGCGTGTAAAACATAAACCAAACGATGAAATTGGTTATTTCTTCATGTATAATGATCAACTCGATACTCCCTAGCCCCCAACAGCCTTTTTTTTCATAACACTTTAACCAGAGTGACGGGAGAGCGGCATTTCAGAAAACGTGCTTATCTCGGCGAGAAAAAGCGATTTCGGCAATAAAATTTAAAACGCGTGTAAAACATAAACCAAACGATGAAATTGGTTATTTCTTCATGTATAATGATCAACTCGATACTCCCTAGCCCCCAACAGCCTTTTTTTTCATAACACTTTAACCAGAGTGACGGGAGAGCGGCATTTCAGAAAACGTGCTTATCTCGGCGAGAAAAAGCGATTTCGGCAATAAAATTTAAAACGCGTGTAAAACATAAACCAAACGATGAAATTGGTTATTTCTTCATGTATAATGATCAACTCGATACTCCCTAGCCCCCAACAGCCTTTTTTTTCATAACACTTTAACCAGAGTGACGGGAGAGCGGCATTTCAGAAAACGTGCTTATCTCGGCGAGAAAAAGCGATTTCGGCAATAAAATTTAAAACGCGTGTAAAACATAAACCAAACGATGAAATTGGTTATTTCTTCATGTATAATGATCAACTCGATACTCCCTAGCCCCCAACAGCCTTTTTTTTCATAACACTTTAACCAGAGTGACGGGAGAGCGGCATTTCAGAAAACGTGCTTATCTCGGCGAGAAAAAGCGATTTCGGCAATAAAATTTAAAACGCGTGTAAAACATAAACCAAACGATGAAATTGGTTATTTCTTCATGTATAATGATCAACTCGATACTCCCTAGCCCCCAACAGCCTTTTTTTTCATAACACTTTAACCAGAGTGACGGGAGAGCGGCATTTCAGAAAACGTGCTTATCTCGGCGAGAAAAAGCGATTTCGGCAATAAAATTTAAAACGCGTGTAAAACATAAACCAAACGATGAAATTGGTTATTTCTTCATGTATAATGATCAACTCGATACTCCCTAGCCCCCAACAGCCTTTTTTTTCATAACACTTTAACCAGAGTGACGGGAGAGCGGCATTTCAGAAAACGTGCTTATCTCGGCGAGAAAAAGCGATTTCGGCAATAAAATTTAAAACGCGTGTAAAACATAAACCAAACGATGAAATTGGTTATTTCTTCATGTATAATGATCAACTCGATACTCCCTAGCCCCCAACAGCCTTTTTTTTCATAACACTTTAACCAGAGTGACGGGAGAGCGGCATTTCAGAAAACGTGCTTATCTCGGCGAGAAAAAGCGATTTCGGCAATAAAATTTAAAACGCGTGTAAAACATAAACCAAACGATGAAATTGGTTATTTCTTCATGTATAATGATCAACTCGATACTCCCTAGCCCCCAACAGCCTTTTTTTTCATAACACTTTAACCAGAGTGACGGGAGAGCGGCATTTCAGAAAACGTGCTTATCTCGGCGAGAAAAAGCGATTTCGGCAATAAAATTTAAAACGCGTGTAAAACATAAACCAAACGATGAAATTGGTTATTTCTTCATGTATAATGATCAACTCGATACTCCCTAGCCCCCAACAGCCTTTTTTTTCATAACACTTTAACCAGAGTGACGGGAGAGCGGCATTTCAGAAAACGTGCTTATCTCGGCGAGAAAAAGCGATTTCGGCAATAAAATTTAAAACGCGTGTAAAACATAAACCAAACGATGAAATTGGTTATTTCTTCATGTATAATGATCAACTCGATACTCCCTAGCCCCCAACAGCCTTTTTTTTCATAACACTTTAACCAGAGTGACGGGAGAGCGGCATTTCAGAAAACGTGCTTATCTCGGCGAGAAAAAGCGATTTCGGCAATAAAATTTAAAACGCGTGTAAAACATAAACCAAACGATGAAATTGGTTATTTCTTCATGTATAATGATCAACTCGATACTCCCTAGCCCCCAACAGCCTTTTTTTTCATAACACTTTAACCAGAGTGACGGGAGAGCGGCATTTCAGAAAACGTGCTTATCTCGGCGAGAAAAAGCGATTTCGGCAATAAAATTTAAAACGCGTGTAAAACATAAACCAAACGATGAAATTGGTTATTTCTTCATGTATAATGATCAACTCGATACTCCCTAGCCCCCAACAGCCTTTTTTTTCATAACACTTTAACCAGAGTGACGGGAGAGCGGCATTTCAGAAAACGTGCTTATCTCGGCGAGAAAAAGCGATTTCGGCAATAAAATTTAAAACGCGTGTAAAACATAAACCAAACGATGAAATTGGTTATTTCTTCATGTATAATGATCAACTCGATACTCCCTAGCCCCCAACAGCCTTTTTTTTCATAACACTTTAACCAGAGTGACGGGAGAGCGGCATTTCAGAAAACGTGCTTATCTCGGCGAGAAAAAGCGATTTCGGCAATAAAATTTAAAACGCGTGTAAAACATAAACCAAACGATGAAATTGGTTATTTCTTCATGTATAATGATCAACTCGATACTCCCTAGCCCCCAACAGCCTTTTTTTTCATAACACTTTAACCAGAGTGACGGGAGAGCGGCATTTCAGAAAACGTGCTTATCTCGGCGAGAAAAAGCGATTTCGGCAATAAAATTTAAAACGCGTGTAAAACATAAACCAAACGATGAAATTGGTTATTTCTTCATGTATAATGATCAACTCGATACTCCCTAGCCCCCAACAGCCTTTTTTTTCATAACACTTTAACCAGAGTGACGGGAGAGCGGCATTTCAGAAAACGTGCTTATCTCGGCGAGAAAAAGCGATTTCGGCAATAAAATTTAAAACGCGTGTAAAACATAAACCAAACGATGAAATTGGTTATTTCTTCATGTATAATGATCAACTCGATACTCCCTAGCCCCCAACAGCCTTTTTTTTCATAACACTTTAACCAGAGTGACGGGAGAGCGGCATTTCAGAAAACGTGCTTATCTCGGCGAGAAAAAGCGATTTCGGCAATAAAATTTAAAACGCGTGTAAAACATAAACCAAACGATGAAATTGGTTATTTCTTCATGTATAATGATCAACTCGATACTCCCTAGCCCCCAACAGCCTTTTTTTTCATAACACTTTAACCAGAGTGACGGGAGAGCGGCATTTCAGAAAACGTGCTTATCTCGGCGAGAAAAAGCGATTTCGGCAATAAAATTTAAAACGCGTGTAAAACATAAACCAAACGATGAAATTGGTTATTTCTTCATGTATAATGATCAACTCGATACTCCCTAGCCCCCAACAGCCTTTTTTTTCATAACACTTTAACCAGAGTGACGGGAGAGCGGCATTTCAGAAAACGTGCTTATCTCGGCGAGAAAAAGCGATTTCGGCAATAAAATTTAAAACGCGTGTAAAACATAAACCAAACGATGAAATTGGTTATTTCTTCATGTATAATGATCAACTCGATACTCCCTAGCCCCCAACAGCCTTTTTTTTCATAACACTTTAACCAGAGTGACGGGAGAGCGGCATTTCAGAAAACGTGCTTATCTCGGCGAGAAAAAGCGATTTCGGCAATAAAATTTAAAACGCGTGTAAAACATAAACCAAACGATGAAATTGGTTATTTCTTCATGTATAATGATCAACTCGATACTCCCTAGCCCCCAACAGCCTTTTTTTTCATAACACTTTAACCAGAGTGACGGGAGAGCGGCATTTCAGAAAACGTGCTTATCTCGGCGAGAAAAAGCGATTTCGGCAATAAAATTTAAAACGCGTGTAAAACATAAACCAAACGATGAAATTGGTTATTTCTTCATGTATAATGATCAACTCGATACTCCCTAGCCCCCAACAGCCTTTTTTTTCATAACACTTTAACCAGAGTGACGGGAGAGCGGCATTTCAGAAAACGTGCTTATCTCGGCGAGAAAAAGCGATTTCGGCAATAAAATTTAAAACGCGTGTAAAACATAAACCAAACGATGAAATTGGTTATTTCTTCATGTATAATGATCAACTCGATACTCCCTAGCCCCCAACAGCCTTTTTTTTCATAACACTTTAACCAGAGTGACGGGAGAGCGGCATTTCAGAAAACGTGCTTATCTCGGCGAGAAAAAGCGATTTCGGCAATAAAATTTAAAACGCGTGTAAAACATAAACCAAACGATGAAATTGGTTATTTCTTCATGTATAATGATCAACTCGATACTCCCTAGCCCCCAACAGCCTTTTTTTTCATAACACTTTAACCAGAGTGACGGGAGAGCGGCATTTCAGAAAACGTGCTTATCTCGGCGAGAAAAAGCGATTTCGGCAATAAAATTTAAAACGCGTGTAAAACATAAACCAAACGATGAAATTGGTTATTTCTTCATGTATAATGATCAACTCGATACTCCCTAGCCCCCAACAGCCTTTTTTTTCATAACACTTTAACCAGAGTGACGGGAGAGCGGCATTTCAGAAAACGTGCTTATCTCGGCGAGAAAAAGCGATTTCGGCAATAAAATTTAAAACGCGTGTAAAACATAAACCAAACGATGAAATTGGTTATTTCTTCATGTATAATGATCAACTCGATACTCCCTAGCCCCCAACAGCCTTTTTTTTCATAACACTTTAACCAGAGTGACGGGAGAGCGGCATTTCAGAAAACGTGCTTATCTCGGCGAGAAAAAGCGATTTCGGCAATAAAATTTAAAACGCGTGTAAAACATAAACCAAACGATGAAATTGGTTATTTCTTCATGTATAATGATCAACTCGATACTCCCTAGCCCCCAACAGCCTTTTTTTTCATAACACTTTAACCAGAGTGACGGGAGAGCGGCATTTCAGAAAACGTGCTTATCTCGGCGAGAAAAAGCGATTTCGGCAATAAAATTTAAAACGCGTGTAAAACATAAACCAAACGATGAAATTGGTTATTTCTTCATGTATAATGATCAACTCGATACTCCCTAGCCCCCAACAGCCTTTTTTTTCATAACACTTTAACCAGAGTGACGGGAGAGCGGCATTTCAGAAAACGTGCTTATCTCGGCGAGAAAAAGCGATTTCGGCAATAAAATTTAAAACGCGTGTAAAACATAAACCAAACGATGAAATTGGTTATTTCTTCATGTATAATGATCAACTCGATACTCCCTAGCCCCCAACAGCCTTTTTTTTCATAACACTTTAACCAGAGTGACGGGAGAGCGGCATTTCAGAAAACGTGCTTATCTCGGCGAGAAAAAGCGATTTCGGCAATAAAATTTAAAACGCGTGTAAAACATAAACCAAACGATGAAATTGGTTATTTCTTCATGTATAATGATCAACTCGATACTCCCTAGCCCCCAACAGCCTTTTTTTTCATAACACTTTAACCAGAGTGACGGGAGAGCGGCATTTCAGAAAACGTGCTTATCTCGGCGAGAAAAAGCGATTTCGGCAATAAAATTTAAAACGCGTGTAAAACATAAACCAAACGATGAAATTGGTTATTTCTTCATGTATAATGATCAACTCGATACTCCCTAGCCCCCAACAGCCTTTTTTTTCATAACACTTTAACCAGAGTGACGGGAGAGCGGCATTTCAGAAAACGTGCTTATCTCGGCGAGAAAAAGCGATTTCGGCAATAAAATTTAAAACGCGTGTAAAACATAAACCAAACGATGAAATTGGTTATTTCTTCATGTATAATGATCAACTCGATACTCCCTAGCCCCCAACAGCCTTTTTTTTCATAACACTTTAACCAGAGTGACGGGAGAGCGGCATTTCAGAAAACGTGCTTATCTCGGCGAGAAAAAGCGATTTCGGCAATAAAATTTAAAACGCGTGTAAAACATAAACCAAACGATGAAATTGGTTATTTCTTCATGTATAATGATCAACTCGATACTCCCTAGCCCCCAACAGCCTTTTTTTTCATAACACTTTAACCAGAGTGACGGGAGAGCGGCATTTCAGAAAACGTGCTTATCTCGGCGAGAAAAAGCGATTTCGGCAATAAAATTTAAAACGCGTGTAAAACATAAACCAAACGATGAAATTGGTTATTTCTTCATGTATAATGATCAACTCGATACTCCCTAGCCCCCAACAGCCTTTTTTTTCATAACACTTTAACCAGAGTGACGGGAGAGCGGCATTTCAGAAAACGTGCTTATCTCGGCGAGAAAAAGCGATTTCGGCAATAAAATTTAAAACGCGTGTAAAACATAAACCAAACGATGAAATTGGTTATTTCTTCATGTATAATGATCAACTCGATACTCCCTAGCCCCCAACAGCCTTTTTTTTCATAACACTTTAACCAGAGTGACGGGAGAGCGGCATTTCAGAAAACGTGCTTATCTCGGCGAGAAAAAGCGATTTCGGCAATAAAATTTAAAACGCGTGTAAAACATAAACCAAACGATGAAATTGGTTATTTCTTCATGTATAATGATCAACTCGATACTCCCTAGCCCCCAACAGCCTTTTTTTTCATAACACTTTAACCAGAGTGACGGGAGAGCGGCATTTCAGAAAACGTGCTTATCTCGGCGAGAAAAAGCGATTTCGGCAATAAAATTTAAAACGCGTGTAAAACATAAACCAAACGATGAAATTGGTTATTTCTTCATGTATAATGATCAACTCGATACTCCCTAGCCCCCAACAGCCTTTTTTTTCATAACACTTTAACCAGAGTGACGGGAGAGCGGCATTTCAGAAAACGTGCTTATCTCGGCGAGAAAAAGCGATTTCGGCAATAAAATTTAAAACGCGTGTAAAACATAAACCAAACGATGAAATTGGTTATTTCTTCATGTATAATGATCAACTCGATACTCCCTAGCCCCCAACAGCCTTTTTTTTCATAACACTTTAACCAGAGTGACGGGAGAGCGGCATTTCAGAAAACGTGCTTATCTCGGCGAGAAAAAGCGATTTCGGCAATAAAATTTAAAACGCGTGTAAAACATAAACCAAACGATGAAATTGGTTATTTCTTCATGTATAATGATCAACTCGATACTCCCTAGCCCCCAACAGCCTTTTTTTTCATAACACTTTAACCAGAGTGACGGGAGAGCGGCATTTCAGAAAACGTGCTTATCTCGGCGAGAAAAAGCGATTTCGGCAATAAAATTTAAAACGCGTGTAAAACATAAACCAAACGATGAAATTGGTTATTTCTTCATGTATAATGATCAACTCGATACTCCCTAGCCCCCAACAGCCTTTTTTTTCATAACACTTTAACCAGAGTGACGGGAGAGCGGCATTTCAGAAAACGTGCTTATCTCGGCGAGAAAAAGCGATTTCGGCAATAAAATTTAAAACGCGTGTAAAACATAAACCAAACGATGAAATTGGTTATTTCTTCATGTATAATGATCAACTCGATACTCCCTAGCCCCCAACAGCCTTTTTTTTCATAACACTTTAACCAGAGTGACGGGAGAGCGGCATTTCAGAAAACGTGCTTATCTCGGCGAGAAAAAGCGATTTCGGCAATAAAATTTAAAACGCGTGTAAAACATAAACCAAACGATGAAATTGGTTATTTCTTCATGTATAATGATCAACTCGATACTCCCTAGCCCCCAACAGCCTTTTTTTTCATAACACTTTAACCAGAGTGACGGGAGAGCGGCATTTCAGAAAACGTGCTTATCTCGGCGAGAAAAAGCGATTTCGGCAATAAAATTTAAAACGCGTGTAAAACATAAACCAAACGATGAAATTGGTTATTTCTTCATGTATAATGATCAACTCGATACTCCCTAGCCCCCAACAGCCTTTTTTTTCATAACACTTTAACCAGAGTGACGGGAGAGCGGCATTTCAGAAAACGTGCTTATCTCGGCGAGAAAAAGCGATTTCGGCAATAAAATTTAAAACGCGTGTAAAACATAAACCAAACGATGAAATTGGTTATTTCTTCATGTATAATGATCAACTCGATACTCCCTAGCCCCCAACAGCCTTTTTTTTCATAACACTTTAACCAGAGTGACGGGAGAGCGGCATTTCAGAAAACGTGCTTATCTCGGCGAGAAAAAGCGATTTCGGCAATAAAATTTAAAACGCGTGTAAAACATAAACCAAACAAACGATGAAATTGGTTATTTCTTCATGTATAATGATCAACTCGATACTCCCTAGCCCCCAACAGCCTTTTTTTTCATAACACTTTAACCAGAGTGACGGAGAGCGGCATTCAGAAAACGTGCTTATCTCGGCGAGAAAAAGCGATTTCGGCAATAAAATTTTAAAACGCGTGTAAAACATAAACCAAACGATGAAATTGGTTATTTCTTCATGTATAATGATCAACTCGATACTCCCTAGCCCCCAACAGCCTTTTTTTTCATAACACTTAACCAGAGTGACGGGAGAGCGGCATTTCAGAAAACGTGCTTATCTCGGCGAGAAAAAGCGATTTCGGCAATAAAATTTAAAACGCGTGTAAAACATAAACCAAACGATGAAATTGGTTATTTCTTCATGTATAATGATCAACTCGATACTCCCTAGCCCCCAACAGCCTTTTTTTTCATAACACTTTAACCAGAGTGACGGGAGAGCGGCATTTCAGAAAACGTGCTTATCTCGGCGAGAAAAAGCGATTTCGGCAATAAAATTTAAAACGCGTGTAAAACATAAACCAAACGATGAAATTGGTTATTTCTTCATGTATAATGATCAACTCGATACTCCCTAGCCCCCAACAGCCTTTTTTTTCATAACACTTTAACCAGAGTGACGGAGAGCGGCATTTCAGAAAACGTGCTTATCTCGGCGAGAAAAAGCGATTTCGGCAATAAAATTTAAAACGCGTGTAAAACATAAACCAAACGATGAAATTGGTTATTTCTTCATGTATAATGATCAACTCGATACTCCCTAGCCCCCAACAGCCTTTTTTTTCATAACACTTTAACCAGAGTGACGGGAGAGCGGCATTTCAGAAAACGTGCTTATCTCGGCGAGAAAAAGCGATTTCGGCAATAAAATTTAAAACGCGTGTAAAACATAAACCAAACGATGAAATTGGTTATTTCTTCATGTATAATGATCAACTCGATACTCCCTAGCCCCCAACAGCCTTTTTTTTCATAACACTTTAACCAGAGTGACGGGAGAGCGGCATTTCAGAAAACGTGCTTATCTCGGCGAGAAAAAGCGATTTCGGCAATAAAATTTAAAACGCGTGTAAAACATAAACCAAACGATGAAATTGGTTATTTCTTCATGTATAATGATCAACTCGATACTCCCTAGCCCCCAACAGCCTTTTTTTTCATAACACTTTAACCAGAGTGACGGGAGAGCGGCATTTCAGAAAACGTGCTTATCTCGGCGAGAAAAAGCGATTTCGGCAATAAAATTTAAAACGCGTGTAAAACATAAACCAAACGATGAAATTGGTTATTTCTTCATGTATAATGATCAACTCGATACTCCCTAGCCCCCAACAGCCTTTTTTTTCATAACACTTTAACCAGAGTGACGGGAGAGCGGCATTTCAGAAAACGTGCTTATCTCGGCGAGAAAAAGCGATTTCGGCAATAAAATTTAAAACGCGTGTAAAACATAAACCAAACGATGAAATTGGTTATTTCTTCATGTATAATGATCAACTCGATACTCCCTAGCCCAACAGCCTTTTTTTTCATAACACTTTAACCAGAGTGACGGGAGAGCGGCATTTCAGAAAACGTGCTTATCTCGGCGAGAAAAAGCGATTTCGGCAATAAAATTTAAAACGCGTGTAAAACATAAACCAAACGATGAAATTGGTTATTTCTTCATGTATAATGATCAACTCGATACTCCCTAGCCCCCAACAGCCTTTTTTTTCATAACACTTTAACCAGAGTGACGGGAGAGCGGCATTTCAGAAAACGTGCTTATCTCGGCGAGAAAAAGCGATTTCGGCAATAAAATTTAAAACGCGTGTAAAACATAAACCAAACGATGAAATTGGTTATTTCTTCATGTATAATGATCAACTCGATACTCCCTAGCCCCCAACAGCCTTTTTTTTCATAACACTTTAACCAGAGTGACGGGAGAGCGGCATTTCAGAAAACGTGCTTATCTCGGCGAGAAAAAGCGATTTCGGCAATAAAATTTAAAACGCGTGTAAAACATAAACCAAACGATGAAATTGGTTATTTCTTCATGTATAATGATCAACTCGATACTCCCTAGCCCCCAACAGCCTTTTTTTTCATAACACTTTAACCAGAGTGACGGGAGAGCGGCATTTCAGAAAACGTGCTTATCTCGGCGAGAAAAAGCGATTTCGGCAATAAAATTTAAAACGCGTGTAAAACATAAACCAAACGATGAAATTGGTTATTTCTTCATGTATAATGATCAACTCGATACTCCCTAGCCCCCAACAGCCTTTTTTTTCATAACACTTTAACCAGAGTGACGGGAGAGCGGCATTTCAGAAAACGTGCTTATCTCGGCGAGAAAAAGCGATTTCGGCAATAAAATTTAAAACGCGTGTAAAACATAAACCAAACGATGAAATTGGTTATTTCTTCATGTATAATGATCAACTCGATACTCCCTAGCCCCCAACAGCCTTTTTTTTCATAACACTTTAACCAGAGTGACGGGAGAGCGGCATTTCAGAAAACGTGCTTATCTCGGCGAGAAAAAGCGATTTCGGCAATAAAATTTAAAACGTCGTGTAAAACATAAACCAAACGATGAAATTGGTTATTTCTTCATGTATAATGATCAACTCGATACTCCCTAGCCCCCAACAGCCTTTTTTTTCATAACACTTTAACCAGAGTGACGGGAGAGCGGCATTTCAGAAAACGTGCTTATCTCGGCGAGAAAAAGCGATTTCGGCAATAAAATTTAAAACGCGTGTAAAACATAAACCAAACGATGAAATTGGTTATTTCTTCATGTATAATGATCAACTCGATACTCCCTAGCCCCCAACAGCCTTTTTTTTCATAACACTTTAACCAGAGTGACGGGAGAGCGGCATTTCAGAAAACGTGCTTATCTCGGCGAGAAAAAGCGATTTCGGCAATAAAATTTAAAACGCGTGTAAAACATAAACCAAACGATGAAATTGGTTATTTCTTCATGTATAATGATCAACTCGATACTCCCTAGCCCCCAACAGCCTTTTTTTTCATAACACTTTAACCAGAGTGACGGGAGAGCGGCATTTCAGAAAACGTGCTTATCTCGGCGAGAAAAAGCGATTTCGGCAATAAAATTTAAAACGCGTGTAAAACATAAACCAAACGATGAAATTGGTTATTTCTTCATGTATAATGATCAACTCGATACTCCCTAGCCCCCAACAGCCTTTTTTTTCCATAACACTTTAACCAGAGTGACGGGAGAGCGGCATTTCAGAAAACGTGCTTATCTCGGCGAGAAAAAGCGATTTCGGCAATAAAATTTAAAACGCGTGTAAAACATAAACCAAACGATGAAATTGGTTATTTCTTCATGTATAATGATCAACTCGAGTCGAGCTCCAGGGAGAGAGGCTGATTTTTCGCTTTTTGAGGCCGACCGACGAACCGGCGCGGGGCGGACTCAAAAGCTCGCAGAGCCGTAGGCACATAGAAAAGTTTTGCCTTTGGCTGTGAGCTCCAGGGGGAGAGGCTGGTTTTGCGTTATTTCAGGCCGGCTGGAGAACCGGCGAGGGTCGGACGCACAATCCCCGCAGAGCCGTGGGCACTTAGAAAATTTTCGCCAAGTTGGCTCTGAGCGCCTGGTACCTAATATGGAAGTATAGAGGCCGACTTTCGGGCAAGATCACGCCGCGTTAGGCTTCCAGGACCCCGGCTAAGCAATTTTACCGGGCCGCCCGGTTCTTTTTTTGAACCAGCCCGGTTCTTTTTACACTTCCAGCTGGAGCTCAGCAGCGGCTTTTGGCGCAAGATCACGCCGGGTTAGGCTTCCAGGACCTCGGCTAAGCAATTCTACCGGGCCGCCCGGTTCTTTTTTTGAACCAGCCCGGTTCTTTTTACACTTCCAGCTGGAGCTCACGAGCGGCTTTTGGGACAAGATCACGCCGTGTTAGGCTTCCAGAGCCCCGGCTAAGCAATTTTACCGGCCCGCCCGGTTCTTTTTTTTTTAACCAGCCCGGTTCTTTTTACACTTCCAGCTGGAGCTCACGAGCGGCTTTTTGGACAATATCACGCCGGGTCAGGCTTCCAGGACCCCGGCTAAGCAATTTTACCGGGCCGCCCGGTTCTTTTTTTTAACCAGCCCGGTTCTTTTTACACTTCCAGCTGGAGCTCACGAGCGGCTTTTTGGACAAGATCACGCCTGGTTAGGCTTCCAGAGCCCCGGCTAAGCAATTTTAACGGGCCGCCCGGTTCTTTTTTTTAAACAGCCAGGTTCTTTTTACACTTCCAGCTGGAGCTCAGCAGCGGCTTTTTGGACAAGATCACGCCGTGTTAGGCTTCCAGAGCCCCGGCTAAGCAATTTTACCGGGTCGCCCGGTTCTTTTTTTAACCAGCCCGGTTCTTTTTACACTTCCAGCTGGAGCTCAGCAGCGGCTTTTTGCACAGTATCACGCCGGGTTAGGCTTCCAGGACCCCGGCTAGGCAATTTTACCGGGCCGCCCGGTTCTTTTTTTTTAACCAGCCCGGTTCTTTTTACACTTCCAGCTGGAGCTCAGCAGCGGCTTTTTGGACAAGATCACGCCGTGTTAGGCTTCCAGAGCCCCGGCTAAGCAATTTTACCGGGTCGCCCGGTTCTTTTTTTTAACCAGCCCGGTTCTTTTTACACTTCCAGCTGGAGCTCAGCAGCGGCTTTTTGGACAAGATCACGCCGTGTTAAGCTTCCAGAGCCCCGGCTAAGCAATTTTACCGGGTCGCCCGGTTCTTTTTTTAACCAGCCCGGTTCTTTTTACACATCCAGCTGGAGCTCAGCAGCGTGTAAAACATAAACCAAACGATGAAATTGGTTATTTCTTCATGTATAATGATCAACTCGATACTCCCTAGCCCCCAACAGCCTTTTTTTTCATAACACTTTAACCAGAGTGACGGGAGAGCGGCATTTCAGAAAACGTGCTTATCTCGGCGAGAAAAAGCGATTTCGGCAATAAAATTTAAAACGCGTGTAAAACATAAACCAAACGATGAAATTGGTAATTTCTTCATGTATAATGATCAACTCGATACTCCCTAGCCCCCAACAGCCTTTTTTTTCATAACACTTTAACCAGAGTGACGGGAGAGCGGCATTTCAGAAAACGTGCTTATCTCGGCGAGAAAAAGCGATTTCGGCAATAAAATTTAAAACGCGTGTAAAACATAAACCAAACGATGAAATTGGTTATTTCTTCATGTATAATGATCAACTCGATACTCCCTAGCCCCCAACAGCCTTTTTTTTCATAACACTTTAACCAGAGTGACGGGAGAGCGGCATTTCAGAAAACGTGCTTATCTCGGCGAGAAAAAGCGATTTCGGCAATAAAATTTAAAACGCGTGTAAAACATAAACCAAACGATGAAATTGGTTATTTCTTCATGTATAATGATCAACTCGATACTCCCTAGCCCCCAACAGCCTTTTTTTTCATAACACTTTAACCAGAGTGACGGGAGAGCGGCATTTCAGAAAACGTGCTTATCTCGGCGAGAAAAAGCGATTTCGGCAATAAAATTTAAAACGCGTGTAAAACATAAACCAAACGATGAAATTGGTTATTTCTTCATGTATAATGATCAACTCGATACTCCCTAGCCCCCAACAGCCTTTTTTTTCATAACACTTTAACCAGAGTGACGGGAGAGCGGCATTTCAGAAAACGTGCTTATCTCGGCGAGAAAAAGCGATTTCGGCAATAAAATTTAAAACGCGTGTAAAACATAAACCAAACGATGAAATTGGTTATTTCTTCATGTATAATGATCAACTCGATACTCCCTAGCCCCCAACAGCCTTTTTTTTCATAACACTTTAACCAGAGTGACGGGAGAGCGGCATTTCAGAAAACGTGCTTATCTCGGCGAGAAAAAGCGATTTCGGCAATAAAATTTAAAACGCGTGTAAAACATAAACCAAACGATGAAATTGGTTATTTCTTCATGTATAATGATCAACTCGATACTCCCTAGCCCCCAACAGCCTTTTTTTTCATAACACTTTAACCAGAGTGACGGGAGAGCGGCATTTCAGAAAACGTGCTTATCTCGGCGAGAAAAAGCGATTTCGGCAATAAAATTTAAAACGCGTGTAAAACATAAACCAAACGATGAAATTGGTTATTTCTTCATGTATAATGATCAACTCGATACTCCCTAGCCCCCAACAGCCTTTTTTTTCATAACACTTTAACCAGAGTGACGGGAGAGCGGCATTTCAGAAAACGTGCTTATCTCGGCGAGAAAAAGCGATTTCGGCAATAAAATTTAAAACGCGTGTAAAACATAAACCAAACGATGAAATTGGTTATTTCTTCATGTATAATGATCAACTCGATACTCCCTAGCCCCCAACAGCCTTTTTTTTCCATAACACTTTAACCAGAGTGACGGGAGAGCGGCATTTCAAAAAACGTGCTTATCTCGGCGAGAAAAAGCGATTTCGGCAATAAAATTTAAAACGCGTGTAAAACATAAACCAAACGATGAAATTGGTTATTTCTTCATGTATAATGATCAACTCGAGTCGAGCTCCAGGGAGAGAGGCTGATTTTTCGCTTTTTGAGGCCGACCGACGAACCGGCGCGGGGCGGACTCAAAAGCTCGCAGAGCCGTAGGCACATAGAAAAGTTTTGCCTTTGGCTGTGAGCTCCAGGGGGAGAGGCTGGTTTTGCGTTATTTCAGGCCGGCTGGAGAACCGGCGCGGGTCGGACGCACAATCCCCGCAGAGCCGTGGGCACTTAGAAAATTTTCGCCAAGTTGGCTCTGAGCGCCTGGTACCTAATATGGAAGTATAGAGGCCGACTTTCGGGCAAGATCACGCCGCGTTAGGCTTCCAGGACCCCGGCTAAGCAATTTTACCGGGCCGCCCGGTTCTTTTTTTGAACCAGCCCGGTTCTTTTTACACTTCCAGCTGGAGCTCAGCAGCGGCTTTTGGCGCAAGATCACGCCGGGTTAGGCTTCCAGGACCTCGGCTAAGCAATTCTACCGGGCCGCCCGGTTCTTTTTTTGAACCAGCCCGGTTCTTTTTACACTTCCAGCTGGAGCTCACGAGCGGCTTTTAGGACAAGATCACGCCGTGTTAGGCTTCCAGAGCCCCGGCTAAGCAATTTTACCGGCCCGCCCGGTTCTTTTTTTTTTTAACCAGCCCGGTTCTTTTTACACTTCCAGCTGGAGCTCACGAGCGGCTTTTTGGACAATATCACGCCGGGTCAGGCTTCCAGGACCCCGGCTAAGCAATTTTACCGGGCCGCCCGGTTCTTTTTTTTAACCAGCCCGGTTCTTTTTACACTTCCAGCTGGAGCTCACGAGCGGCTTTTTGGACAAGATCACGCCTGGTTAGGCTTCCAGAGCCCCGGCTAAGCAATTTTAACGGGCCGCCCGGTTCTTTTTTTTAAACAGCCCGGTTCTTTTTACACTTCCAGCTGGAGCTCAGCAGCGGCTTTTTGGACAAGATCACGCCGTGTTAGGCTTCCAGAGCCCCGGCTAAGCAATTTTACCGGGTCGCCCGGTTCTTTTTTTAACCAGCCCGGTTCTTTTTACACTTCCAGCTGGAGCTCAGCAGCGGCTTTTTGCACAGTATCACGCCGGGTTAGGCTTCCAGGACCCCGGCTAGGCAATTTTACCGGGCCGCCCGGTTCTTTTTTTTAACCAGCCCGGTTCTTTTTACACTTCCAGCTGGAGCTCAGCAGCGGCTTTTTGGACAAGATCACGCCGTGTTAGGCTTCCAGAGCCCCGGCTAAGCAATTTTACCGGGTCGCCCGGTTCTTTTTTTTAACCAGCCCGGTTCTTTTTACACTTCCAGCTGGAGCTCAGCAGCGGCTTTTTGGACAAGATCACGCCGTGTTAAGCTTCCAGAGCCCCGGCTAAGCAATTTTACCGGGTCGCCCGGTTCTTTTTTTAACCAGCCCGGTTCTTTTTACACATCCAGCTGGAGCTCAGCAGCGTGTAAAACATAAACCAAACGATGAAATTGGTTATTTCTTCATGTATAATGATCAACTCGATACTCCCTAGCCCCCAACAGCCTTTTTTTTCATAACACTTTAACCAGAGTGACGGGAGAGCGGCATTTCAGAAAACGTGCTTATCTCGGCGAGAAAAAGCGATTTCGGCAATAAAATTTAAAACGCGTGTAAAACATAAACCAAACGATGAAATTGGTAATTTCTTCATGTATAATGATCAACTCGATACTCCCTAGCCCCCAAGAGCCTTTTTTTTCATAACACTTTAACCAGAGTGACGGGAGAGCGGCATTTCAGAAAACGTGCTTATCTCGGCGAGAAAAAGCGATTTCGGCAATAAAATTTAAAACGCGTGTAAAACATAAACCAAACGATGAAATTGGTTATTTCTTCATGTATAATGATCAACTCGATACTCCCTAGCCCCCAACAGCCTTTTTTTTCATAACACTTTAACCAGAGTGACGGGAGAGCGGCATTTCAGAAAACGTGCTTATCTCGGCGAGAAAAAGCGATTTCGGCAATAAAATTTAAAACGCGTGTAAAACATAAACCAAACGATGAAATTGGTTATTTCTTCATGTATAATGATCAACTCGATACTCCCTAGCCCCCAACAGCCTTTTTTTTCATAACACTTTAACCAGAGTGACGGGAGAGCGGCATTTCAGAAAACGTGCTTATCTCGGCGAGAAAAAGCGATTTCGGCAATAAAATTTAAAACGCGTGTAAAACATAAACCAAACGATGAAATTGGTTATTTCTTCATGTATAATGATCAACTCGATACTCCCTAGCCCCCAACAGCCTTTTTTTTCATAACACTTTAACCAGAGTGACGGGAGAGCGGCATTTCAGAAAACGTGCTTATCTCGGCGAGAAAAAGCGATTTCGGCAATAAAATTTAAAACGCGTGTAAAACATAAACCAAACGATGAAATTGGTTATTTCTTCATGTATAATGATCAACTCGATACTCCCTAGCCCCCAACAGCCTTTTTTTTCATAACACTTTAACCAGAGTGACGGGAGAGCGGCATTTCAGAAAACGTGCTTATCTCGGCGAGAAAAAGCGATTTCGGCAATAAAATTTAAAACGCGTGTAAAACATAAACCAAACGATGAAATTGGTTATTTCTTCATGTATAATGATCAACTCGATACTCCCTAGCCCCCAACAGCCTTTTTTTTCATAACACTTTAACCAGAGTGACGGGAGAGCGGCATTTCAGAAAACGTGCTTATCTCGGCGAGAAAAAGCGATTTCGGCAATAAAATTTAAAACGCGTGTAAAACATAAACCAAACGATGAAATTGGTTATTTCTTCATGTATAATGATCAACTCGATACTCCCTAGCCCCCAACAGCCTTTTTTTTCATAACACTTTAACCAGAGTGATGGGAGAGCGGCATTTCAGAAAACGTGCTTATCTCGGCGAGAAAAAGCGATTTCGGCAATAAAATTTAAAACGCGTGTAAAACATAAACCAAACGATGAAATTGGTTATTTCTTCATGTATAATGATCAACTCGATACTCCCTAGCCCCCAACTGCCTTTTTTTTCATAACACTTTAACCAGAGTGACGGGAGAGCGGCATTTCAGAAAACGTGCTTATCTCGGCGAGAAAAAGCGATTTCGGCAATAAAATTTAAAACGCGTGTAAAACATAAACCAAACGATGAAATTGGTTATTTCTTCATGTATAATGATCAACTCGATACTCCCTAGCCCCCAACAGCCTTTTTTTTCATAACACTTTAACCAGAGTGACGGGAGAGCGGCATTTCAGAAAACGTGCTTATCTCGGCGAGAAAAAGCGATTTCGGCAATAAAATTTAAAACACGTGTAAAACATAAACTAAACGATGAAATTGGTTATTTCTTCATGTATAATGATCAACTCGATACTCCCTAGCCCCCAACAGCCTTTTTTTTCATAACACTTTAACCAGAGTGACGGGAGAGCGGCATTTCAGAAAACGTGCTTATCTCGGCGAGAAAAAGCGATTTCGGCAATAAAATTTAAAACGCGTGTAAAACATAAACCAAACGATGAAATTGGTTATTTCTTCATGTATAATGATCAACTCGATACTCCCTAGCCCCCAACTGCCTTTTTTTTCATAACACTTTAACCAGAGTGACGGGAGAGCGGCATTTCAGAAAACGTGCTTATCTCGGCGAGAAAAAGCGTTCGGCAATAAAATTTAAAACGCGTGTAAAACATAAACCAAACGATGAAATTGGTTATTTCTTCATGTATAATGATCAACTCGATACTCCCTAGCCCCCAACAGCCTTTTTTTTCATAACACTTTAACCAGAGTGACGGGAGAGCGGCATTTCAGAAAACGTGCTTATCTCGGCGAGAAAAAGCGATTTCGGCAATAAAATTTAAAACGCGTGTAAAACATAAACCAAACGATGAAATTGGTTATTTCTTCATGTATAATGATCAACTCGATACTCCCTAGCCCCCAACAGCCTTTTTTTTCATAACACTTTAACCAGAGTGACGGGAGAGCGGCATTTCAGAAAACGTGCTTATCTCGGCGAGAAAAAGCGATTTCGGCAATAAAATTTAAAACGCGTGTAAAACATAAACCAAATGATGAAATTGGTAATTTCTTCATGTATAATGATCAACTCGATACTCCCTAGCCCCCAACAGCCTTTTTTTTCATAACACTTTAACCAGAGTGACGGGAGAGCGGCATTTCAGAAAACGTGCTTATCTCGGCGAGAAAAAGTGATTTCGGCAATAAAATTTAAAACGCGTGTAAAACATAAACCAAACGATGAAATTGGTTATTTCTTCATGTATAATGATCAACTCGATACTCCCTAGCCCCCAACAGCCTTTTTTTTCATAACACTTTAACCAGAGTGACGGGAGAGCGGCATTTCAGAAAACGTGCTTATCTCGGCGAGAAAAAGCGATTTCGGCAATAAAATTTAAAACGCGTGTAAAACATAAACCAAACGATGAAATTGGTTATTTCTTCATGTATAATGATCAACTCGATACTCCCTAGCCCCCAACAGCCTTTTTGTTCATAACACTTTAACCAGAGTGACGGGAGAGCGGCATTTCAGAAAACGTGCTTATCTCGGCGAGAAAAAGCGATTTCGGCAATAAAATTTAAAACGCGTGTAAAACATAAACCAAACGATGAAATTGGTTATTTCTTCATGTATAATGATCAACTCGATACTCCCTAGCCCCCAACAGCCTTTTTTTTCATAACACTTTAACCAGAGTGACGGGAGAGCGGCATTTCAGAAAATGTGCTTATCTCGGCGAGAAAAAGCGATTTCCGTAATAAAATTTAAAACGCGTGTAAAACATAAACCAAACGATGAAATTGGTTATTTCTTCATGTATAATGATCAACTCGATACTCCCTAGCCCCCAACAGCCTTTTTTTTCATAACACTTTAACCAGAGTGACGGGAGAGCGGCATTTCAGAAAACGTGCTTATCTCGGCGAGAAAAAGCGATTTCGGCAATAAAATTTAAAACGCGTGTAAAACATAAACCAAACGATGAAATTGGTTATTTCTTCATGTATAATGATCAACTCGATACTCCCTAGCCCCCAACAGCCTTTTTTTTCATAACACTTTAACCAGAGTGACGGGAGAGCGGCATTTCAGAAAACGTGCTTATCTCGGCGAGAAAAAGCAATTTCGGCAATAAAATTTAAAACGCGTGTAAAACATAAACCAAACGATGAAATTGGTTATTTCTTCATGTATAATGATCAACTCGATACTCCCTAGCCCTCAACAGCCTTTTTTTTCAAAACACTTTAACCAGAGTGACGGGAGAGCGGCATTTCAGAAAATGTGCTTATCTCGGCGAGAAAAAGCGATTTCGGCAATAAAATTTAAAACGCGTGTAAAACATAAACCAAACGATGAAATTGGTTATTTCTTCATGTATAATGATCAACTCGATACTCCCTAGCCCCCAACAGCCTTTTTTTTCATAACACTTTAACCAGAGTGACGGGAGAGCGGCATTTCAGAAAACGTGCTTATCTCGGCGAGAAAAAGCGATTTCGGCAATAAAATTTAAAACGCGTGTAAAACATAAACCAAACGATGAAATTGGTTATTTCTTCATGTATAATGATCAACTCGATACTCCCTAGCCCCCAACAGCCTTTTTTTTCATAACACTTTAACCAGAGTGACGGGAGAGCGGCATTTCAGAAAACGTGCTTATCTCGGCGAGAAAAAGCGATTTCGGCAATAAAATTTAAAACGCGTGTAAAACATAAACCAAACGATGAAATTGGTTATTTCTTCATGTATAATGATCAACTCGATACTCCCTAGCCCCCAACAGCCTTTTTTTTCATAACACTTTAACCAGAGTGACGGGAGAGCGGCATTTCAGAAAACGTGCTTATCTCGGCGAGAAAAAGCGATTTCGGCAATAAAATTTAAAACGCGTGTAAAACATAAACCAAACGATGAAATTGGTTATTTCTTCATGTATAATGATCAACTCGATACTCCCTAGCCCCCAACAGCCTTTTTTTTCATAACACTTTAACCAGAGTGACGGGAGAGCGGCATTTCAGAAAACGTGCTTATCTCGGCGAGAAAAAGCGATTTCGGCAATAAAATTTAAAACGTGTGTAAAACATAAACCAAACGATGAAATTGGTTATTTCTTCATGTATAATGATCAACTCGATACTCCCTAGCCCCCAACAGCCTTTTTTTTCATAACACTTTAACCAGAGTGACGGGAGAGCGGCATTTCAGAAAACGTGCTTATCTCGGCGAGAAAAAGCGATTTCGGCAATAAAATTTAAAACGCGTGTAAAACATAAACCAAACGATGAAATTGGTTATTTCTTCATGTATAATGATCAACTCGATACTCCCTAGCCCCCAACAGCCTTTTTTTTCATAACACTTTAACCAGAGTGACGGGAGAGCGGCATTTCAGAAAACGTGCTTATCTCGGCGAGAAAAAGCGATTTCGGCAATAAAATTTAAAACGCGTGTAAAACATAAACCAAACGATGAAATTGGTTATTTCTTCATGTATAATGATCAACTCGATACTCCCTAGCCCCCAACAGCCTTTTTTTTCATAACACTTTAACCAGAGTGACGGGAGAGCGGCATTTCAGAAAACGTGCTTATCTCGGCGAGAAAAAGCGATTTCGGCAATAAAATTTAAAACGCGTGTAAAACATAAACCAAACGATGAAATTGGTTATTTCTTCATGTATAATGATCAACTCGATACTCCCTAGCCCCCAACAGCCTTTTTTTTCCATAACACTTTAACCAGAGTGACGGGAGAGCGGCATTTCAGAAAACGTGCTTATCTCGGCGAGAAAAAGCGATTTCGGCAATAAAATTTAAAACGCGTGTAAAACATAAACCAAACGATGAAATTGGTTATTTCTTCATGTATAATGATCAACTCGAGTCGAGCTCCAGGGAGAGAGGCTGATTTTTCGCTTTTTGAGGCCGACCGACGAACCGGCGCGGGGCGGACTCAAAAGCTCGCAGAGCCGTAGGCACATAGAAAAGTTTTGCCTTTGGCTGTGAGCTCCAGGGGGAGAGGCTGGTTTTGCGTTATTTCAGGCCGGCTGGAGAACCGGCGCGGGTCGGACGCACAATCCCCGCAGAGCCGTGGGCACTTAGAAAATTTTCGCCAAGTTGGCTCTGAGCGCCTGGTACCTAATATGGAAGTATAGAGGCCGACTTTCGGGCAAGATCACGCCGCGTTAGGCTTCCAGGACCCCGGCTAAGCAATTTTACCGGGCCGCCCGGTTCTTTTTTTGAACCAGCCCGGTTCTTTTTACACTTCCAGCTGGAGCTCAGCAGCGGCTTTTGGCGCAAGATCACGCCGGGTTAGGCTTCCAGGACCTCGGCTAAGCAATTCTACCGGGCCGCCCGGTTCTTTTTTTGAACCAGCCCGGTTCTTTTTACACTTCCAGCTGGAGCTCACGAGCGGCTTTTGGGACAAGATCACGCCGTGTTAGGCTTCCAGAGCCCCGGCTAAGCAATTTTACCGGCCCGCCCGGTTCTTTTTTTTTTAACCAGCCCGGTTCTTTTTACACTTCCAGCTGGAGCTCACGAGCGGCTTTTTGGACAATATCACGCCGGGTCAGGCTTCCAGGACCCCGGCTAAGCAATTTTACCGGGCCGCCCGGTTCTTTTTTTTAACCAGCCCGGTTCTTTTTACACTTCCAGCTGGAGCTCACGAGCGGCTTTTTGGACAAGATCACGCCTGGTTAGGCTTCCAGAGCCCCGGCTAAGCAATTTTAACGGGCCGCCCGGTTCTTTTTTTTAAACAGCCCGGTTCTTTTTACACTTCCAGCTGGAGCTCAGCAGCGGCTTTTTGGACAAGATCACGCCGTGTTAGGCTTCCAGAGCCCCGGCTAAGCAATTTTACCGGGTCGCCCGGTTCTTTTTTTAACCAGCCCGGTTCTTTTTACACTTCCAGCTGGAGCTCAGCAGCGGCTTTTTGGACAAGATCACGCCGTGTTAGGCTTCCAGAGCCCCGGCTAAGCAATTTTACCGGGTCGCCCGGTTCTTTTTTTTAACCAGCCCGGTTCTTTTTACACTTCCAGCTGGAGCTCAGCAGCGGCTTTTTGGACAAGATCACGCCGTGTTAAGCTTCCAGAGCCCCGGCTAAGCAATTTTACCGGGTCGCCCGGTTCTTTTTTTAACCAGCCCGGTTCTTTTTACACATCCAGCTGGAGCTCAGCAGCGTGTAAAACATAAACCAAACGATGAAATTGGTTATTTCTTCATGTATAATGATCAACTCGATACTCCCTAGCCCCCAACAGCCTTTTTTTTCATAACACTTTAACCAGAGTGACGGGAGAGCGGCATTTCAGAAAACGTGCTTATCTCGGCGAGAAAAAGCGATTTCGGCAATAAAATTTAAAACGCGTGTAAAACATAAACCAAACGATGAAATTGGTAATTTCTTCATGTATAATGATCAACTCGATACTCCCTAGCCCCCAACAGCCTTTTTTTTCATAACACTTTAACCAGAGTGACGGGAGAGCGGCATTTCAGAAAACGTGCTTATCTCGGCGAGAAAAAGCGATTTCGGCAATAAAATTTAAAACGCGTGTAAAACATAAACCAAACGATGAAATTGGTTATTTCTTCATGTATAATGATCAACTCGATACTCCCTAGCCCCCAACAGCCTTTTTTTTCATAACACTTTAACCAGAGTGACGGGAGAGCGGCATTTCAGAAAACGTGCTTATCTCGGCGAGAAAAAGCGATTTCGGCAATAAAATTTAAAACGCGTGTAAAACATAAACCAAACGATGAAATTGGTAATTTCTTCATGTATAATGATCAACTCGATACTCCCTAGCCCCCAACAGCCTTTTTTTTCATAACACTTTAACCAGAGTGACGGGAGAGCGGCATTTCAGAAAACGTGCTTATCTCGGCGAGAAAAAGCGATTTCGGCAATAAAATTTAAAACGCGTGTAAAACATAAACCAAACGATGAAATTGGTTATTTCTTCATGTATAATGATCAACTCGATACTCCCTAGCCCCCAACAGCCTTTTTTTTCATAACACTTTAACCAGAGTGACGGGAGAGCGGCATTTCAGAAAACGTGCTTATCTCGGCGAGAAAAAGCGATTTCGGCAATAAAATTTAAAACGCGTGTAAAACATAAACCAAACGATGAAATTGGTTATTTCTTCATGTATAATGATCAACTCGATACTCCCTAGCCCCCAACAGCCTTTTTTTTCATAACACTTTAACCAGAGTGACGGGAGAGCGGCATTTCAGAAAACGTGCTTATCTCGGCGAGAAAAAGCGATTTCGGCAATAAAATTTAAAACGCGTGTAAAACATAAACCAAACGATGAAATTGGTTATTTCTTCATGTATAATGATCAACTCGATACTCCCTAGCCCCCAACAGCCTTTTTTTTCATAACACTTTAACCAGAGTGACGGGAGAGCGGCATTTCAGAAAACGTGCTTATCTCGGCGAGAAAAAGCGATTTCGGCAATAAAATTTAAAACGTGTGTAAAACATAAACCAAACGATGAAATTGGTTATTTCTTCATGTATAATGATCAACTCGATACTCCCTAGCCCCCAACAGCCTTTTTTTTCATAACACTTTAACCAGAGTGACGGGAGAGCGGCATTTCAGAAAACGTGCTTATCTCGGCGAGAAAAAGCGATTTCGGCAATAAAATTTAAAACGCGTGTAAAACATAAACCAAACGATGAAATTGGTTATTTCTTCATGTATAATGATCAACTCGATACTCCCTAGCCCCCAACAGCCTTTTTTTTCATAACACTTTAACCAGAGTGACGGGAGAGCGGCATTTCAGAAAACGTGCTTATCTCGGCGAGAAAAAGCGATTTCGGCAATAAAATTTAAAACGCGTGTAAAACATAAACCAAACGATGAAATTGGTTATTTCTTCATGTATAATGATCAACTCGATACTCCCTAGCCCCCAACAGCCTTTTTTTTCATAACACTTTAACCAGAGTGACGGGAGAGCGGCATTTCAGAAAACGTGCTTATCTCGGCGAGAAAAAGCGATTTCCGTAATAAAATTTAAAACGCGTGTAAAACATAAACCAAACGATGAAATTGGTTATTTCTTCATGTATAATGATCAACTCGATACTCCCTAGCCCCCAACAGCCTTTTTTTTCATAACACTTTAACCAGAGTGACGGGAGAGCGGCATTTCAGAAAACGTGCTTATCTCGGCGAGAAAAAGCGATTTCGGCAATAAAATTTAAAACGCGTGTAAAACATAAACCAAACGATGAAATTGGTTATTTCTTCATGTATAATGATCAACTCGATACTCCCTAGCCCCCAACAGCCTTTTTTTTCATAACACTTTAACCAGAGTGACGGGAGAGCGGCATTTCAGAAAACGTGCTTATCTCGGCGAGAAAAAGCGATTTCGGCAATAAAATTTAAAACGCGTGTAAAACATAAACCAAACGATGAAATTGGTTATTTCTTCATGTATAATGATCAACTCGATACTCCCTAGCCCTCAACAGCCTTTTTTTTCAAAACACTTTAACCAGAGTGACGGGAGAGCGGCATTTCAGAAAATGTGCTTATCTCGGCGAGAAAAAGCGATTTCGGCAATAAAATTTAAAACGCGTGTAAAACATAAACCAAACGATGAAATTGGTTATTTCTTCATGTATAATGATCAACTCGATACTCCCTAGCCCCCAACAGCCTTTTTTTTCATAACACTTTAACCAGAGTGACGGGAGAGCGGCATTTCAGAAAACGTGCTTATCTCGGCGAGAAAAAGCGATTTCGGCAATAAAATTTAAAACGCGTGTAAAACATAAACCAAACGATGAAATTGGTTATTTCTTCATGTATAATGATCAACTCGATACTCCCTAGCCCCCAACAGCCTTTTTTTTCATAACACTTTAACCAGAGTGACGGGAGAGCGGCATTTCAGAAAACGTGCTTATCTCGGCGAGAAAAAGCGATTTCGGCAATAAAATTTAAAACGCGTGTAAAACATAAACCAAACGATGAAATTGGTTATTTCTTCATGTATAATGATCAACTCGATACTCCCTAGCCCCCAACAGCCTTTTTTTTCATAACACTTTAACCAGAGTGACGGGAGAGCGGCATTTCAGAAAACGTGCTTATCTCGGCGAGAAAAAGCGATTTCGGTAATAAAATTTAAAACGCGTGTAAAACATAAACCAAACGATGAAATTGGCTATTTCTTCATGTATAATGATCAACTCGATACTCCCTAGCCCCCAACAGCCTTTTTTTTCATAACACTTTAACCAGAGTGACGGGAGAGCGGCATTTCAGAAAACGTGCTTATCTCGGCGAGAAAAAGCGATTTCGGCAATAAAATTTAAAACGCGTGTAAAACATAAACCAAACGATGAAATTGGTTATTTCTTCATGTATAATGATCAACTCGATACTCCCTAGCCCCCAACAGCCTTTTTTTTCATAACACTTTAACCAGAGTGACGGGAGAGCGGCATTTCAGAAAACGTGCTTATCTCGGCGAGAAAAAGCGATTTCCGTAATAAAATTTAAAACGCGTGTAAAACATAAACCAATCGATGAAATTGGTTATTTCTTCATGTATAATGATCAACTCGATACTCCCTAGCCCCCAACAGCCTTTTTTTTCATAACACTTTAACCAGAGTGACGGGAGAGCGGCATTTCAGAAAACGTGCTTATCTCGGCGAGAAAAAGCGATTTCGGCAATAAAATTTAAAACGCGTGTAAAACATAAACCAAACGATGAAATTGGTTATTTCTTCATGTATAATGATCAACTCGATACTCCCTAGCCCCCAACAGCCTTTTTTTTCATAACACTTTAACCAGAGTGATGGGAGAGCGGCATTTCAGAAAACGTGCTTATCTCGGCGAGAAAAAGCGATTTCGGCAATAAAATTTAAAACGCGTGTAAAACATAAACCAAACGATGAAATTGGTTATTTCTTCATGTATAATGATCAACTCGATACTCCCTAGCCCCCAACTGCCTTTTTTTTCATAACACTTTAACCAGAGTGACGGGAGAGCGGCATTTCAGAAAACGTGCTTATCTCGGCGAGAAAAAGCGATTTCGGCAATAAAATTTAAAACGCGTGTAAAACATAAACCAAACGATGAAATTGGTTATTTCTTCATGTATAATGATCAACTCGATACTCCCTAGCCCCCAACAGCCTTTTTTTTCATAACACTTTAACCAGAGTGACGGGAGAGCGGCATTTCAGAAAACGTGCTTATCTCGGCGAGAAAAAGCGATTTCGGCAATAAAATTTAAAACGCGTGTAAAACATAAACCAAACGATGAAATTGGTTATTTCTTCATGTATAATGATCAACTCGATACTCCCTAGCCCCCAACAGCCTTTTTTTTCATAACACTTTAACCAGAGTGACGGGAGAGCGGCATTTCAGAAAACGTGCTTATCTCGGCGAGAAAAAGCGATTTCGGCAATAAAATTTAAAACGCGTGTAAAACATAAACCAAACGATGAAATTGGTTATTTCTTCATGTATAATGATCAACTCGATACTCCCTAGCCCCCAACAGCCTTTTTTTTCATAACACTTTAACCAGAGTGACGGGAGAGCGGCATTTCAGAAAACGTGCTTATCTCGGCGAGAAAAAGCGATTTCGGCAATAAAATTTAAAACGCGTGTAAAACATAAACCAAACGATGAAATTGGTTATTTCTTCATGTATAATGATCAACTCGATACTCCCTAGCCCCCAACAGCCTTTTTTTTCATAACACTTTAACCAGAGTGACGGGAGAGCGGCATTTCAGAAAACGTGCTTATCTCGGCGAGAAAAAGCGATTTCGGCAATAAAATTTAAAACGCGTGTAAAACATAAACCAAACGATGAAATTGGTTATTTCTTCATGTATAATGATCAACTCGATACTCCCTAGCCCCCAACAGCCTTTTTTTTCATAACACTTTAACCAGAGTGACGGGAGAGCGGCATTTCAGAAAACGTGCTTATCTCGGCGAGAAAAAGCGATTTCGGCAATAAAATTTAAAACGTGTGTAAAACATAAACCAAACGATGAAATTGGTTATTTCTTCATGTATAATGATCAACTCGATACTCCCTAGCCCCCAACAGCCTTTTTTTTCATAACACTTTAACCAGAGTGACGGGAGAGCGGCATTTCAG